>NC_143043.1:9312114-9633364 GCF_057628025.1 Oncorhynchus mykiss | reverse complement strand
GTGCCTGGTGGAAACGTGTTTGGACAGTGTGTGTGCCTGGTGGAAACGTGTTTGGACAGTGTGTGTGTGCCTGGTGGAAACGTGTTTGGACAGTGTGTGTGCCTGGTGGAAACGTGTTTGGACAGTGTGTGTGCCTGGTGGAAACGTGTTTGGACAGTGTGTGTGCCTGGTGGAAACGTGTTTGGACAGTGTGTGTGCCTGGTGGAAACGTGTTTGGACAGTGTGTGTGCCTGGTGGAAACGTGTTTGGACAGTGTGTGTGCCTGGTGGAAACGTGTTTGGACAGTGTGTGTGCCTGGTGGAAACGTGTTTGGACAGTGTGTGTGCCTGGTGGAAACGTGTTTGGACAGTGTGTGTGCCTGGTGGAAACGTGTTTGGACAGTGTGTGTGCCTGGTGGAAACGTGTTTGGACAGTGTGTGTGCCTGGTGGAAACGTGTTTGGACAGTGTGTGTGTGCCTGGTGGAAACGTGTTTGGACAGTGTGTGTGCCTGGTGGAAACGTGTTTGGACAGTGTGTGTGCCTGGTGGAAACGTGTTTGGACAGTGTGTGTGTGCCTGGTGGAAACGTGTTTGGACAGTGTGTGTGCCTGGTGGAAACGTGTTTGGACAGTGTGTGTGCCTGGTGGAAACGTGTTTGGACAGTGTGTGTGCCTGGTGGAAACGTGTTTGGACAGTGTGTGTGCCTGGTGGAAACGTGTTTGGACAGTGTGTGTGCCTGGTGGAAACGTGTTTGGACAGTGTGTGTGCCTGGTGGAAACGTGTTTGGACAGTGTGTGTGCCTGGTGGAAACGTGTTTGGACAGTGTGTGTGCCTGGTGGAAACGTGTTTGGACAGTGTGTGTGCCTGGTGGAAACGTGTTTGGACAGTGTGTGTGCCTGGTGGAAACGTGTTTGGACAGTGTGTGTGCCTGGTGGAAACGTGTTTGGACAGTGTGTGTGTGCATTTGTTTGTTTTTGTTTGATTATGTGTATGTCTGTATGAAGGTTTAAGAGTGTCTGTAAAGCTATATTCATGCATTGAGGGTCTACAAATAATCTCTCTCTCTCTCTCTCTCTCTCTCTCTCTCTCTCTCTCTCTCTCATGCCAGTGTTTATTTGTGATTTGCACACCATGATGACACATTTCCTGCTGAGTAGCACATTGGACACTCTACTATCACGACTCTTTCCCCTCCCTCCCTCCCTCCCTCCCTCCCTCCCTCCCTCCCTCCCTCCCTCCCTCCCTCCCTCCCTCCCTCCCTCCCTCCCCCTGCCTTTCTCCATCTCTTACTTCTGCCCTTTTCACACATATACAGCCATCTCTCTATCTCTCCAGTTGAGTCAGATGTGTCATATGTGTGTATGTGTATGGCATATTTTCCTATTTGCTTTCAGAAGATCTTTATGTTATTATTTACCTTTGTTGTCAGGAGGGTGATGAGACAGATATATTCCCTCAGCCAGTTGATCCCTTTAGGTCCAGGTCAGAATACACAGGTTAAGACAGACAGAGCCTATTGCAATAATACACCAATGCATTTTGACATGAGCCTTTATCAGAGTATTTGATCAGGAGCTATAGTAAGACGGAGTGTGAGTTATTTGTCAGTGATGAGGCTGGTCTTCATTGTCAGTAGTGGATTCAGATGGCGGGACCATGAGGCACGCTGGGAGCTCACAGTGGAGCACAGCACAGCCAAGTGGACAACTGTGGAATCACGCAGAGAAACGAGAGGGGTGTGACATATGAATGTGTGTGTGTTTGTGTGTGTGTTTCTACTAACCTTAGCCTACAATTTCCATGCTACCGCGGAAATCTAATATAAACTAGAGGTATCACAGCATGGGCTGCGTCTCAATCCACCACATCTGCCGATGTCGCCCTTCCGCATCTGCCGATGTCTCCCTTCCGCATCTGCTGATGTCTCCCTTCCGCATCTGCCGATGTCGCCGTTCCGCATCTGCCGATGTCGCCGTTCCGCATCTGCCGATATCGCCCTTCCGCATCTGCCGATGTCGCCCTTCCGCATCTGCCGATGTCGCCCTTCCGCATCTGCCGATGTCGCCCTTCCGCATCTGCCGATGTCGCCCTTCCGCATCTGCCGATGTCGCCCTTCCGCATCTGCCGATGTCGCCCTTCCGCATCTGCCGATGTCGCCCTTCCGCATCTGCCGATGTCACCGTTCCACATCTGCCGATGTCGCCCTTCCACATCTGTGGTGAAAGGTGGCAGAGCTAAAGTGTTGTTTGTCAGACCAGGAACGTTTGTAGCGTCTGAACGGTTTGGCCTACTGACTATTATGACTCCTCCATGGAAAGACGAGACTCTCAAGAACAAGACTTGTCTCAAGGTCCTGGTACCAGTTAAAACAATTTAGAGAATTATATATGGAGGTAGATTAGTGCCTAAAATAGGGGGATAAATGCATGTAAAAAATTATAAAAATAGTTTCCTGATCTTTCTTATATCTCTCAGATATAGGACAGACACTTCAGAACACTAAACAGTCTACACTAACAGCACTAAACAGTCAAATCCATGTCTTTTTTACATGTATTTAACCCTTTATTTTTGGCAGTAATCAGTCTCCATATACAGTTGGAGTCGGAAGTTTACACACACTTAGGTTGGAGAAATTAAAACTCGTCTTTCAACCACTCCACAAATTTCTTGTTAACAAACTATAGTTTTGGCAATTCGGTTAGGAATCTACTTTGTGCATGACACAAGTATTTTTTCCAACAATTACTTACAGACAGATTATTTCACTAATAATTCACTGTATCACAATTCCACTGGGTCAGAAGTTTACATACACTAAGTTGACTGTGCCTTTAAACAGCTTGGAAAATTCTAGAAAATTATGTTATAGCTTTAGAAGCTTCTGATAGGCTAATTGACATCATTTGAGTCAATTGGAAGTGTACCTGTGGATGTATTTCAGAGTATGTATTTCAGTGCCTATTTGCTTGACATCAAGGGGAAATCAAAAGAAATCAGCCAAGACCTCAGGAAAAATTGTAGACCTCCACAAGTCTGGTTCATCCTTGGGAGCAATTTTCAAATTCCTGAAGGTACCACGTTCATCTGTACAAACAATAGTACGCAAGTATGAAAACCATGGGACACGCAGCCGTCATACCGCTCAGGAAGGAGACGCGTTCTGTCTCCTAGAGATGAATGTACTTTGGTGCGAAAAGTGCAAATCAATCCTAGAACAACAGCAAAGGACCTGGTGAAGATGCTGAAGGAAACAGGTACAAAAGTATCTATATCCACAGTAAAACTAATCCTATATCGACATAATCTGAAAGGCCGCTCAGCAAGGAAGAAGCCACTGCTCCAAAACCACCATAAAAAAGCCAGACTACGGTTTGCAACTGCACATGGGGACAAAGATCATACCTTTTGGAGAAATGTCCTCTGGTCTGATGAAACACAAATAGAACTGTTTGGCCATAATGACCATCGTTATGTTTGGAGGAAAAAGGGGGAGGCTTGCAAGCTGAAGAACACCATTCCAACCGTGAAGAACGGGGGTGGCAGCATCATGTTGTGGGGGTGCTTTGCTGCAGGAGGAACTGGTGCACTTTAGAAATAGATGGCATCATGAGGAGGACAATTATGTGGATATATTGAAGCAACATCTCAAGACATCAGTCAGGAAGTTAAAGCTTGGTCACAAATGGGTCTTCCAAATGGATAATGACCCCAAGCATACTTCCAAAGTTGTGGCAAAATGGCTTAAGGACAACAAAGTCAAGGTATTGGTGTGGCCATCACAAAGCCCTGACCTCAATCCCATAGAAAATTTAAGGGCAGAACTGAAAAAGTGTGTGCGAGCAAGGAGGCCTAGAAACCTGACTCAGTTACACCAGCTCTGTCAGGAAGAATTGGTCAAAATTCACCCAACTTATTGTGGGAAGCTTGTGGAAGGCTGCCTGAAACGTTTGACCCAAGTTAAACAATTTAAATGCAATGCTACCAATTACTAATTGAGTTTATGTAAACTTCTGACCCACTGGGAATGTGATGAAAGAAAGAAAAGCTGAAGTAAATAATTCTCTCTACAATTATTCTGACATTTCACATTCTTAAAATAAAGTGGTGATCCTAACTGACCTAAGACAGGGGATTTTTACTAAGATTAAATGTCAGGAATTGTGAAAAACTGAGTTTAAATGTATTTGGCTAAGGTGTATGTAAACTTCCGACTTCAACTGTATACTTCCATTCATTCAACTGGTACCGGGGACCTTCAGACGAGTCTTGTGAGGCCTGTGGACATCCCAGGCATCCTAAAACAACCGCCATGTACGTGTTTGTGAGAGTCTCAACTTTGCACAGAGGAGTTAGTGTTCAGACGCAACAGACAGAGGTTTGCAGACCGGCTGTACTGACTTCAGAGGAGTGAGAAGACAGATTTTCGGGATGTCTCATGGTCTGACAGACAGGATGCGGAAGTGTGACAAAAGCCGATGTGGTGGATTGAGACGCATTCAACGAAAAAAATACAGACATCTCTAGCTGAAACTGACAGATATTCATGGAGATTTTTGCATTATTTTAAGTAGATTTTGTGTATGGGCACAGACATCGACCTTAGGGGGTTATTAATGAATGAACTTTTCCTGTTGAAAAACAATATCCCAAGTATAAATACAAGTCATGGAAATGATATTAGCATTTTTTGCACATCATCTCCAAATCATCATGAAAGTATCTAACATTGATTGTGAAGCTCATTGATTGCGAACCTTATAGATGATTTGAACATGATGGAAAAAAATGCTAATATCAGTCCCATGACTTGAATGGGATTTGTACCACAAATGCTAAAACATTAGCAATTTGAAACAGTCCCAGGGAAATAAAACCAAATCATGGATTGCTGTCATACCTTGTCCATAGACAGCTTACAGGGTAAGGAAACCAATGTGTTATTTTGAGATTTTGGTGAACTATCCCTTTAACGGTAAAAATAATAAGTTTAGATCAAAATAGTCTTTTTTTTAGACACAAATGCAAACTTCAAGGAAAACGCCATTCAAGAAGTTGGTCTGGTGATCTGATGTGATGTCGTTGTCCTTCCCCTTGCTTGCGGGTATAATAGAGAATAATAAAGGAAAGCCCCCACCCCACTTGTGCCATGTCAAGTCATACCTGGACCCACTATTGAGATGTGCATTTTGTTAAGAAAATCAGGTGATTAATTGATGTGAAAAGGAGGCTAGAGTAGGACTTTGATTTGTGCATGTGTGTTTGTCTGTGTGCGTGTGTGTGTGTGTGTGTGTGTGTGTGTGTGTGTGTGTGTGTGTGTGTGCGTGTGTGTGTGTGTGTGCGTGTGTGTGTGTGTGTGTGTGTGTGTGTGTGTGTGTGTGTGGTATGTGTGTGTTTTTGTGTGGGTGGGGGGGGGGGGGGGGGGGGTGCTGTTTTGTATAGATGTTTTTGCTGCCTGTCTGCACTCTCGCTGTGCATTTCACTCAGGGGTTACACTACCTGCTCACATAGCGAAAGGGGGATATGTTGAAAGAAAAAGAGAACATGGAAGGCGAGAAAGACAAAAGACTGATAAAATGGGAGCAACTGCTGTCAGTGGTCTTCAGCTCTCCCTCTTCTTTTTATTGTCTCTCTCTCTCCTTCTCTTTCCCTCTCTCTCTCTCTCTCTAGCCGGAGGATGCTAACTCGTCAGGTCCCTTGGCTCCAGCCCAGAGGATGATGTCATTTTGGATGACATCACCATGCCCACCATCCCTCCTCCCTCCAGCCCCCCCTCCTTTAGAGGGAAGGTGCTGCTTGACAAAAGCTGCCAGAACCCAGACCATCGGCCAAGCACCCGCTGTCTCGCTAGCTTTACTATTTAAGGGGAGGGAGGGTGAGAGGGAGGGAAGGAGGAAGAAGAGGGATAGAGGGTGGTATGGAAGGACAGGAGTGGAGAGGTAGAGAGAGGTTAGGGAAGTAAGGCACAGGGGAATTTTTATTTATTTTTATAACCTTTATTTAACTAGGCAAGTCAGTAAAAAATAAATTCTTATTTACAATGACAGCCTACCGGGGAACAATGGGTTAACTGCCTTGTTCAGGGGCAGAACGATATATTTTTACCCTGTCAGCTCGAGGATTCGATCCAGCAGCCTTTTGGTTACTGGCCCAATGCTCTAACCACTAGGCTACCTGGTGCCCAAATGGGGAGCAAGGAAAGGATGGAAAGAGAGAGTGATAGAGAGAGAAGGAATGGCATCAGGAGGAGAAAGTGAGCGATAGACAATGTGGGACGAGAGAGAGAGAGGGACGGAAGGAGGAATATTTAGAAAGGGATGGTATGAAGTGGGAGAGGGACAGAATGAGAGTGGGAAAGAAGAAGAAACAGGCAGCCTAGTTTAATTGCCACCATTCCACCACAAGGCCTAGACAAACACTGTCATTAGGTCTGCCCATGGGAGAATGGCTGGCATAGGCTGCTGCCTTCAGAATCCATTGTCTGCTGTGTTCACCACACTATTTTAGTCTACTCAGCCCTGGGCAAAGAGCTGATAGACTTTTAAAAAAAAGGTTCATTATTGGACACAAAAAATAAAAAAAATAATGAAAGTATAAAGTGCAAGCTGACAGACTTATAAATGTTTAATTCACAGCTACATGTTAGTTTGTCGAATACACAATAACACTAAAAGGATAGTGGAATATTACCTATCCAGCTGTGGTAGTGCCACACAATCCTGAACAGAACCATTTCCACCACCAGGTCAGGTCAACAGACCTTCTTGTCAGAATAAATAATGTTTCAAAGTATTTTTTAAATATTTGATACTACTTGAATGATTGACATCCTGCATGTGCAGCACACATGAAGTACATACAACCAGGTCTCCCAATGCAGCTGGTGCACACCCACATTGAAAAACTCCTGAGTTTTATTAAGCTGTTGGCACAGACGGGAGCCGATGATGTCATTCTCAGTACTGGGCCAGCAATAAGGGGATCAGCAAGATTCAGAAATGAGGAATAGTGGGGGTGAGGAGAGAGAGTGAGGTGGAGGGATGGAGATTGAGCGAGAGGGGTGGGGAGCGAGGGAGAGATGGATGGGAGGGTTTGGGAAGGAATTGGTGCTGAGGGAGAAATGGTGGAGACAAAAGGAGGGGGATGGGGGGTGATTGGGGAGTGTAAGGAGTAGAATGCATTGTTGAATTCAGATCTAATGTCCGCTTTGAGTTTCTATCCCAATGCTTACGGTCAGGAATGGAAGAGGGTAAGCTGATGCTAGATCTGTGACAACTTCTACTCTGAGGTGTTTTTAGCAGGCTGGGGTGAGGTAAATAAAGGTATTATACATCTACAGTATATGCAGTATGTGTACCATAGATGTGTATGGTGTGGATGGATGTTGCCGTTTACATTTGGGTGTGCGACACATGATGACGCACATTTTAATATTCACAGTGTTAGGGAGGTGGTAGTGGAGCTGGCGGGAATTAGTGTATCGTGACTGTGAGACGCACAGTGTGATTGTATATGTGTATGTTTGTGCCTGTGTGAGTCAGTGTCAATGGGCTAGGTGTTTGTGTGTGTATGTGAGTCTTCGATGTGTGTGTTTGATAAAGGGGTGTTACACACTGTGACAGATCTCATCATGCGCTCTATAATTAGTGTGTGAGGTCAGGGGCTCTGGTAGTGCCGTTCACGCGTCTGTCACCTGAGTAAGGGCCAAGATCCCCGTCACCGTCACCTGCTCCAGCAACCAGGAGGAACACTGCTAAACTTAGCCCAGAGAGGAGGCTCCGCCATGGGGTGTGAGGAGGCAGCGAGGGCCTCCAGATTGTAAGAGGACCGGGACCCTCATCCACGTGCCAAGGATGGAGGAGGGAGAGGAGAGGAGGGGGAAAAAAGAATGGCGGGAGGGGTGGTCTCCCATATGGGCGTAGGCTATAAACCAGAGGTAGGCAAAAATATACTAGCACCTGTTGTTCTGTAGTCTCTGTGGTACACGGAACACTCCTTTGTCCAAGAGGAAGAACCCCAAGAATTTCCACCTGTGTGTGTGTGCGCCCCCCCCCCCCCCCCCCCCCCCCCCCCCCCATTGACATGCTCTGGGTCAGTGCAGCCGACCTGATCTCCAGGGAAGAATTAGCATGAGAAAAAGAAAAGCCCACAGTTTTAAAAGCTGCGTTTCCAATTTGCCGCCACATGCTTCAAATTAGCCACGTATTTACTAAGGTCAGAGAATGGCCATCGAACCCTTAAGGTAGTCCAGGTTTGGCCGTGGTAGGGCGTCATTGTAAATAAGAATTTGTTCTTAACTGACTTGCCTAGTTAAATAAAGGTTAAATGTAAAAATGTAGTCCATGTATGAGGTTTGGAGTGTGTGTGTGTGATAGAGAAAGAGAGCGAGAGACGGTGAGTGAGAGAAGTGAGTGTGCATTCTCATTGCAGATAGCAATTTAATTGTATTGGAATCGACCCCGACCCCATTTAAAGTATACGGGTACGATCATATCTAAAATGTCCACTACCCAATTTAAAAAGCACAAACATTTTCAACCGAAACATGCATGACAGCCAAATCAGTGTGAACATACTGTTGAGTGGCATTCATGAAGCACATTCACCGGACTATTTGTATTGACACCACCCATGTTTTTACACTGCTTCTACTTGCTGTTTATTATCTATGCATAGTCACTTTATCTCTACCTACATTTACAAATGATCTCAACTAACCTGTACTCCCACATATTGACTCGTACCGGCACCCCCTGTATACAGCCTCATTATTGTTATTTTATTGAGTAACTTTTAAAATAATTTTTACTTTAGTTTATTTCGTAAATATTTTCATAAAACTGCATTGTTGATTAACGTAAGGTTGTATTCAGTACGTGACAAACAAACATTTATTTGATTTTGATTTGACATTCAGCTCTGTTCGAAATGTACAGACATCTCAGAAAGAAAGATAGAAAATTAAAGAAAGAGGGGAAAGGGTCTGTTTTATTTCTACTTGTGGTTTTTAACTCTCCAAAATGTTCGGTATATAAGCTAAAGAAAATTAACACAATGGTCCAAGGGTACTATTTCTGTCCATTTTAAAGTAGTCTCAATGTGATTAGGTTCAGTGGCTGATTTAAAGAGAGCTTTTTCCTGGCAGGACGGAATACGAGAAACTGTGGTCTGGCTCCTGTCAGAAAGCTAAAAGGCAAGCAGCTTATTATGATACCTTTTTAGTTGAGAATGGAGGCTTGTTTAATTTGTTCTGTGGCCAAATTACATCCTTATCGCACCTGTTGTTGCTCCTGTGTATATAAATATTCACACTGCGAGGAGGTTCCTGGAAAGTGTGTGTGTGTGTGTGTGTGTGTGTGTGTGTGTGTGTGTGTGTGTGTGTGTATGTGCTGTTCTGAGTATGTGTATTATACACTGAGTGTACTAAACATTAGGAACACCTAATATTGAGTTGCACTCCCTTTTGCCCTCAGAACAGCCTCAATGCATCGGGGCATGGACTCCACAAGGTGTGGAAAGGGTCCACAGGGATGCTGGCCCATGTTGTCTCCAATGCTTCCTACAGCCGTGTCAAGTTGGCTGGATGTCCTTTGGGTGGTGGACCATTCTTGTATCACACAGGAAACTGTTGAGTGTGAAAAACCCAGCAGTGTTGCAGTTGTTGACACACTCAAACCGGTGTGCTTGACACCTACTACCATACCCCGTTCAAAGGAACTTAAATATTTTGTCTTGCCCTCTGAAAACCACACATACAGTATTTCAGTATGTATAGGGGTGGGGCAGTGTGGTGTATGTGTGTGTGTTCGGGTGTGTTTTCTTACTAAGCCTGAAAGTATAAGAAGGAATGGGAGAAGTTCTAGAATCCTGGGATGACATCATTATCCATGATGTCAGTGCTGAGGGCCAGGGTGACTTTGGCCCATGTGATTGTTGGTTGGGGTGAGGTCACACTTTCACTTTTAACTCACTGCTGCAGATAATTGACGAGTCGAACAGCAGGTCACGGCCACGCTGCAGTGTGGCTGACTGCACCAAATTGAAATTTTGAATGCCTTCAATTTGATTAATGAATTTGCACTCTGCCCAAAAACAAGAAGGGGAAGGAGTAATGCTTCCTTATATTTTTTATTGAATTTTTCTTTATTTAACTAGGCAAGTCTGTTAATAAGAACACATTTTTATTTTCAATGATGGCCTAGGAACAGTGGTTTAACTGCCTTGTTCAGGTGCAGAATGACAGATTTAACCTTGTCAGCTTGGGTATTTGATCTTGCAACCTTTTGGTTACAAGTCCAATGCTCTAACCACTAGGCTACCTGCTGCCCCCTGCCAACCCTTTTAAAGTGTCTGTTTTAGAGGTTGACCGATTATGATTTTTCAACGCCGATACCGATTATTGGAGGATCAAAAAAGCCGATACCGATTTATCAGACGATTCTTTTTTTTTTTTTTTGTAATAATGACAATTACAACAATACTGAATGAACACTTATTTTAACTTAATATAATAGATCAATAAAATCAATTTAGCCTCAAGTAAATAAGGAAACATGTTCAATTTGGTTTAAATAATGCAAAAACAAAGTGTTGGAGAAGAAAGTAAAAGTGCAATATGTGCTATGTAAGAAAGCTAATGTTTCAGTTCCTTGCTCAGAACATGAGAACATATGAAAGCTGTTGGTTCCTTTTAACATGAGTCTTCAATATTCCCAGGTAAGAAGTTTTAGGTTGTAGTTATTGTAGGACTATTTCCCTCTATACCATTTGTATTTCATTAACCTTTGACTCTTGGATGTTCTTATAGGCACTTTAGTATTGCCAGTGTAACAGTATAGCTTCCGTCCCTCTTCTCGCTCCTACCTGGGCTCGAACCAGGAACACATCGACAACAGCCACAGTCGAAGCAGCGTTACCCATGCAGAGCAAGGGAAACAACCACAGGCTCAGAGCGAGTGACGTTTGAAATGCTATTAGCGCGCGCTAACTAGCTAGCCATTTCACATTGGTTACACCAGCCTCATCTCGGGAGTTGATAGGCTTGAAGTCATAAACAGCGCAATGCTTGAAGCACAACGAAGAGCTGCTGGCAAAACGCACGAAAGTGCTGTTTGAATGAATGTTTACGCGCATGCTTCTGCCTACCACCGCTCAGTCAGATACTTAGATACTTGTATGCTCAGATAATATCTAGTAATATCATCAACCATGTTTAGTTAACTAGTGATTATGATTGATTGTTTTTATAAGATAAGTTTAATGCTAGCTAGCAGCTTACCTTGGCTTACTGCATTCGCGTAACAGGCAGTCTCCTTGTGGAGTGCAACGAGAGAGAGGCAGGTCGTTATTGCGTTGGACAAGTTAACTGTAAGGTTGCAAGATTGGAACCCCCGAGCGGACAAGGTGAAAATCTATCGTTCTGCCCCTGAACGAGGCAGTTAACCCACCGTTCCTAGGCCGTCATTGAAAAGAAGAATGTGTTCTTAATTAACTGACTTGCCTAGTTAAATAAAGGTATAAAAAAATATATTTTCAAAAATCGGCAAATCGGCACCCAAAAATACAGATTTCCGATTGTTATGAAAACTTGAAATTGGCCCTAATTAATCGGCCATTCCGATTAATCGGTCGACCTCTAGTCTGTTTTCTTTAAAATATCTTCGTAGTTGATAATATTTGGTAGCCCATCACAATTGTATTTGGTCAAAGATAATTTCTGAAAAGTTACTACCAAGATGCTTAATGCTATGAGTGCTAGTTTCATTACCTGTGCCTTTTGTTTAGGTTCCTCGATGCTTCCTGTGCTCCTGCAGAGCTTCTAATTGGATAATTTCTCATCATTGCCCCATTTCTCTAACTACCTTCAATTACCAGCCTTTTTTTGCTGTCTGCCTAACCCAGTGGTCACCAACCTTTTCTGAGTCAAGATCACTTTTGCAGTCAAAAATGCAAGCCAAGATCTACTGCTCAGATTTATTTTTAAACACGACTTAAACATTTAACATTAACCTAATACAAATGCAGCTTGTGCAGTAGGCCTAATACATTATCACAGCATATTGGCTATATGCCTGGCCTGACAATATTGTTATTCTCAGACCATATTATATTACTAAACTTGAGCTTCTGGTCGGAAAGTCAGAGCGCTAGAAAGATCCCCATTCCGAGTTGGAATTCCAAATTGGATGGCCGTTCAAAATTATTTTTTCCAGTCGGATCTAGTTTTTTTTTTTTTGAGTTCCCAGTTGTCTTCAACCCACTGAATGTGGAAGTTGGAGATTTCCGAGTTCCCAGTTGTTTTGAACGCGGCATTAAGGTGTCAGCATGCTTCAGTTCGACTGGCAGCTAGCCGAAGTTGGCTAGGAGAACCGAACAAGTGTGCTCGCATACTCCCTTAAAAGACCACTTGAAAAACAAGAAAAAAGCGGTAATAATGTTTGTCCACTGTTTGTCCAAACATTTCCACAAAATAGTCAGAATTAATCTAAGATAACTCAAGAAATCTGTCATTCATTTTTTATTTTTTACAGAAGAGCATGTTTGATGTTTTGTAATAGTGTTGAATAAAAACAGTGTTGGCATTGCTGAATAAAAACTTAGACAGGAACTCACTCATAAAAACAGCATCTCTTTGCTGTATTCGTTGACAGTCTCTGTCTCTGGTCGTGGGTTTAAAAGTTATGAATCTCACATAGGCTAGTATCAAACTTTTCTGTGGCTGGGGTTGTGGAAACTGTAGGCAAGATGATTTGAGCTATCCGGTCGGCCAGTGCTGTGACTATCTGATTGGCCAGCGCAGTAGGCACACTCAATATAGCCACAGATTTCCCGGACCACCCGATAGGCAGAGTTTTGTTATTATTGTTTTATTTGTTTAGGAGGTAGATCAGCTTTAATATTGCAGAAAGATTGTAGGTTCCATCAATTTAATTGTCTGCATCATTTCCAATCCCCCCATATATTTTTGGGGGGAATTATATACAGTATATATATATATATATATATATATATATATATATACATATATATGTACAGTGCCTTGCGAAAGTATTCGGCCCCCTTGAACTTTGCGACCTTTTGCCACATTTCAGGCTTCAAACATAAAGATATAAAACTGTATTTTTTTGTGAAGAATCAACAACAAGTGGGACACAATCATGAAGTGGAACGACATGTATTGGATATTTCAAACTTTTTTAACAAATCAAAAACTGAAAAATTGGGCGTGCAAAATTATTCAGCCCCTTTACTTTCAGTGCAGCAAACTCTCTCCAGAAGTTCAGTGAGGATCTCTGAATGATCCAATGTTGACCTAAATGACTAATGATGATAAATACAATCCACCTGTGTGTAATCAAGTCTCCGTATAAATGCAGCTGCACTGTGATAGTCTCAGAGGTCCGTTAAAAGCGCAGAGAGCATCATGAAGAACAAGGAACACACCAGGCAGGTCCGAGATACTGTTGTGAAGAAGTTTAAAGCCGGATTTGGATACAAAAAGATTTCCCATGCTTTAAACATCCCAAGGAGCACTGTGCAAGCGATAATATTGAAATGGAAGGAGTATCAGACCACTGCAAATCTACCAAGACCTGGCCGTCCCTCTAAACGTTCAGCTCATACAAGGAGAAGACTGATCAGAGATGCAGCCAAGAGGCCCATGATCACTCTGGATGAACTGCAGAGATCTACAGCTGAGGTGGGAGACTCTGTCCATAGGACAACAATCAGTCGTATATTGCACAAATGTTGTTAAAAAAGTTTGAAATATCCAATACATGTCGTTCCACTTCATGATTGTGTCCCACTTGTTGTTGATTCTTCACAAAAAAATACAGTTTTATATCTTTATGTTTGAAGCCTGAAATGTGGCAAAAGGTCGCAAAGTTCAAGGGGGCCGAATACTTTCGCAAGGCACTGTACATACATACATACATTTGAAGTCGGAAGTTTACATGCATCTTAGCCAAATACATTTAAACAAAATTTTTCAAAACTCCTAACATTTAATCCTTGTAAAATTCCATATTTTAGGGTCAGTTAGGATCACCACTTTATTTAAAGAATGTGAAATGTCAGAATAATAGTATAATAGTAGACACATTCCCAGTGGGTCAGAAGTTTACATACACTTAATTAGTATTTGGTTACATTGCCTTTAAATTGTTTAACTTGGGTCAAACATTTCGGGTAGCCTTCCACAAGCTTCTCACAATAAGATGGGTGAATTTTGTGTCATGACTTCTGCCGAAGTCGATGCCTCTTCTTGTTCGGCGGTGCTCTGCGGTCGACGTCACCGGTCTTCTAGTCATCATTGATCAATTTTTTATTTTCCATTGGTTTTGTCTTGTCTTCCTACACACCTGGTTTCAATCCCATTCATTACCTGTTGTGTCTTTAACCCTCTGTTTCCCCTCATGTCTTTGTCAGAGATGGTTTGTTGTTCAGTATTCGTGTTGTTTGTATTGGTGCGCGACGGGTCCTCGTACCCACTTCGTTTTATTGTATTCATGTTTTTTAAAGTTCTTAAACTACTCCATTTCACCAAGTTTGATTATCCTGCGCCTGACTTCCCTGCCACCTATACACACACGACTCATTCCTCCTGACAGAGCTGGTGTTTCTGAGGCAGGTTTGTAGGCCTCCTTGCTCGCTCACGCTTTTTTCAGTTCTGCCCACAAATGTTCTATAGGATTGAGGTCAGGGCTTTGTGATGGCCACTCCAATACCTTGACTTCGTTGTCCTTAAGCCATTTTCCACAACTCTGGAAGTATGCTTGGGGTCACTGTCTATTTGGAAGACTCATTTGCGACCAAGCTTTAACTTCCTGACTCATGTCTTGATGTTGCTTCAATATATCCACATAATTTTCCTCCTCATGATGCAATCTATTTTGTGAAGTGCACCAGTCCCTCCTGCAGCAAAGCACCCCCACAACATGATGCTACCACCCCCGTTCTTCACGGTTAGGATGGTGTTCTTCGGCTTGCAATCCTCCCCCTTTTTCCTCCAAACATAACGATGGTCATTATGGCCAAACAGTTCTATTTTTGTTTCATTAGACCAGAGGACATTTCTCCATGTGCAGTTGCAAATCGTAGTCTGGCTTTTTTATGGTGGTTTTGGAGCAGCTACTTCTTCTTTCCTGAGCGGCCTTTCAGGTTGTTAATATAGGACTTGTTTTTACTGTGGATATAGATACTTTTGTACCTGTTTCCTCCAGCATCTTCACAAGGTCCTTTGTTGTTGTTCTGGGATGGATTTGCACTTTTCGCACCAAAGTATGTTCATCTCTAGGAGACAGCATGCATCACTTTCCTGAGCGGTATGACGGCTGTGTGGTCCCATGGTGTTTATACTTGTGTACTATTGTTTGTACAGATTGTGGTACCTTCAGGCGTTTGGAAATTGCTCCCAAGGATGAACCAGACTTGTGGAGGTCTAGAATTGTGTTCCTGAGGTCTTGGCTGATTTCTTTTGATTTTCCCATGTCAAGCAAAGGGGCACTGAGTGTGAAGGTAGGCCTTGAAATACAGCCACAGGTACACCTCCAATTTACTCAAATGATGTCAATTAGCCTATCAGAAGCTTCTAAAGCCATGACATCATTAATTGGAATTTTCCAAGCTGTTTAAAGACAGTCAACTTGGTGTATGTTAACTTCTGACCCACTGGAATTGTGATACAGTGAAATAATCTGTCTGTAAACAATTGTTGGAAGAATTACTTGTGTCTTGCACAAAGTAGATGTCCTAACCGACTTGCCAAAACTATAGTTTGTTAACAAGAAATTTGTGGAGTGGTTGAAAAACAAGTTTTAATGACTCCAACTCTAAGTGTATATAAACTTCCGACAACAACATGATCTACAGAAAATAAGGCACTTACTTTGATAGGAAGGCACACATGTCCAAAGTTATTATTTGTAAGGAAATGGAGGCAATGCGAGCGCCACCCAGAAAATGTGCCAGTTCGTGCAAGACTGTGCAAATGTCTGCATCCTTGATGTGCAGTAAAAATGGGTAAGGGCTCTCCTCAAAGAGAGAAGTTTGTCCGGCTCAGTAAAGCCTCAAACAAATTGCCTGCAACACCGAAATGGGCTACTTCTATGTGAATTAATGAGGAGGCAGAACACACCTCAATTCAAACTGTTGTTAGAAAATATAACTTGTTAGAAAATAATTAGAAATGTACAAGTTGAAACATAGCCTATAGATAATTAGCAGGCAGTGTGCCTTGGTTTGAGGGCAGCGCGGGTTAACTGTGCTGTTGTGTAATAATCATATTTTGGACCAGTGATGCTTTCTGACATGTGCAGAAAACAACTCACGCTGGGGCGACCGTTAGAGATATTTGGAACTCACGTATGAAAAAGTTAACACTTTTTTGGTTACTACATGATTCCATATGTGTTATTTCATAGTTTTGATGTCTTCACTATTATTGAAGAAAAACCCTGGAATGAGTAGGTGTGTCCAAACTTTTGACTGGGACTGTATATCATCACTATCTCCTATTCTCCTGTAATGCTGGTGTGTCTTAAGGCTGGCAATAAACCTGGGTTATTTACTCCTGTAGGGTACTGAGTAGGGTAGAGGAAGCCACTTTAGACTATTGAGATACACTCATAGTGTACTTTCTCAACAATGGACATCACCACGCGCTAAACTGCTCATGTGGAGCCTGATCAAGTTTTTGTCTTTCTGGACATGATGTCACTATTCTCATACACCGTCTGTCTTACTGTTAATATTTACTGACATAAACCATTTTGTACACTAGACACAAATGTGCAAACCCCCTAGAGTCGATGTCCGCACTCCAGCTGACATCTAATTAGCATTATAAAAAAATCTCCATAAAAATCTGTCTGTTTAAGCTAAAGACATCTGCCGTGGAAGGTGGCAGAGCTACAGCGCTCTTTGTCAGACCAGGAGACATCCTGAAAATCCCATGAAAATGTTTTGCTCTACGACCCCCACAAGCGTCACGCGACTCGTCTGAAGTCGGTACCGCCAATCTGCCAACTTCTGTCTGTAGCGTCCCAACAGTTTACACACTAATATGACTATTGATTTTTCCATGTATGAATATGTTATAACATGAGTGTCTATGGGTTAATAGCAATAAAGCCAAATTCAATGTTTCATCATATCGTTTTTATATATTTTTTATATACCTAAAGGGGTCCTCCCCACCCCCGAGCTTAGACTCTAGGTTTTTTTTAAATGACAATCGTTTTATCGATTATGCATGTTGGGTCAAATTGTTGTTTGACTTTGCTCTTGTAGTGTCAGACCAGTGGAGCTTTGGGTTTTCCAAATGCTTGAGTGCTCATGAATTCAAGAATGCATGAAAATATGACGAGTCATTTGACATTAAGGACGAGAGTCAGGTTTCATTGACATTAAAAGCCATCTTCCTAAACTTTCCTCCATTCGTCCGTCCGTCTGTACCGCACGCACATCCGTCCATTCATCCATCCGTCTCTCTTTTTAGCCATTCTGATTGTCAAGTCATTCCATCATATTTATGAGCATCCTTTGGGAACATCTGAAGAGTCAATCTGTTTGACTTCATCAAATGATGTACAAATGTACAGATAGACTGACAGGTGTCGATGCAGCGCCTGTGAGCATGTCCCTCAATGGATTAAGATTGAGTCAGTAGAGCCATACATTTCAGACGGGCAAGGGACCGGATGCCTCTGAGAGAAGACGTCATCCTATAGAGAGAGGGAGAAGGAGAGAGAACTCCAACAGTAACACACGTGGGCCTGTTTCAATACATCCTTCCTTCCTTCCTTCCTTAATCCTAGATTTGAATTACACTGGTGAAAGCAACAGAATGCTTACCTTGCTGCACCCTGTCACCTCCCGATTTATCCTGGCACGCCAGTGAAAGATCCGGCTACTGGGGCTGTCGACAGTGTCATGGAGCATGACACTGTATTCCCAGTCATGTGAAATCCATAGATTTGGGCCTAATTTATGAATTTAAATTGACTGATTTCCTTATATGAACAGTAAAATCTCTGAAACTTACTGTCAAGTATGAATGACTATGCTTACGGACATTAAGAAACATGTTGTCTCTGATTATTATACAAAACCAATCCATGAACGCTGGCGGGGGAGTGTCGGCGAGGCCGTTCGACAAGCTGCTCTTGGGATCATCTTCATTTGAGTCCCCTCCTATGCAACCATATAAACTCAGCAAGAAAAATAAACGTCCCCTTTTCAGGACCCTGTCTTTCAAAGATTATTTGTAAAAATCCAATTAACTTCACAGATCTTCACTGTAAAGGGTTTAAACACTGTTTCCCATGCTTGTAAAATGAACCATAAACAATTAATGAACATGCCCCTGTGGAACGGTTGTTAAGACACTAACAGCTTACAGACGGTAGGCAATTATTGTCACAGAAAACTTAGGACACTAAAGAAGCCTTTCTACTTACTCTGAAAAACACCAAAAGAAAGATGCCCAGGGACCCTGCTCATCTGCGTGAACGTGCCTTAGGCATGCTGCAAGGAGGCATGAGGAATGCAGATGTGACCAGGGCAATAAATTGCAATGTCTGTACTGTGAGACGCCTAAAACAGCGCTACAGGGAGACAGAATGAACAGCTGATCGTCCTCGCAGTGGCAGACCACGTGTAACAGACTGTCTGCAATAGGCTGAGAGAGGCTAGACTGAGGGCTTCTAGGCCTGTTGAAAGGCAGGTCCTCACCAGACATCACCGGCAACAATGTTGCCTATGGGCACAAAAAATCTCCGGGAACTTGCAGGTGCCTTCGTGGAAGAGTGGGGTAACGTCTCACAGCCAGAACTGGCAAATCTGGTGCAGTCCATGAGGAGGAGATGCACTGCAGTACTTAATGCAGCACACCAGATACTGACTGTTACTTTTGATTTGGACCGGCCCTTTGTTCAGGGGCACATTATTCCATTCTGTTAGTCACATGGAACTTGTTTAGCTTATGTCTCAGTTGTTGAATCTTATGTTCATACAAATATTTACACATGTTAAGTTTGCTGACAATAAACGCAGTTGACAGTTGAGAGGATGTTTATTTTTTTAGCTGAGTTTAGCTGTGAACAGTACGGCAGCAATCAGCCTGTGTAGAACAGTGGATTGGAGTTAACATGACGGGGCACGGCCATGAAAGACGAGCCTGGGTTATATGGCGTTCCAACATTCTAATAGAATTCATAGAGAGTAGAGCCCTGTACGGGCATGAATTTTAAGCCCTTGCCCTACCCATGCCTGCAATGTTCAGGCGCTACCATACCCAGGCCCGATTCCTCTGCCCGAAACCCAAAATAACTTCTCTAAATCCTCCTGTCTAATAACTTAGCTGCCCCTCTCTGTCTGTCACTCGTTCCCTGTGCACAGCTCACATTTGCATGTGCTCTGCTCATGTTGGCTCTGAGTCCGTGTGTATCTATAACCTTGTCTCCGTTGGGGTTGTTCTGCTCAGTGACGAGACATGAGAGAGCAGTTAACTGTTAGCTACGTTTTGTCACTCTAAACTCTGACAAAACTCAAGGAACATTATTTTCTGTGAAATAATCTCTCCTGTATTATATTTGACGAGGTTGAAGCACCTTTGACACCATGTTATGATCTTAATCATCACTTTACTGCGCAGCAGAGCACGAGAAAATGACTCAGCTTCAAAATTGTTAGTGATCAATTCAGTGATACCCGAGCCCTGCTCATACCCTAGTTATTGATGAAAAAAAACAGGCTCTACCCGGCCCCTAACCAGGTGTATAGTGTCTGGGCCCGTCAGGCTTGGGTAGGGTAGCAGAGCTTTAATAGAGAGAAGAGAGCGAAAGCGAGGGGAGAGGAAACAGCACCACACATTAGGGGGAAGGAGTAGGCCCGTGGGCTACAGTAGGCCCGTGGACTACACACCTGAAACATAAATCCTAGACATGCGATAGATTCCTGCTAGATCAACATGACATGATAAAAATTGCCATAGCCCGATGAGTGAATACGATTGCCACAATAAGTATTTCATTTAACTGTGACGCTTACACCGCATCCATCCTATTCATACGAAAATAACATTTGATTGTATTGATTTGTGCAGGCACGATAGCCGTTACAATGGAGGTTATATTAAAATGACTATGCCTATGCATTGTGTGCAGAACTTAAGAATGAAGTGACCATGAGTTAAGATGAATATTGTCAAATAAATAGGCTTATCATGAATTATACTTGGGAGCCACTACCAGCAGCAGATATGCACCCTTGTCCATGCAGAGGACAGCTATATTGGAAATAACTCAGTGCGCTCCCTGCGAAAGAAAGTTTATGACGCAAGACAACATGTTGTTCAGCAAACAGCCATAGTAATAAATGTATTGTAATGTTGTTGACACTAGAGTGCGCACCGTTAATTGTTATTGGCATTTACTTCAGGCATTGCAAAACAGGAAGTTAGTACTACTGGTGAGAGTGCGGGAAGCACAACATGTGTTCTTATAGAAGTTTTATTAAAGAAGTTCTGAGTAGGCTAAAAATCAATCATGATTACATTACATTCATGATAGAGAATATGAATCACGGATGTAAAGAAAGCCCATATGGTTAAATGTTCCTCGTTCATAGCCTCGAGAGACTATCCATAAAAAGGAGCATTTACGAAAAATCTGAACAGATCTGAAGGCTGACATGAATTATATTATATATCAACGTGGAATGACGGCAAACCACAGCCGCAAATCTTAGAGGTGTAATTTATCAAGCTCTCTTCTCCTGGTGGTAAACATGGACCAAAATATTGCGGTGAATGCTAAACGCTACCACAATAGATTCCTGCCAGCTCCGGGTCGTTGGTTGCGGCAGCTCGAGAAGGGCCTGGATGGATGTGGTGGAGGTGGCTGAAGAGTGGCATGGGGAGAGGCGGAAGGACCAGCCTGTTCGGAGACGCCCATAGTCCCGCGTCTTGGAATTTCCCCTTCGCAGGTGATGCCGATTTCTTGAGCCTTTTCTCCACTCTGGGGAAAAACGTCCTCTTCTCTTGAGAAAGGAATACCGTTGTCTGAGAGTGCAGAAATGAGCCGAGTACATTTGTAGCCAGTTGTGAGGAGCTCATGCTGGAAATGCCTGGAACCACTGTGAATTCCCTTCTCATCCAGGATTCCCAGAAGTTGAGCATTGGAAAATGGTCCACTTGCCTAATGGCAATTCTCTACTTCTACTCAGGGAAACCTAGTCGTGGAGGAATCACCTGGATCGCCTGCTGGGAGTGGGGTGTAGATTGATTTGGGAGATTTCGTTTGACATGACTTAAACAAAACGGTCGACAACTGCTGCTGAAAAACAGCAAGTGAGAGGACATATAAATACATCCCAAGATTTACACCCATTGGTTGAGAGAGAGGAAGGTGATAATTTCAAGAGTGGTTGAACAGCAACCATGAGGAATGTCCATTATTGTGCCGTGCTTATAGGCTATAAGGTAAATAACATTCCACTTGTGGCTAATAGGAAAGAGGAGAAGAAGCAAGACACTATGATGATGATGAAACGTTTGCATTCATTCCCACTATGCCTGTATAATAGGAAACCAAGTTAATTATGTTATGCTGACTTGCTGAAGTTAAATGAGCATTCAGACCAGGCTTTCCTGATTGAACCTTCGTGAACAACTTCCACTACTGTACTACCTCTAAGCTCTAGCACCACTGTCGTGCTACAAATCTGACCTTGGAGACCAAAGACGACACTGGTGCCCTAGCGGCCTGGGCTCTCATAAATAAACACACACGTGTCCACACATTTCCGCTTGATGAGTGTTTGTTTTAATTACATCTCAGTGCGTTTGCTGAACAGTCTCTAATTTCTGCCAGCAGAAAGACTTGGAGCCGTCTGTGGGTCATGGTAGTCTAGTGGTCCACAGATGTAATTACTACATCAGATCCACAGTTCCTCAGAGACCAGCGAGTTGTGTGTGTGTGTGTGAGAGAGAGAGAGTGTGTGGACCTAATTCCTGGTAAACAGTAATTAGGGTTGGGAATAGCGATGATGGGGGGTTGTTGTACTCTGTGATGCGGGACTTTTATATGGCAGGACAGAGAGAAGAGGAGAGGAGGGGAAAAAGGGGCCAGGGCATGGGGGGCTATCTGTGACGATTTACCCAAGCGGCGGAGCTCCTTTGTGGGGTAGACAACACTCTTTGAGGGCCCCAAAGTGTTGGAAGTCATGGTCAATGGTTATGCAACTGTCATCAAACTACTCATTCTAACATACAGAATATTATGAACCCAGACCTGTTCCACCTTCACACAATTAACGCGGGAGAGAAGGAGACTGATGGATGGACGGACGGACAGACAAACTCCAATAAGGATGTGAAGTAATACCATTTGTCCTTTGCTCTCCCATAGAGAGAGTGATGCTGGGAATAACTGGTCAATGTCTGGAGGGACAACATGAGGGAAAAATGTCAAGATATTTTACGGGAAGAGGTTTTTTTTCTGGTGCAAAGACCAAAAGGGAAGGGGAGGTGTATGTGTGTGTTTGTGTGTGTCCAGTAGAGAGTTTAGACATTAGTGCTATACTACAGGGAATGCCATTATGATTGCCAGGAATTCTTTCCTCCGGTGTGGTGTGTCTTTACTGGCAGTGGGATCGTGAGGTCGTTTTAATCCTGCTGTTAGAATGTTCTGACATCACAAAGGGGTTCCACTCCGCCTTCCGCTTCCTGCTCTTCCTTCCTACTCCCTCCCATATTTGGAAGAGAAAGGAAGGGAAACCCGGATGGTGACTCAGAGGTTTCTGCTGCCAAGGGGGAATTCTTCACGTGTGTGTGTGTGTGTGTGTGTGTGTGTGTGTGTGTGTGTGAGTGTGTGAGAGAGGCACATAAAACATTCATGAGGGGATACACAACCTACTTCAGAATCTTTTGTAGCTGAGCATTAAATAAACACACACACTTATATATTCCCTAAATAGTGTACTACTTTTGACCAGAGATGTGTTGCCCATTTGAGACAAACTGTTAGACTTTACAGGAGGCCACATAGCTTCCTGTATGACAGTAGTATGAACCCCAGGGGTAAACGCTGTCTACCCTCTTCAGACCACATCCTGCCCAAACTCTCCCTCCTTCCCCAAACGCCTCATATTAGGGCCAGTAGACAGACCACAGAAGGCCAGTAGTGGGGAGGGTGGGGTGTGGGGGGGCTGTGGACAGATGCAGCAGCCCCCTCTCCTTGGTATGATTGAGGAGGACAACTCCAGGGAGGTCCGAGGCATTAACTGTAACCAGAGCAATAAAGAACTCATCTGAGTAATGCTTCGCTGGGCTCTGAATGGAACGGGGACGCAGGACTTATGGAGATGAGCGGTTCACTGGGGTGTGGTCCCCCACCCCCCACCACTAGCCCAAAATTAAGAAGGGATAGAGTGAGAAAGAAAGAAAATAAAACAGAAAGAAAGTGAGTGAGTAAGTAAGAGTGTTTCCATGACATTGTGCTTCTTTGTAGCTGTATGGTTGAAGGAGAGAGCAGAGGTTTGAGGAAGAGGGGAGTAGCCCACACTAGTCGTCTGGGCCCACTCTAACCCCGAACCAGATCTAAATTTAGAGACACTTTGTTCTTGTGTGCATGTGGAAGACAGAGACCTCTGCTGTCTATCGTCCTCTGGTGCCATCCTCAGTCAGAAAGGCTGTTATTGTTCTCACTAAGAGAGAACCCCCCCCCCCCCCCCCCCGGACCCAATAACTGTCTTTTGGACCTACTGAAAGAATGCTTTCATTCACTATTTTGTCTGTCTGGCTGCTCAATATCCCACCTCCATATCAGACCTCCATATCAGACCTCGGTTCAATTCAGATTTTTAGTTCAAATACTTTAGCTGCGCTGGACTGAGCTCGCCTTGCGCAATGGAACCAATGGAAGAATACAAAAAGTGCAAACCCTGCCCAGCCTTCTCTCCAGGCAGGCTGAATCAAATGCTACAAATATTTGAAAGAAAACAACTACTATTTGAACCCAGCTCTGCTTAATGTGCATCTCTCTGGGCCATAAAACATGTAATCCACATATTTCACCCTAGATCTCTATGTCTGTCACAGACCATAATCCATCAACACATCAATAGAATTACAATCAAAGGGCCAATGTGGTTTTGTGTGAGGGTTTAATGCCACAGTATGTTATGTCCAGGGCAGAACAGAGGGGTATTATTACTGTATTTAGCATGGATTTAAGTGCAGTAGGGTGAGTGGAATAAGTCGAGCCACCCTTTTATCTAGGACACCATACACAAAATGAGTCACTTGACCAAATATTTAGGAAGAGGTCATCATTTCATGGAGTAAGTGAAGGAAGAAACCACATGGAAAAAGTGGTAAGTAAGTTTGGTCCAAAAAAACGGATTTTCACCAAGTCAAATGAATTTATTGTGAGAGAGGTTTCATGATGGTTGTTTCTAAAGCAAATTAGATCATTTTAAGATTGCTCTATACATCAGTTGGTTAAATAAAGTTAAATGAAGGTTATATAAAAAATTAAATAGTTGGAGTCTCTATAAGTTTCAATATGAGGTCTTATACCTAGCATAAAAGTGCATCCTTGTAACTGTGCGGGCTAATATAGTCCAAATGTTTGCCTTGCAGTGTCATCAAAGAATTCTAACATAACTCAAACGAAAGGCGTTTGCATTTTGTCCCAGTCCAGGCAGTGCTGAGAGGGATAGTTTGGCCTGCTCTTGTTCAGGTTCTGGTTGGATGTCATCAGTAAGTCATCAATGGCCATGGGGTAAGTTGAGCCAATGGCAAGTTGAGCAAACTGAAGTGTTTTCTTCCTAGGCGTAATGCAAGGCATTAATCGCTGGGATATGAGGTAACAAAAGGCCTATCTTAAAAGCGATTGTGATTGTGTTCAATTGTGTTTGGAAAATAAAGATAGACATAGTTTTAAAAATGTAGTGGTAATATTTCATTCAGTACAGAAATGTGTAGGTGGCTTATCTTACCCAATACCAAGGGTAAGTTGTGCCAAAAAAACACTTTGTTTTTGTTGTACATATTTATAATATTTATATTTATAATAATATATAATGTTGTACATATTTCCAGGAATACACAACATCCTGAAATAATTTATATGTAGATATCTTTGTTAGAAACAATACTATATTTCCCTTGATGGAGTGATGCTGAATTGAAAAATGGCTCAACCTACCCCACTCTCTCCTACTGTGCGTGCCATTCAATTCACCGTAATTGGCCCAGATGCCTCAGGTGAGAGGGACGCAGAGCTGCAGAGAAAGAACAAACAAAAAAGATGGGAAATGCGAGGGAAAGTTGTGAAACCCTGATGGGCCACATTGAGAACTAGATGAAGAGAGGATCAGTGAGACAAATAACACAATGGACGGAAAGAAAAAGCCAGAGAGACAGATGGAGAAGAGGAAATTGAGCCACATCTAGCTCCTTGGCTCAGATGTACGCCTAGCTGTGGTAGGTTTTCAGTGCGCTGCATTCCACCCCATAGACACAATGGCGGTGCTTAAAAGCTCCACTGGTCACCCGGTATACACAGCCCTTCCCTCCCCTCCTTGTTAGCAAAATAAGCTAATTAGAGTCTTGTGAATGGGCTGTACTATGAGTGCATCTAGGACAGAGAGATCAACATGACACAGGAGCCTTAGAAACATGCCAGAGAGGCACCTGCACTTTAGCTAAGCTGAGACAAACTAGTAAACACAAATGTGCTAAGTAAGCACTTGATCAAAAGTACACACACATATTGTACATGAACACACGCACGCGCACACACACACACACACACACACACACACACACACACACACAATGATTTACTCTGTCTTCACTTTTTTCTCCATCTCCCTATATGAGTGTTCAAGCATGATATCATCTTCAAGTCACAGAGCCAAACAGAGGCAACACTTTATCCTCAGGAACTGGCTGATAAGGATGAACATAAGAGAGACCAGCTGTTCTAAAGAGAGGCAGTACGCCAGCTGGGATAAACAAACTGAGGAGGAAACACACAGGCTTATTTATCAGACTGAACAGTGAAGGAACAAAAAACAAGTGACTCACAGGAATCCCACTGGGAGATACGTCTAATGTATGAGACATCCATGTATTCTCTCTCTCTCTCTCTTTCTCTCTCTCAATGTGAGTGCATGTGCAGATGTCATCTTTTGAGGGCCGAGGAGTCCAAAATGAAGTGATAAAGGTCCAGAAGAACTAATGGTAGAATAACTTCAAAATAATGAAGAACAATCGCCTTACAACATGTCTGTGTTGACAGAGTCAACGTTATGTCCTTTATATAACGATGCACACATTTCTTAAAGGGCCAATCAGCAGTTGAAACAATAACAAAGCGCCTCTGTTCCTGTAAAAAGTTGAGGGATGAGTAAAAAGCTGAGGGATGGAGAAATGCAATCACTGTCAATTTCATGGACAGAGCTATGAATGCAAGGACTGACCATCTATGATATCAACATTTGTTTACAAACACTGGAGTAAAACAAGCTTATATTTTGGGTTCTGATGGTGGTACGACAGTTAAAGTAAGCTTGTGAGGTATTTACAAGTTATATTCTTCAAGAATTAATATGTATATATAATTCATTTCAATTTCAAGTAAAAAAATGTATGTAGCAACTGCCAATTGTCCCTTTAAAGCAGTTCCAGCCTCCAGGCCCTATCTTCATGATTTTCTGACGCCATCTAGTGACAGCAGTGTGCAACTGCTACAACAAGCTCTGCAGTAAGTCCCACGACGAAATGTATCTCATTTTATTAATTAGGGATTTTAGTCAGGATTTTAATCATCAAGAGTCTATGGACACACCTGTGCATCAATATAAGCTTTAAAAAATCGATACACTATGTAGTGCCATCAGAAAGTATTCAGATCGCTTTACTTTTTCCACATTTTGTTACAGCCTTATTCTAAAATGGATTAAATAGTTTTTCCCCTTCATCAATCTACATAGCAAAACAGGTAAACATTTTTTAAAAAATCACATTTACGTAAGTATTCAGACCCTTTACTCAGGACTTTGTTGAGGCACCTTTGGCAGCGACTACAGCCTCGAGTCTTCTTGGGTATGTTACTACAAGCTTGGCACACATGTATTTGGGGAGTTTCCCACATTATTCTCTGCAGATCCTCTAAAGCTCCTTCAGGTTGGATGGGGAGCATCGCTGCACAGCTATTTTGAGGTCTCTCGAGAGATCTTTGATCAGGTTCATGTCCGGGCTCTGGCTGGGTCACTCAATGACATTCAGAGACTTGTCCCGAAGCCACTCCTACGTTGTCTTGGCTGTGTGCTTAGGGTCATTGTACTGTTGGAAGGTGAACATTTGCCCCAGTCGGAGGTCCTGAGCGCTCTAGAGAAGGTTTTTATCAAGGATCTCTCTGTACTTTGCTCCATTCATCTTTCCCTCGATCCCGACTAGTCTCCCAGTCATTGCTGCTGAAAAACATCCCCACAGCATGATGCTGCCACCACCATGCTTCACCGTATGGATAGGGCTAAGTTTCCTCCAGACATGACGCTTGGCAATCAGACCAAAGAGTTCAATCTTGGTTTCATCAGACCAAATGATCTTGTTTCGCATGGTCTGAGAGTCCTTTAGGTGCCTTTTGGCCAACTTCAAGCGAGCTGTCATGTGCCTTTTACTCAAGAGTGGCTTCCTTCTGGCCACTCTACCATAAAGGCCTGATTGGTGGAGTGCTGCAGAGATTGTTGTCCTTAAGGAAAGTTCTCCCATCTCCCCAGAGGAATTCTGGAGCCCTGTCAGAGTGACCATTGGGTTCTTGTTCACCTCCCTGACAAAGGACCTTCTCCCCCGATTGCTCAGTTTGGCCGGGCGGCCAGCTCTAGGAAGAATCTTGGTGGTTCCAAACTTCTTCCATTTAAGAAAGAAGGAGACCACTGTTTTCTTGGGGACCTTCAATGCTGTAGACATTTTTTGGTACCTTTCCCCAGGTCTGTGCTTCGACACAATCCTGTCTCGGAGCTCTACGGACAATTCCTTCGACCTTATGGCATGGTTTTTGCTCTGACATACACTGTCAACTGTGGGACCTTATATAGACAGGTGTGTGCCTTTCCAAATCATGTCCAATCAATTGAATTTACCACAGGTGGACTCCAATCAAGTTAAACATCTCAAGGATGATCAATGAAAACAGGATGCACCTGAGCTCAATTTCAAGTCTTATAGCAAAGGGTCTGAATAGTTATGTAAATAAGGTATTTCTGTTTTGTATTTTCAATAAATTTGCAAACATTTCTAAAAACATGTTTACACTTTGCCATTATGGGGTATGGTGTGTACATGAGGAACATTTTTTTAAATCAACTTTAGAATAAAGCTGTAACGTAACAAAATGTGGAAAAATTCAAGTGGTCTGAATACTTTCCGAATGCACTGTATATACAAAATGATGTGGACAACCCTTCAAATTAGTAGATTCTGCTATTTCATCCCCACCAGTTGCTGACAGGTGTATAAAATGGAGCACACAGCCATGCAATATCCATAGACAAACATTGGCAGTAGAATGGCCTGTACTGAAGAGCTCAACAAGTCAGTTCGTCAAATTTCTGCTTGGATAGAGCTTCCCCAGTCAACTCTAAGTGCTGTTATTGTGAATTGGGAACGTCTAGGAGCAACAACGGTTCAACCGCAAAGTGGTAGGCCACACAAGCTCACAGAACGGGGCTGGTGAGAGCTGAAGCGTGTAGCGTGTAAAAATCATCTGTCCTTGGTTGAAACACTGTCTCACTGTCTCGAAGCTGTCTCTGGAAGCAATGTCAGCACAATAACTGTTCTTTGGGAGCTTCATGGAATGGGTTTCCATGGCCGAGCAGCCACACACAAGCCTAAGATCACCATGCGTAATGCAAAGCATCGACTGGAGTGGTGTAAAGCTTGCTGCCATTGGACTCTGGAGCAGTGGAAATGCGTTCTCTGGAGTGATGAATCACACTTCACCATCTGACAGTCCGACGGACGATTCCGGGTTTGGCGGATGCCAGGAGAACACTACCTACCCCGATGCATAGTGCCAAGAGTAAAGTTTGGTGGAGGAGGAATAATGGTCTGGGGCTGTTTTTCATGGTTCGGGCTAGGCCCCTTAGTTCCAGTGAAGGGAAATCTTAATGCTACAGCATACAATGACATTCCAGACGATTCTGTGCTTCCAACTTTATGGCAACAGTTTGGGGAAGGCCCTTTCCTGTTTCAGCATGACAATGCCCCCGCGCACAAAGCGAGATCGATACAGAAATGGTTTGTCAAGATCAGTGTGAAAGAACTTGACTGGCCTGCACAGAGCCCTGACCTCAACCCCATTGAACACCGTTGGGATGAATTGGAACGCCGACTGTCAGCCAGACCTAATCACCCAACATCAGTGCCCGACCTCACTAATGTTCTTGTGGCTGAATGAAAGCAAGTCCCCGCAGAAATGTTCCAACATCTAGTGGAAAGCCTTCCCAGAAGAGTGGAGATTGTTATAGCAGCAAAGGGGGGAGCAACTCCATATTAATGGCCATGATTTTGGAAAGAGATGTTCGACGAGCAAGTGTCCATAATTTTGGTCATGTAGTGTACGTATAATCATGAAAACCGTAATAACGCAATTAGAAAGTACTATTTCTTGATCAACCATGTCAAAGGCTTTGGATAAATCTAAAAAGATGCCGATGTATTCATCGTTGTTAAGGGCTGTAAAGATTTTATCCACAAGTTGCAAAAGAGCCATATCTGTGGAGTAGTTTTTCGAAAACCATATTGGTGCTCATATAGAATACAGTGTTGATTTAAATGTTTCAACATTCTCTTATTCAAAATTTTTTCTCTGATTTTTAGAAAAACATGGAAGTACAGATATTGGGCAATAATTTGTAAAAGATCTAGGATCCCCTTGCCAATTTTCTAGTCTTTAATTGGCATAGATTTGGTGAAGATACATGTATACTGTACATTAGAGGCTCAGTAATCGAGGAAGACACTGATTTCACCAAAGAGGCACCAATCTCATCATGACCTGCTGCTGATATCTTTAAGTTACCGATTACCTCCATCACCATTACATCAGGTGGATCAAACTGAATCAGATATGTTCCAACATCTAGTTGAATCAGAGAAGGGAAATGTCCCTCAATGTTTTCTCAATCCAAGGGATTTCCATTCATTTTCTCAATTTTCATTCACAGAGAGGAACCCACACTCACAAAAAGTTAATAAATTCACATAAAATAACATCAAGATAGGTCTTATTTACAACAATACATTGTGATGGAATAATTGTACAGTCGTGGCCAAACGTTTTGAGAATGACACAAATGTATGTACATTTTCACAGTCTGCTGCTTCAGTTTGTATGATGGCAATTTGCATATACTCCAGAATGTTATGAAGAGTGATCAGATGAATTGCAATTAATTGCAAAGTCCCTCTTTGCCATGCAAATGAACTGAATCCCCAAAGAACATTTCCACTGCTGTCATGTTTGTTGAAAGGATCGGACCAAGGTGCAGCGTGGAATGCATACATTCTCTTTATTAAAAGAATGAACACCGAACAAACTAACAAAATAACAAACTAAACATGAAGCTATACAATATAGTGCTGACAGGCAACTACACATAGTCAAGATCCCACACCAGAAAGTGGGAAAATTGCCTGCCTAAATATGATCCCCAATCAGAGACAATAATAAACAGCTGTCTCTGATTGGGAACCATATCAGGCCAACATAGAAATACAAAAACCCTAGACCTACAAAAACCCTAGAGTACCCACCCTAGTCACACCCTGACCTAACCAAAATATATAGAAAACAGAGATATCTAAGGTCAGGGCGTAACAACTGCATTTCAGCCCTGCCACAAAAGGACCAGCTGACATCATGTCAGTGATTCTCTCGTTAACACAGGTGTGAGTGTTGACGAGGACAAGGCTGGAGATCACTCTGTCATGCTGATTGAGTTCGCATAACAGACTGGAAGCTTCAAAAGGAGGGTGGTGCTTGGAATCATTGTTCTTTCTCTGTCAACCATGGTTACCTGCAAGGAAACACGTGCCGTCATCATTGCTTTGCACAAAAAAGGACTTCACAGGCAAGGATATTGCTGCCAGTAAGATTGCACCTAAATCAACCATTTATCGGATCATCAAGAACTTCAAGGAGAGCGGTTCAATTTTTGTGAAGAATGCTTCAGGGTGCCCAAGAAAGTCTAGCAAGCGCCAGGACTGTCTCCTAAAGTGGATTCAGCTGCGGGATCAGGGCACCACCAGTACAGAGCTTGCTCAGGAATGGCAGCAGGCAGGTGTGAGTGCATCTGCATGCACAGTGAGGTGAAGGCTTTTGGAGGATGGCCTGGTGTCAAGAAGGGCAGCAAAGAAGCCCTTCTCTAGAGGAAAAACATCAGGGACAGACTGATATTCTGAAAAAGGTACAGGGATTGGACTGCTGATGACTGGGGTAAAGTTATTTTCTCTGATGAATCCCCTTTCCGATTGTTTGGAGCATCCGGGAAAAAGCTTGTCTGGAGAAGACAAGGTGAGCGCTACCATCAGTTTCGTGTCATGCCAACAGTAAAGCATCCTGAGCATTCATGTGTGGGGTTGCTTCTCAGCCAAGGGAGTGGGCTCACTCACAATTTTGCCTAAGAACACAGCCATGAATAAAGAATGGTACCAACACATCCTCCAAGAGCAATTTCTCCCAACCATCCAGGAACAGTTTGATGACGAACAATGCCTTTTCCAGCATGGTGGAGCACCTTGCCATAAGGCAAAAGTGATAACTAAGTGGCCCGGGGAACAAAACATCGATATTTTGGGTCCATGGCCAGGAAACTCCCCAGACCTTAAACACCGTGGGACCACGCAGCCGTAATACCGCTCAGGAAGGAGACACGAGGAATGTACTTTGGTGCAAAAAGTGGAAATCAATCGCAGAACAACAGTAAGGGACCTTGTGAAGATGCTGGAGGAAACAGGTACAAAAGTATGTATATCCACAGTAAAACGAGACCTATAGCGACATAACCCGAAATGCCGCTCAGCAAGGAAGAAACCACTGCTCCAAAACCGCATAAAAAAGCCAGACTCCGGTTTGCAACTGCATATAGGGACAAAGATCGTACTTTTTGGAGAAATGTCCACTGGTCTGATGAAACAAAAATAGAAATGTTTGGCCATAATGACCATCGTTATGTTTGGAGGAAAAAGGGGAGACTTGCAAGCCGAAGAACACCATCCCAACCGTGAAGAACGGGGGTGGCAGCATCATGTTGTGGGGGTGCTTTGCTGCAGGAGGGACTGGTGCACTTCACAAAATAGATGGCATCATGAGGAGGACAATTGTGTGGATATATTGAAGCAACATCTCAAGACATCAGTCAGGAAGTTAAAGCTTGGTCGTAAATGAACAATGACCCCAAGCATACTTCCAAAGTTGTCGCAAAAAGGCTTAAGGACAACAAAGCCAAGGTATTGGAGTGGCCATCACAAAGCCCTAAAATCTGAAATAAATCATAATTTTGACTATTATTCTGACATTTCACATTCTTAAAATAAAGTGGAGATCTTAACTGACCTAAGACAGGGAATATTTACTCTGATTAAATGTCAGGAATTGTGAAAAACTGAGTTTACATGTATTTGGCTAAGGTGTATGTAAACTTCCGACTTCAACTGTATGTAAGAATGCTGTTCAATGACTACAGCTCAGCATTAACACCATAGTACCCTCCAAACTCATCATTAAGCTTGAGACCCTGGGTCTCGACCCCGCCCTGTGCAGTTGGGTCTTGGACTTTCTGATGGGCCACCCCCAGGTGGTGAAGGGAGGAAACAACATATCCACTCTACTTATCCTCAACACTGGGGCCCATCAAGGGTGCATTCTCAGCCCTCTCCTGTACTCCCTGTTCACCCATGACTGCATGGCCATGCACACCTCCAACTCAATCATCAAGTTTGCAGACGATACTACAGTGGTAGGCTTGATTACCAACAATGACGAGACGGCCTACAGGGAGGAGGTGAGGGCCCTCGGAGTGTGATGTCAGGAAAATAACTTCTCACTCAATGTCAACAAAACAAAGGAGATGATCCTGGACTTCAGGAAACAGCAGAGGGAGCACCCCCCCACACCCTCCATCAACTTTTTCTGATTTCCCAGTTGTCTTGAAAGCACCATAAAACCAGAGAATGCAAGACTTTAATGACAAAAGGTGCCCACAAGAAGGACTGCCTGTTCAAGTGAGCACAGCACAACAAGGGGAGTCCAAAATGTCTTGTATCCTGCTGCATAAATTATGTAAAATACCAGGGAGATATGTAAACTGTAGCTAAGAAAGTAATGCTAAGTTTATGTTGTGTAGTAAGCTGTTAGTAGCACGTGCCTCACCCTAATAATTTGGTCCCTTTCCCCCTCATAACTTAGCCTACTGTTCTGACTTGGCCATGCACATGTAGCCTATAGCCTGTTTAAGAGAACTTTGTAGGAGTCTTTATTGTGTGCTTATATGCCCCCTTATTTATCCTACGGTTCTGACTTGGTGTACAGGGAGAATACTGTAACAACACCCTAGTGCCCAAAAAAACTCATCACTAAGCTTAGGGCCCTGCAACTGAACACCTCCCTCTGCAACTAGATCCTGGAATTCCTGACGGGCTGCTCCCAGGTGGTGCTGACCCTAAACACGGGGGGCCCACAGGGTTTTGTGCTTAGTCCCCTCCTGTACTCCCTGTTCACCCACAACTGAGAGGTCACACACAACTCCAACACCATCATCAAGTTTGCTGACGACACATTGATGGTAGGCCTGATCACCAGTGACGATGAAACAGCCTACAGGGAGGAGATCAGTGACATGGCAGTGTGGGACCGGAACAACAACCTCTCCCTCAACGTCAGTAAATCACAAAGTACTTAAAATGGCCCCCACACACACACACACACACACAGTTGTGAAGAAGGCGCGACAGCGCCTCTTCCCCCTCAGGAGGTGGGCCAGTATCCCTGTGGAATGCTTCCGAAACCTTGTAGAGTCCATGCCCCAAAGAATTGAGGCTGTTCTGAGGGCAAAGGGGGGTGCAACACAATATTAGGAAGGTGTTCCTAATGTTTGGTATTCTCCGTGTTTATACTGTAAGTGTTGTTTCTCAAGATGATCTGGAGTGCTCTGCCATTAAGAAAGGTGCCACTGGTCACAACTATAAGTGTAACTAATAACAACCAACGTACAGCAAAAACACATAATATCGTATTTGCATATAACGCCTTGATCATTCAATTTACTGTAGTATTTAACAGGCATGAACTGCTGTTTACTCAAATGTTCAATCAGTGAGAATATTACTAAAGCAATTATGACCAATCATGGTAAAAGAAAAACAAATGCCAAAAATTTGCACAAAATGTGTGTATGTGTGCTTTTAAGAATATATAAAAACAATATTAACACAACATACAATAATTTCAACGATTTTTACTGAGTTAAAGTTCATATAAGGAAATCTGTCAATTGAAATAAATTCATTTTGCCCTAATCTATGGATATTACATGACTCGGTAGGGCCGCAACCAAGGGAGGTCCTGGGAGGGCGTAGGCCCACCCACTGGGGAGCCAGGACCTCCCACTGAGAAGCCAGCCCAGCCAATCAGAATGAGTTTTTCCTCACAAAAGGGCTTTAATACAGACAGAAATACTCCTGTTTCATCAGCTGTCTGGGAGGCTGGTCTCAGACAATCCTACAGGTGAAGATGCCGGATGTGGAGGTCCTGGGCTGGCGTGTTTGCACGTGGTCTGCGGTTGTGAGGCCGGTTGGACGTACTGCCAAATTCTCTAAAATGATATTGGAGGGGGCTTATGGTAGAGAAATGAACATTCAATTCTCTGGCAACAGCTCTGGTAGACATTTGTGCAGTCAGCATGCCAATTGCACACTCCCTCAAAACTTGAGACATCTGTGGCATTGTGTTATGTGACAAAACTGCACATTTTAGAGTGGCCTTTTATTGTCCCCAGTAGAAGGTGTACCTGTGTAATAATCATGCAGTTTCTTGATATGCCACACCTGTCAGGTGGATGGATTATTTTGGCAAAGGAGAAATGCCCACTAACCAGGATGTAAACAAATTTGCACAAAATTTGAGAAATAAGCTTTTTGTGAGTACTGAACATTTCGGAGATCTTTTATTTCAGCTCATGAAACCAACATTTTACATGTTGCGTTTCTATTTGTTTTTCAGTATAGATGGAGACCTATTTCTGTTATTGTAGTATGTGCCTTTAAGATGACGTCATGCAACGTCCCACTGTGGATACAAATGTAACTAGATCAAATGTAGTAGATACTAACTGCATGTGCATTTAACTAAACACTTTAACAAATCATACTGTAATATTTGCTACACACTTCAGTTTGCCTGTATTCGTGCCAAACTACTTTCATAGACTGACAATAAATAAAACATTAGACCCCCCCCCAGTTGATATGAGGGAACAGTCAGTGGTTGTATTTGATTAACATTTCATTAAAAGTATAGATTTCAGCCAACAAAGAAAGATGCGCAGCCACGGAGGACAAATATAGCCACATGGTAAGGGTTTAAGAACACAAGTTTTTACAAGTATCGACCTTTGGCGACACAGTCCACGTGTTTTGAAATGTTTCTTTTAACTTTTATTTAACTAGGCAAGACAGTTAAGAACACATTCTTATTTACATTGACGGCCTACCCCAGCCAAACCTGGATGATGCTGGGCCAATTGTGCGTCGCCCTATGAGACTCCCAATCACGGCCGGATGTGATACAGCCTGGATTCAAACCAGGGACTGTAGTGACACCTCTTGCACTGAGATGCATTGCCTTATACTGCTGCACCACTCTGGTCTTTCTCGCCACATACTCGTCTCCACTCCACTCCGTTGGCGTGATCAGCATAGTGGAGTGAGATTTACTTGGCTAATGATAGGTAAGCTTAATGGGTTTAGTACAAGGTGTAAATAATGGGGTTGAAGATGCAAATGTTTTTATTTGAACAGATGGTAGACTACCGTATTTAACTCCAATAGATCCCTTCTACCTTCTGTTGCCCTACTTGATCAAAGTAAAGTGGTCCATATGCCAATACATATTTTTGAAATTAAAGTGCGCTTATTGCGTATTTACAGTTGAAGTCGGAAGTTTACATACACCTTAGCCAAATACATTTAAACTCAGTTTTTCACAATTCCTGACGTTTAATTCTAGTAAAAATTCCCTGTTTTAGGTCAGTTAGGATCACCACTTTATTTTAAGAATGTGAAATGTCAGAATAATAGCAGAAAATTATTTCAGCTTTTATTTCTTTCATCAAATTCCCAGTGGGTCAGAAGTTTACATACACTCAATTAGTATTTGGTAGCATTGCCTTTAAATTGTTCAACTTGGGTCAAAAGTTTCGGGTAGCCTTCCACAAGCTTCCCACAATAAATTGGGTGAATTTTGGCCCATTCCTCCAATTTTAAAGATACAATTCCCGTTAATCCAGCCACAGTGTCTGATGTCAAAAAGGAAACAAAACTTTCCATACATGTCTAATATGGGCAGAAATCTTACATTTTTGTTAATCTAACTGCCTGTCCAATTTACAGTAGCTATTACAGTGAAAAAAATACCATGCTATTGTTTGAGGAGAGTGCACAACAACAACAACAACAACAACAAAAAAACTGATCAGTAATTCAGTAAACTTGCTCTGATTTGTCATCCTGAGGGTCACAGAGATAAGATGTAGCATAGTTTTGTTTGATAAAATCAATTTTTATATTCAAATGTAGGAACTGGGTTCTGCAGTTTGAATCCCTGCTGTCTCTGGCTCCACTTTTTGCCCATTCCTCGATGACAGAGCTGGTGTAACGGAGTCAGGTTTGTTGGCCTCCTTGCTCGCACATAAGTTTTCAGTTTTGCCCACAAAGTTTCTATGGGATTGAGGTCAGGGCTTTGTGATGGCCACTCCAATACATTGAGTTTGTTGTCCTTAAGCCACTTTGCCATAACTTTGGAAGTATGCTTGGGTCATTGTCCATTTGGAAGACCCATTTGCGACCAAGCTTTAACTTCCTGACTGATGTCTTGAGATGTTGCTTCAATATATCCACACAATTGTCCTCCTCATGATGCCATCTATTTTGTGAAGTGCACCAGTCCCTCCTGCAGCAAAGCACCCCCACAACATAATGCTGCCACCCCTGTGCTTCACGGTTGAGATGGTGTTCTTTGACTTGCAAGCCTCCCCCTTTTCCTCCAAACATAACGATGGTCATTATGGCCAAGCAGTTCTATTTGTGTTTCATCAGACCAGAGGATATTTCTCCAAAATGTACGATCTTTGTCCCCATGTGCAGTTGCAAACCGGAGTCTGGCTGTTTAATGGCGTTTTTGGAGCAGTGGCTTCTTCCTTGCTGAGCGGCCTTTCAGGTTATGTCGATATAGGAATAGTTTTACTGTGGATATAGATACTTTTGTACCTGTTTCCTCCAGCATCTTCACAAGGTCATTTGCTGTTGTTCTGGGATTGATTTGCACTTTTTGCACCAAAGTACGTTCATCTCTAGGAGACAGAACCGGTCTCCTTCCTGAGCGATATTACGGCTGCGTGTTCTCATGGTGTTTATACTGACGTACTATTGTTTGTACAGATGAACGTGGTACCTTCAGGCGTTTGGAAATTTCTCCCAAGGATAAACCAGACTTGTGGAGGTCTACAATTTTTTTTCTGAGGTCTTGGCTGATTTCTTTTGATTTGCCCATAATGTCAAGCAGAGAGGCACTGAGTTTGAAGGTAGGCCTTGAAATACATCCACAGGTACACCTCCAATTGACTCAAATGATGTCAATTAGCCTATCAGAAGCTTCTAAAGTCATGACATAATTTCCTGGAATTTTCCAAGCTGTTTAAAGGCACAGCCAATTTAGTGTATGTAAACTTCTGACCCACTGGAATTATGATACAGTGAATTATTAGTGAAATAATCTGTCTGTAAACAATTGTTGGAAAAATTACTTGTGTCATGCACAAAGTTGATGTCCTAACCGACAAGAAATTTGTGGAGTGGTTGAAAAATGAGTTTTAATGACTCCAAGCTAAGTGTAAACTTCCGACTTCAACTTTATGTTTCCCCTTTTGTGATCTCATCTTAGTCAGTCTTTCTCGCTTTGTGATCTCTCTTGTCATCCCTTTGTGATGTCATACATTCTCTTTCTTTCTTTGCTACATCCCCTGTCCTTTTTCTGTCATTTCATTATTTTCTTTGTGACGTTACCTCTGCCCTCTGTGCTTCGATTTCTGTCTGGTTATTGTGATGTCATATCATTCTGTCTCTCTTTGCAAGGTCATTTCTGCCCTTCTTTTTGTGATGTCATCACTGTCTTCCTCTCTTTGTGATACCATTCTGGTGCAGGCAAAGTTCCAGTCGGTGTACCAGATGGTGATGGACGAGGACTTCCCAGCATGCACCAGGCTGCTGTGCTGCACGCACTCCCTGGCCTCCATGCACCACGTGGCTGAGGAAAAAGGTCAGAGGTCACTGTTCAGCCCACACAAACTAATGTTGAAAGTTAATGTGCTCCTCAGAAACAATCAACTGTAAACCCCTAAAACCAATAATTAATTTCTCACTTCTATGTCAGACTGAAGTGCACATTGATAGATTTTATTAGTATATCAGGTAATTCCGAGACTGCAGCACCCTTGAAATTGTTTGAGATTTTCTAAAGATGAGCTGCACATGAACACATTATAAAAGTGTGATGTTGAGGGGTCTCAGGTGTTATACGTGTCACCGCTACTGCCTGGAAAGGACCATGGAAGGGTTAAAGAAGAAGGTACACATTGATCAATCTATGAGCTGCATAAGCAGGGGTTTTCATGCTCTATAGTACATCCTGAAGCAATCTGATCCTGGCAACCTCCAGGTTGTGCAGGCTTTTGTTCTAGCCCAGGAATAACACACTGGATTCATCTAATCATCAAACCCTTGATTAGCTGAATCAGGAGTTCAGAATTGCTGCTCTCCAGTAGATTTAACAGTGTTAACAGTGTGTTGGTTTTGCTGTGTACCTGCTGTTCTAGGCTGAGAGGACAGTGAAGGCCCTCGGAAAGACTAACATCTCAGTGGGAGAAAGGGTGAAGTCCATGACGTACGTCAGAGTCTAGAAGGAGTCAGAGACCCAGGAAGGTGAGTCACTCTCAGGGCCTGGTCTAATACCGCAGACCTGTGCCATGTTCTCCCTGGCCTGCAATCCTCAAATTAACCAGAGGATGGCACCAAACCCACTTTAGAGATCAGGAGCTTTCCACACCAAACATTGCCTCATGTTACATTTTCGGTTTCACATTCATTTTATATTTAAAGCTCAGACTGTCAACCCAGTTTCCTGTGATATCAATAGGATGGATGTCATTCCATAATGAAGTGTATAAAGTGATGCTGTGGTATTAACCCTCTTATACCCTCTCTTCATTGTAACACAGAGGACTACCTGCAGTATGCCCGTGGTCTGATATCTGCGGACATCAGTGAAGACCTGAGAAAAGCTCTCCTCAAGCATCTACAGTATGTACATGCACAATCTAAAATTAAAAAGCACAATCTAAAATCAAATGTTCATGTAGCTTCATCGTAAGTGTCACTGAGTAATTTGAAATACATGTTAACCACCCCCAAAAAACTGAAGATGAGTGTGCGGTTTTGGAGACCGAAATCAAATAACTCGTGGCAGTTAGATTTCTCAAGACACATCCCCCACAGTTTGAAGATAATTGCAGGTCCCAGGTCAGCACTTTTGACTGGAAATGTACTGGTGATGAAAGTGACATTGTGCTATTAAGACATTGATACTTCTGAAGGCAATGCATTAAGCAGCATTATTAGTGTTTAACAGTCTGATGGTCAGTCACCTTTCACCTTCCTCCTGACAGGTTACCTGAGCTCTCAAGCACTAAGAAAGTGGAGCATCATTCAAAGGTATTTTATTCAGCTTCTCTGTGTAGGCTACTTGTGTCATCACACTGTGTAGTTAGGCCTACTGTATATACTGACATATTTTTTCCTAGTTTTCTATTTATTTGGGGACATTGTTCCTTTTCTGCATGTATTAGGAACCAAAGCGGGATAAATCTTTTATTTTACATATAAACTATTGTAGGGTCTGGCTTTTTCACTGTGATCTTCTCTTGAGATTCACCAGATGGTAGCAGTGTACAGGTAGATTAGTGTGTTCTTATGCCTATTGTTGGTGGATGTGGTTGGTCAGTTGGTGATACTCACGGTATTGCCACGGTAACTTGTAAACAAACGTGTGTCTGTGGTGTGATTGGTGGTTGGTGTTTAGAGTGATGGAAAGCAGGTCTCACTCTATACATCCCATCCTCATTCGGCAGAAGTGAAAGCTGTCTGACAAATCAGTGGAGGCGGGAGAGGACTACACCAAATTCAACAGCTCCGATTTCGCCCGCAAAGTGAGGGAGATTAGGTGCAGCCTGCATGAATGGACCCATGAGAGAATTATATATATATATATGGGGGAGGAACCTTCCTGAAGTTCACGTGAGTGCAGTTTAAAGCAATGCAATGCAGAGGCCTTCAAATCCAGACGAAGGTCCAAGTAACATTGTATATTCTGTCTGGAAAAGAGTCATGATGATGTGTAATTACGTTTCAGCCGTCTTCACTCAAGGCCGATGAGCAATACTATTGAATACATCTTTTCTCCTCCTCCAGCCGCCCTAGAAGATGAGTGCGGCACAGAAGATCCTGGCCAAGGTGGACAAAACAGGCATGAAAAGCATGTCTGCCTTCTTCAGCCCCAAGGGCAAAGCGGAGAAACTGATTGTTAGGATGGTGCATCAGAATTTGTATGTGTATGTTGGTGTGCGTGGATACACTGAGTGTACAAAACATTAGGAACACCTGCTCTTTCCATGACATAGACTGACCAGGTGAAAGCTATGATCCCTTATTGATGTTTATTATTGATTGTTAAATCCACTTCAATCAGTGTAAATAAAGGGGAGGAGACAGGTTAAAGAAGGATTTTTAAGCCTTGTGACCATTGAGACATGCATTGTCTATATGTGCCATTCAGAGGGTGAATGTGCAAGACAAACTATTGAAGTGCCTTTCAATGGAGTATGGTAGTAAGTGCCAGGCACACTGGTTTGAGTGTGTCAAGAACTGCAACGCTGCTGGGTTTTTCATGCTCAACAGTTTCCTGTGTGTGTCAAGAATGGTCCACCACCCAAAGGACAGCCAGCCAACTTGACACAACTGTGGGAAGCGTTGGAGTCAACATGGGCCAGCATTCCTGTGAAATGCTTTCGACACCTTGTGGAGTTCATGCCCCGACGAATTTAAGCAGTTCTGAGGGAAAAGGGGGGTGTCAACTCAATATTAGGAAGGTGTTCCTAATGTTATTTACACTCAGTGTACCTTATGTGTGTGTTTGTGCGCACATTTGTGCCTTTAGTAATAAAGAAAATAAAACTGTATTTTTGAGAGAAACAGATCTGTAGCAAGGTGATTTGAACTTGCCTTGAGAAACTGGGTTGATTCACACTAGTTGTGAGAATAAGAGGATAAAAAACAAGAACATGAATAGCTATTACTTCAAGGTTTGGGGGGAGTATATAAAGTAAATGATGTTTAAACTGCTTCCAGGTAGCCTAGAGGTTAGAGCTTTGGGCCAGTAACCGAAAGGTTGCTGGATTGAATCCTCGAGCTGACAAGGTTAAAATATGTCGTTTTGCCCCCTGGTAGGTCGTCATTGTAAATAAGACTTAACTTTACTTGCCTAGGTAAATAAAAAATCCCTTCTGTGCTCTCATATTATTGTGTCGATAACCAGCATGAGTTCAGCCTGTCGTCTCCTGTAATAAAGTACAACCTTTTCAACAAACACACCAAGGGTCCACAAGTCATGGAAAAAGTGCCTTGGTGACCCATTTTAATGTACATAAATAATATAGACTTAACAGGATTAATCATATTGTTACAGTACAATGGTAGCCCACTACAGTATAAAACGAAATAAGCAGTGCCATTTGCAGTACCTTGGTTAATGTTTAAGAATAATTTAAATTATTCAATCTGAGGCACATGGTGAACATCTTACATTTCATACAGTGATGTTGATCATGGAGTCTAGGGAGACTGATGCGACAGGTAAACCTGGATATAATAAGCCTAGTCTAAATGTGTAATAAAAATACTTGGAAAAGAAAATGGACAGTTGCATTGTTGATTGTGATGTCAGGTGGAGTAGGTGGTCTGTTTAGTCACAGTAACTAAGTAATGAGAGTGTTTGTTGGTAATTACGCTGTCCAAGTTACGCACGGTCCTTTGTGGATCGGGTTACCGCCCCATCAGTCCCAGGGGCCACAGCAGACTGGATAATTTATCAGGCTGGTGGCATAGCGAACAATGGCACACGCTAAGCCTGTCCACACCAACATAATACCATAATCATTGGCTGCCACTTTCTCTCAGTTCCCACTTCCTCTAGGCCTACTTCTCTCTCTCACTTCCTATATTACTATCCATGGTTATTTTGTGGTTTCCCTGCCAATTCCTCACCAGCTGAATGCTTGCATGTCGCGGGACCTCCCCAAGTTGACTCCCGTACTTGTTATGAAACTCAGCAAGTTCGTACTACTTCTTTTTGAGTTTCGGCTTGAAGCGCAGTGTCTGGAAAGCGCTCTCCACCACTTTGGGCAGGTGGATGGGGTTTCTCTGTAGGTGTCGTCGGCTGCTCGTCGTCCCGTTGTCGCTGTTCTTCTTGGCCGTGCTGTTGCTTTTGCTGGTTGAGGCCGGCTTCTTCAGCTTGGACTCATCTGTGGGACACCGTGGGACCCTCATGACCCAGTTGGAGTGGAGGTCGTGCTCACTGGTGCTGGTGGCCACTGATGAAGAGAGAGATGGGTTCACGTCAGTTCTCAAAATGCCCATCCAAATTCTACATGGGGAGAGAAAAAACCACTAAAGGGTAGTTTGTGATCTATTACGGTTACAATTACTCTGAGACTGCAACAAGCTGTTCACTGTCTCTAGATCAGCACCAGGTAGCTAGGGCTTCACTACACCTAGTGTTGCTTTTTCAGTGTTACATTTCTAGTGTTGATTTAGGAGTTAAATTAACTCTAAAAAATCCCCAGTGTTGGTGTCAATAACCATTGTTGACTGTGATTGTGTCAGTTTTACTCTGCGGAGACTAAAACATTCTCATCAAAACCACGGCCATCATTATCTTATTTCCCAGCACTCTCTACTGGATCTAGATTTTGGGGGGGGGATTGTTTTTAATATGTGTGTTTTTGCATGTACATTGATTGATTAATTTTATGCCACACAAAGATACATAACATACATTTTTCTAAACTAATCCAATCAATTAGTTAGATTTATTGCACCCGTTACTTAAATAGTTAAGGTAGTCTCTTTCATCAAAGTTCCTAACCTTTAACATCTTTCTGACTGCAGGTTGTGTGTGAATAAACAGTGTAACTGTTGGCTGTCTTAACTCAGGCTGGATTCCAATAGGAATTATATGTCACTTTGAAAGTCAGTATATTGTGATTTGTAAACCAGTAGGTTCTTAACACCATTGTGTTGGGGTAAAATATTGCCAATAAAGTAAGGAAGGCCTTATGATATATGTAAGATATTGTCATTAACAGTTTTATTTAAATTGTTTTCTTTTGGAAAAGTTTTATTAACACATTTCTTGTAAAAACAGCTCATACATTTTGTACATCATGTCATACACATAAAACTGCAACAAAGCATAAAACACAGCATTTGAAAGTAACATTTAAATTGGTTAAAAAGTACATGTTGTTAAAATCAATGAAAACAACCATGAATAAAAGTACTTTCCTGGAAAACATCAAATCTGTAAAAGCCATTTAAAATGTGTACTAATGATCTAACAAAGGTAAAACATTTTTAAGACAGGGAAAACATGGTAAAAAGTCACCTTGTTAAAAGGCTGTCTTCGGTCCCTTGTACAGGAGCGGTCCCTTGTACAAACTCGCCTCATCCTGCTCCTCTGAATAAATTACCGTCCCTTCCTTCGGGGCTCAGAGGAGATCCCTCCCCTAGGCGCATCGCCCTAGGCGCCGCAGCGCTGTCAGTCCGTGGCCGCCGGGACCTAGGGTGTTGTGGGGGACCCATTGCCCCCTTCCTTCCGTACCACCCCAGGGCTTCCGTGGCTACCATGGCCACTGCCTGGGGGTGGTCTCTACGCTTTTCCCTACCAGCAGGTTGCGGGAGGACCACAGTGCTTCCTTCAAGCACGTGAGGGTGGGACAGAACTTGGTGAAGGCCTTCGATGGAATAGGCCTTCGGCCCACCCCATACAGCACGAGCTGAGGTGTTAGGTCCTCCCCTGCTGGCAGACACGGGGTGATCAGGGGGCCTGCTTCCTTCCACAGGTCCCTGGCAGCTCTGCACTCCCAGAGCATGTGCCTCACAGACTCTTCTTGGCCGCAGCCTGGTCGGGGGCACATGCCCCGTGAGTGCATAACGGCCCTGTTACATTTGCCTACAGCAAAAACTCACTTTATGAAGTCCACAGGGCCAGATTTTAAGGAATTCAACAACCATGTCGCTGTCACTAACAAATACAGTCATGGGTGGTAACTCTACAAGTCACTCAAAAAGGCAAGGCACACTGGGAAATGATATTGGGGCTCTGTTTTTTGTATGTTGTGCCGACATCGATAAAGTTTGAGCATAAAGTTACTGATCCCTTCCCCCATGTCAAACACTTGATTTCAGGAGGCGGGATTATTAAGGGGACAAGGTGACATCACCTAAACTCTCATTTTACTACACCAATGGTAACATGATATTCTCGTACCTAATTTAGATAAGTACCGTCTTGTAACCAACATAGGAGACTGCGTGTTCGCAGGAGACTGTGTGGTTTATCAAGCTAGATAGCTACTCTACTGGTGACCAAATTTGACTGCAGGGTGTCAGCAAATATAATTAAAAATTTACACTATTCATCTATGGCAAATATTCTTATATGTTTCCACTTTCATATGTATCTGGTGTTAGCTATTTACTAGGGAGCATAGTTAAAAATGCTGACACGTTTGTCATGTTAAAATCTGTCAGCAATGCTGTGAACCGCAAAAGAGATGTCAAACAGGAGGTGTAAAATTGACATCGTTGATGCAATTTCAATGTTGTTTAGATTGCTTGGCGTATCACAAAATTTGCATGAGATTATGTAACTGCTCACTGCATTCAAATTTATTGACATAGTCCTTCCAAAGAGCTGTCAGTCAAGGTGAGCTCCTGAATATAACCTCCTGCCCACTCAGCTTGTCTTTTCAAAGTTCCTGGTAGTTAGTCATGAGAGAAAGTAGACTCTTTTTTTTCTGTAATTTTGAGCATTTCTATCCCCCCAAAAATATTCTGGGATATATTTTAGAGCTAGGTTTCCATCCAATTGGCGACAGACTTTCATGCCAATATTAAAAAATCTGCATTAAAACAATTTGCGAATTTTCCCAACAGAGATGTGTTTCCATCTAATTAACTTGTTGCAGATAAAAGGTGCACATATAAGTACACGGTTAAATTCACAAATAAACAAGTAAAAAAATGTCACTGCATTTTCAACTCTACTCATGTCATCTCACCCAAAAAATGTGTGTTTTATAGTGAGTGTGCCCACTTTGGTCTTTGCACGCACACTCTAGCCGGCTACAGTGCACATATTGTATAGCCTACATGATGAGATTATTATGGACAAAAGAGCGAGATTATTTTTATTTGTCAAATGGCAGCCAAGCATTAGGGATCATGTCACCAGAATAAGACCCTCGATATTTACTAGAAAGGAGCATCAAGCTCATCACCTTGCACTTTCACCACCCTGTGATGTTCATCATAACTTGTTCCATCTGTGGTCTAATAAACTGCATGCTTTCCCAACCAGTCCTAGTTGGAGGACCACACAATATCTCATTGCATGACTTCAAATTTACTTCGATGTGATGGTTATTACAGTATATCAATATTTGCGCATAAAATCGTTTTCACTGACATTTCTCACATAAATAATTTTACCGACACAAGAAGATCCACCTTGTCTAGCGTATTTTGTTTTGTTGACATTTGGAAAGTTTACAGAGAATATTTATGTTTCCATCAGGCCTGTCATGACATTTTTTTATCCAACATGTCCTTTACTCACATAAAAAGGTTGGATGGTTAGTCAAAAGGCTATTTTACATGGAAATCTGAATGATCTTCGGGACTTTTAACACGCAAAAGTCTGGACCCATGTAGACACTGGCCCAGTTTTAAATTTAACATTGTCAGTGTTGATTTAAAACTAGAGAATTTGCTGTGTATCTCCAGATCAGCACCAGGTATCTGTCCACTGTCTCTATATCAGCACCAGGTAGCTGTCCACTGTCTTCGCTGTTTAGGCAAATTGATCGTACTACAAACCAAAACACAACTCACCAATGAAGTCAACGTCAGCGTGCCCATCGTCTACATGGGGCTTGCGCGTGTGCTCAGGGTCACAGCTCGCGATGACAGCATCAAAGAAGTCCAGAGTGTCCTCCTCATTGGGGATTGGAGGGGCAGACGGTTTGGTCCTCATGCTCTTTAAAAAAATTACAAAATAAGAGAGAACATGATTGTCTATTGATTTCTTTAGTAGAAGGCATTCAGTGGTTCAAACAATTTCATTTAGGACACAAGGATAATTATGAGGTGAGGTCATAGCCATTAAGTGATTCACAAAGCCTTTCTACCTGTGCGTCCTTGGAGTTGGGTGGGGGTGGCGCAGGCTTCTTCTTGGGGGAGATTGTGGCCTTCATCTCGTTGCTTTTGAAGTTGTTGACGCTCCTCGTGTACTGCCGTCTCAACGCCACCAGCTCTTCCAAATACTCCAGGCAGTTCTGATTTTGGGAGTAGAGCCATATCCGGTCCTCCTGCCTCTGATAATAATACAAGGCGGTGGTGGACTCGACATTTACAGAACTTTTGCTCCGCTTCAGTGTGGAGTTGACGGATGACTGATTCCTCTGGCCCACCACGAGCATGGAGGTGCTCCGCACCAACTTGACGGTGCACGCGCTGTGGTAGTCCTGCTCGGACCGCGGACTGCCATCACGAGCCCTGTGCCCATTGTTGGGACGGAGTGCGTTGTTGATCTTCCTAAACATGTGCGTGGAGTAACTCAGTTATAAAAAATATAATGTTAATTCAATCGAGGTGCCCATAACCGTTTCCAAGTAGTATTCCTCAGAAATCAATTAGAAAACAAGCACATGGCGCGTAAAAGAAAAACGTTGGTCTTGTCCATGGGGATGAAACTGCCCGTGAGTATCGTTGGCAGAGAAGATAACTTCAGACTCCTCTCACTTTAAAAAAACGTTCCTGGCCATCACTGCGGTGTTATGGGGGGTTGTGCTATGGCAACGGGCCTCGAAATTCAACCCGCTCCTGTGTCATTACTATTGAACAGCAGTGTCAAATGTCTTAATGGGCACCTCAAGCTCCCATTGTCACCAAAACGCACGTGCTGTAGTCCCGCTGCCCAGTGGCTTATACACAGAAAATCGTCCAGTGTTGCATATTTCAGTGTAACATTTCTAGCGTTGATTCAGGAGTTAAATGAAGGCTCTAAGAGTAAAATTAACACCCACATGGTGTAAAATAACCCCAGTGTTGGTGCTAATAGCCAGTGTTGAGTGTGAGATTGTGGTTATATAAGTTTTGTCTCTGTGGAGACTAAAACCTTCTCATCAAAACCATGCCGTTCATTATCAGATTTAACCAGCATGCTCTACTGCAGCTAGATTTTTTAAGGATTGTTTTTAATATCTGTGTTTTTGCATACACATTGATTGCTTTTTTAATTTTATGCTACACAAAGATATAGCACATACATTTTTCTAAACTAATCCAATCAGTTAGTTAGATTCATTGCACACATTACTGAAATGGTTGTTCCAGTTTAAATGGTTTAGGTGTCACGCCCTGATCTGTTTTTCACCTGTCCTTGTGATTGTCTCCACCAGGTGTTGCTTATTTTCCCCAGTGGATTTATCCCTGTGTTTCCTGTCTCTCTGTGCCAGTGTGTCTTGTATGTTCAAGTCAACCAGTGTGGTTTTCCTGTGCGCCTGCTTTTTCTATTCATTTTTTGCTAGTCCTCCTGGTTTTGACCCGTGCCTATTTCTGGACTCTGTTACCCTGACCATTCTGCCTGCCACTCTGTACCTCCTAGACTCTGAACTGGTTTTGACCTTTTGCCTGTCCACGACCAATCACTTGCCAACCGTTTTGGATTATAATAAATATCAAAGACTCAAACCATCTGCCTCCCGTGTCTGCATCTGGGTCTCGCCTTGTGCCTTTATATTAGGTGCCCTTATATATTATATTAGTCTCCTCACAATATTCCTAACCCTAACAGTCATTCTAAATGCAGGTTGCGGGTGAATAGAAATTCCAACTGTCAGATGTCCGAACTGTGGCAGTCCTAACTGGCTGGATTACAATAGGACTTAGATATCACTTTACAAGCCAGCCCAGTGTGATTGCAGATATGCTGTGGCTTGTAAACAATGAGGGTCCTAACACCAGCTGTGTTAGGGTAGCACTTTGCCATCAAAGTAAGGCGTTATATATTTCATTTATTGTTCTAAAGAGTTTTAAAGTTTTACATTTGAGAGTTTTACATTTTAAAGAACACGAACAGTCAAAATCATGTCTTTCATGAAGTTGGATGATATTTGGATGAAACCAAATCAAAGTATGCAGAGGAGCGTGGTTTACATAGCTAGATAGATACTGTACTGGTGCCAGAATTTGACTGTAGGGTGTCAGCAAACATAATTCAAAGTTCACACTACTCATCTATGGAAAATGAACTCACCATGCCTTCAGAAAGCATTCACACCCCATTAAGTTTTCCACATTTTATTGGGTTACAGCCTGAATTAACAGTTGATTAAACTGTGATTTTGTGTCACTGATCTACACACAATACCCCATAATGTCAATGTGGAATTTGGTTGCTAGGAAATGTATGTGGCAAAGAAGTTAACATTTTGTCCTGAATACAAAGTGTTATGTTTGGAGCAAATCCAACACAACACATCACTGAGTACCACTCTTCATAATTTTTAAGAATGGTGGTGGCTGCATCATGTTATGGATATGCTTGTTATTGGCAAGGACTAGAGCGGGTTTTTTGTTTGGATAAAAAGAAACGGAACATAGCTATAAGCACAGGCAAAATCCTAGAGGAAAACCTGGTTCAGTGTGCTTTCCAACAGACACTTGGAGACTAATTCAACTTTCAGCAGGACAATAACCTAAAACACAAGGTCAAATCTACACTGTTGCTTACCAACATGACATTGAATGTTCTTCAGTGGCCTAGTTACAGTTTTGACTTAATTCAGCATGAAAATCTATGGCAAAACTTGAAAATGGCTGTTAAGCAATGATACACAATCAGCTTGACAGAGCTTGAAGAATTTTAGAAAGAATAATGGGCAAATATTGTACAATCCAGGTGTGCAAAACTCTCAGAGACTTACCCAAAACGACTCAGCACTGTAATCATCATTAAAGGTGCTTCCACAAAGTATTGACTCAGGGTTGAGAATACTTACAGTGTCACGTTCTGACCTTAGTTCCTTTGTCCTTTGTTTTTGTCTTTGTTTTAGTATGGTCAGGGCGTGAGTCGGGGTGGGCAGTCTATGTTTGTTTTTCTAGATTGGGTTTTGAGTTCGGCCTAGTATGGTTCTCAATCAGAGGCAGGTGTCGTTAGTTGTCTCTGATTGAGAATCATACTTAGGTAGCCTGGGTTTCACTTTTGGTTTGTGGGTGTTTGTTTTCCGTGTGAGTGTTTGGTCCACATGGTACGGTTTCGGTTTTCCTTCGTTCACTTTATTGTTTTGTATTTCAGTGTTCAGTTTGTTTCATTAAATATTACATCATGAACACTTACGACGCTGCGCTTTGGTCCGATGCTTCTTCCACCTCTGAATGCCGTTACATACAGTTGAAGTCGGAAGGTTACATACACCTTATCCAAATACATTTAAACTCAGTTTTTCTGAGATGTTATTCCAGTAAAAATGCCCTGTCTTTGGTCAGTTAGTATCACCCCTTTATTTTAAGAATGTGAAATGTCAGAATAATAGCAGAGAGAATGATTTATTTCAGTTTTATTTCTTTAATTCCCAGTGGGTCAGAAGTTTACATACACTAAATTAGTATTTGGTAGAATTGCTTTTAAGTTGTTCAACTTGGGTCAAACATTTCGGGTAGCCTTCCACAAGCTTCCCACAATAAGTTGGGGAATTTTGGCCTATTCCTCCTAACAGAGCTAGTGTAACTCAGTCAAGTTTGTAGGCCTTCTTGATCGCACACGCTTTTTCAGTTCTGCCCAAAAATGTCTATAGGATTGATGTCAGGGCTTTGTGATTGCCACTCCAATACCTTGACTTTGTTGTCCTTAAGCCATTTTGCCACAACTTTGGAAGTATGCTTGGCGTCATTGTCCATTTGGAAGACCAATTTTTAACTTCCTTTAACTTCCTGACTGATGTCTTGAGATGTTGCTTCAATATATCCACATAATTGTCCTCCTCATGATGCCATCTATTTGTAAAGTGCACCAGTCCCTCCTGCAGCAGCAAAGCACACCCACAACATGATGCTGCCACCCTCGTGATTCACGGTTGGGATGCTGTTCTTCGGCTTACAAGCCTCCCCCTTTAAACCTCCAAACATAACGATGGTCATTATGGCCAAACAGTTATTTTTTTGTTTCATCAGACCAGAGGACATTTCTCCAAAATGTATGATCTTTGTCCCTCTGTGCAGTTGCAAACCGTAGTCTGGCTTTTTTATGGTGGTTTTTGAGCAGTGGATTCTTCCTTGCTGATCAGCCTTTCAGGTTATGTTGATATCATACTTGTTTTGCTGTGGATAAAGATACTTTTGTACCGGTTTCCTCCAGCATCTTCACAAGGTCCTTTTCTGTTGTTCTGGGATTGGTTTGCACTTTATGCACCAAAGTACGGTCATCTCTAGGAGACAGAATGCATCTCCTTCCTGAGCGCTATGACGGCTGCGTGGTGTTTGTACTTGTGTACTTTTGTTTGTACAGATGAATGTGGTACCTTCAGGCGTTTGGAAATTGCTCTCAAGGATGAACCAGACTTGTGGAGGTCTACAATTTTTTGTTCTGAGGTCTTGGCTGATTTCCTTTGACTTTCCCATGACGTCAAGCAAAGACGCACTGAGTTTGAAGGTAAGACTTGAAATACATCCACAGGTACTCCTCCACTTGACTCAAATGATGTCAATTAGCCTATCAGAAGCTTCTAAAGCCATGACATCATTTTCTGGAATTTTCCAAGCTGTTTAAAGGCACAGTCAACTTAGTGTATGTAAACTTCTGACCCACTGGAATTGTGATACAGTGAATTTTAAGTGAAATAATCTGTCTGTAAACAATTATTGGAAACATTTCAAAATTACATAAACAAAGTAGCCGAATTGCCAAAACTATAGTTTGCTAACAAGAAATTAGTGTAGTGGTTGAAAAACGAGTTTTAATTATTCCAACCTAAGTGTATGTAAACTTCAGAATTCAACTGTACGGAAATTTCTATAAATAATTTTCAATAAATATGGCCAAAAAATTTGACAAATATGTTTTCACCTGTTCATCATGGGGTAAGATGTGTGATATATATATATATTTTATTTGTTTTAATTGAGGCTGGAACACAGCCTTTCTAATCGACCTGGCCTGGTATCCTGGAAGGATATTGACCCCATCCTGTCAGTAGAGGATGCCTGGTTGCTCTTTAGAAATGCTTTCCTTGCCATCTTAAATAAGCATGGACCATTCAAAAAATGTAGAACTAAAAACAGATATAGCCCTTGGCTCACCCCAGACTTGATTGCCCTCGACCAGCACAAAAACATCCTGTGGCGTTCTGCATTAGCATCGAATAGCCCCATTGATATGCAACTTTTCAGGGAAGTCAGGAACCATTATACTCAGTCAGTAAGGAATGCAAAGTCTAGCTTCTTCAAACAAAAATTTGCATCCAGTAGCACTAATTCCAAAAAGGTTTGGGGCACTGTAAAGTCTATGGAGAATAAGAGCACCCCCTCCCAGCTGCCCACTTCTCTGAGGCGAGGAAACACTGTCACCACTGGTAAATCTACGATAATCAATCATTTCAATAAGCATTTTTCTATGGCTGGCCATGCTTTCCACCTGGTTACCCCTACCCCGTTTTGTCACCAAAGCCCCATATACTACCCACCATTGCGACCTGTATGCTCTCGTTTGCTGGCCCTCACTACATAGTCATCGCCAAACCCACTGGCTCCAGGTCATGTATAAGTATTTTCTAGGTATCTCAGCTCACTGGTCACCATAGCAACACCCACCCGTAGCACGAGCTCCAGCAGGTATATTTCACTGGTCATCCCCAAAGCCAACAATTCTTTTGGCCACCTTTCCTTCCAGTTCTCTGGTGCCAATGACTGGTGCAAAAATCACTAAAGCTGGAGTCTTATATCTCCCTCCCTAACTTTAAGCATCAGCTGTTAGAGCAGTTTACCGATCACTGTACCTATACACGGCCCGTCTGTAAATAGCACACCCAACTACATCATCCCTATATTGTTATTTATCCTCTTGCTCTTTTGTACCCCAGTATCTCTACTTGCACATCATCATCTGCACATCTATCACTCCAGTGTTAATGCTAAATTGTAATTATTTCACCTCTATGGTCTATTTATTGCCTTACCTCCCTACTCTTCTACATTTGCACGCACTGTACATAGATTTTTCTATTGTGTTTTTGACTGTACGTTTGTTTATGTGTAACTCTGTGTTGTTGTTTTTTGTCACACTGCTTTGCTGGCCTACCTGGTTAAATAAAGGTACAATGAAATATGTTGAATAAGTCAAGGGGTAGGAATATTTTTCTGAAAGCACTGTATTTGTTTCCCCTTTCATCTGTGTCTGATGTTAGCTGGTTACAGGCTAGCTAGGTTTTCAGCCAGCATGGAACAAATAGGGAGAAAGGGTCATTTAAAACTCTGAAGCAGTTGTTATGTCAACACATCCTAGAGTGCTGCTGTGAACCGCAGTACAAAAGACAAGCCAAATGGGAGATGTTTAAACCTTTCTAGGGCAGGCGTTCCGCTAGCGGAACCCCTTGAAAACATTCCGCTAGCGGAACCCCTTGAAAACATTCCGCTAGCGGAACCCCTTGAAAACATTCCGCTAGCGGAACCCCTTGAAAACATTCCGCTAGCGGAACCCCTTGAAAACATTCCGCTAGCGGAACCCCTTGAAAACATTCCGCTGAAAAGGCAGTGCGCAAAATTCAAAAACATTGTTTAGAAATATGTAACTTTCACAGTTCACAGTTCACTTTAGGATCTTTTTAACATCAATAAGGTTCCACGCTATTCATCCAAAAGTGAAAATGCTGCCCCCTATCCCAAAAAGGATTAAAAAAAAAAACAATTGACACCATTAATGCATTTGCAATGTTGTTTGAGTTGCTTTGTGTATCACCAAATAGATGGATTTTACTGCAACACTGCATCCAAGTTTCTTGACACAGGCGTTTCAAAGAGCTGTCAGTCAAGGCGAACTCATTAATATAAGCTCACTGAAAACAGCCTGTTTTTTTCAAACTTCCATGTAGTTTTTTCAAAGATTTTGAGCATTTCTATCCCCCTAAAATATTATGGGTGACATTTCATTCACTCAAAAGGCTATTTTCCATGGGAATCAGAATGCCTGTTCGGGACCTTTAATGGTAACATTTGCCTCCAGTAGGAAAACGCTTGGTGAGGTCCATAGGACTGAAAATGAACGAATGTCACTAACAAATACAGTCGTGGGTGGCAACTACAATTCAGTCGAAAGGCAAGTCACTCTGGTAAATAAGGCTTTACAATAAGCAGTGTGTGAATTTAACACTGTTCCAGTGTCTGTACAGGTCCACACTTTCAGTGTTAATTGAATAAATTACGGATTACACTATGCGTAATATCTGTCTAAATATCCCCTCCAAATAAATAATTAAGGTGACTGTGGTGTCATGTTTCAGGCCCTGTGAACACCATTGTTGCGCTGGTTCTCTGCTGGCTAACAGACGCAAGGCGAAGATCTGCAATCTGCATTGACTCATCTATTGACTAAGGAGCCCTAGACTGGATGGTGAACACAAGAAAACGACCCCCCACCAACCTCTACTCTGCAATTCTTTTCATGACCACAATAGAACTATACAGTATATAGATTGTAGACTGAGGGATCCCCCAACACATTAATTGATTCCCTTATCAGATAGGCTCAACCCTCCATGGCACCTTTGGTTACACAATGTGTCAGAGCGGACCTGACTGACTATGCAGAGTCTGGTTTCTAGCATAACACTGAGCTGGGTTTCAAACAGGAAATTGTGAGTTGTGGTTGCATGACCACAGGCTGGAGCGTGAGGCCACACTTCCCTTTCTGTCACCTGTAAACAGACCAGACGCTTGGGCAGGGCCACACACACACACACACACACACACACACACACACACACACACACACACACACACACACACACACTTTCTGTCAGTTTGAGACATAAGGTGAAAGGGAGAGTCCAATTTATATTTGTTTGGCTTAGTGTGAAGTTTCTTTCTCCTTAAATCAATCTTTCCTTCCTCTTTTAAACCCCTCACCTGTGCTTTCCTTCCTCTTTTAAACCCCTGTGCTTTTTTCAGTGGAAAACAAAACTGTATTGTTTCATGTTCAGGACATTGACAGATGCTATGATGGAGGATATGGAAGACAGCCCTCTCACTTCCTCTTGGTCTTGTATAAAGCCTAAAGCAATGGGACCTACACTTGTCACAACCACTCACTCACACTGCTCTATGGTACTGCACTGGCTTGGTACAATAGACCTGGACACACTGGAGACACTGACATGAATAGAGCGAGGAGAGGAGCACACATCCAACTCAGAGCAACAGTTGGTGGACTGCATGACTGCTTGAAGAGTGTTACGTCATTTGACGTGTTGCATCGTTTGAATTTGAAGGTAAGGAGTCAAAACAAAAATGCATATTTCTACCCAGTGTATGAATACATTGTACAATATAAACAAATATATTCAAAAGGGATTCAAAGACAGTTTATCCACAATCTGCTGTAAACTGACCAAAGACAGTTTATCCACAATCTGCTGTAAACTGACCAAAGACAGTTTATCCACAATCTGCTGTAAACTGACCAAAGACAGTTTATCCACAATCTGCTGTAAACTGACCAAAGACAGTTTATCCACAATCTGCTGTAAACTGACCAAAGACAGTTTATCCACAATCTGCTGTAAACTGACCAAAGACAGTTGATCCACAATCTGCTGTAAACTGACCAAAGACAGTTTATCCACAAACTGCTGTAAACTGACCAAAGACAGTTTATCCACAATCTGCTGTAAACTGACCAAAGACAGTTTATCCACAAACTGCTGTAAACTGACCAAAGACAGTTTATCCACAAACTGCTGTAAACTGACCAAACGGCTGTATATGTGTGTTCCTTTCCAGCCATGCTGTGTGAGAGCATACTATGGAGCATGACCTACTGTAGTGACCAGGAGAGCCTGGACCCTCTCCCCCCTGTGATAGAGCCCCCCACGAGTAGTGTCAGGGCTGGCTCACAGCCGGTTAAAGCCGCCCCGCTCTTCACACTCCAGGCCTCTCCAGACCAGCCAAGCAGAAAGGGCCACTCCATCCTGCCTAGAGTGGCCCAAGACGAGAGGCCCTACCGGGTGAGTGCCCAAATCCAGCCCCAGGGTTCTTCTCTACAGCAGGCCTTGCATTCCCAGAGGCCCCATCCTGGCAGACACATTTCCCCAGAGATGGAAATCCCTGGGCAGGCTCGTTCTGGTGGTGACGTCCCTTTCCTGGTGCCCTCTTCCTGCCAGAGCATCTGTCAGAACTACAGCGACCTCCACATCGGGGGGGACCAGGTGCTGCCTCTTTCGGATCACGATGGGGAGCTCCTGCCCTGCAGCGATACCCTGGCCGACGGCCCCTTCCTCTATTCCTGTGACGTCCTCCCAGCCGCAGATGACTCTCCCCCAGATCGGGCCTCTGAAGACAGGCCACTGCATCCTCTCCAGGTGGGCTCAGGCTTGGGATCCTCCCGCTGGAGGGCGGGGAGCGGCCGCGACCGGAGCTTCCTCCTCCAGGGGTGTGAGGGGCCCCTCTCCAACTCACTGCTCAACCGCTACCTGGAGCACAAGCTACTGGACCTGTACCAGCAGTACATGCTGGAGAGCATGGCCCGGGAAGGGGGTTGTAATGAGGGTTTCCCCAGCCACCTGCTGGCTTCAGAGCTGCTTCTTACCAGCCTGGATCAGATCACGTTGCAGCTGAGCCGTGAGGGCCACCTAGAAGCGGGCCGGGCCAAAGACATGGTGCTCAGCTGCCTGCTGAGGGTGGCCAGCGGCCTGCAGTCCAGTGAGATCAGTACTCCCCTGCTCCAGATCTCAACTGACCTGCAGCTCTCCACTGCTACTACTGCTGCTGCTACTGCTGCTGCTACTGTTACTACTGCTGTTACTGCTGCTACTACTACTGTTGCTGTTACTGCTGCTACTGTTACTACTGCTGTTACTACTGTTACTGTTGCTGCTGCTTCTACTTCTACTACTACTGCTGCTGGTGCTGGTGCTGGTGCTGGGGGCCTAGGAGTACCTCAGGGACCGCTCAACTTCACCACTGACCCCCCAGTTAAAGACATCCTTTGACCCCTGACCCCTGAAACAACTGCACTCAGAAACCGTCTTGTTACGGAGGTCCAACCAACTTGACTCAGCCCCCCCCTCCAGTACTAGACAGTTTCACTGTCCCCCTAGTTTTAAAAAATAGCCTCTGAACAGGGAAGGACCAGGAGGGAGTGTGTGCAGCTATGTTTTTAACCCTAATGGAAAATGTAAATTGTTGCTACCTTTCCTACTTTGGTATTACCTTCACTCAGACTCTGTCTATCCTCTCAGTTCCCCCTACACACTGTTCTCTTATGACGAAACGAGACCGCTTTCAAATAGCTGCAGTGATATAATATCCATAATGAGGTGGAAACACAGTGGTGGAGAATGAAGACGTCTGTACTGTTGTCATGTTTTCATGAAGAGAACATGACATTCTATCTAATGTTTTTATCTTGTTTTATTGTCTGTGAAAAATCAATAAACATGTTGATCACACAAATGTCAGTTACTCTGATACGGATCCCAGTACAGTGGATAATTCCCAATACATTATCATAACAGTAGCGTACACTAAAGGTAGTCCTGTGGTGATATAACATTTGAGTGGTCAAAGCGTTGGCGCAAACACTCAAATTGCTTCAATGAATGTCCAGGTAGATCTCACAACCATCTAGATACGTTTGACGTAGTTTTATGCGCCATAGACAGTAGCTGAGTAGTGAAGTGTGCTCTGTCTTTTGTATTTTTTCAAGCAACCACAAGAGGGGAGCCGAGAGTTGTATCTCTGCAGAACAGGCAGGAAGGCAGGCACAATCTCCTTCTGCCACATTTTTATTTCTTTGTCTCATGTTTCCTCTCTCTCTCTCTCTCTCTCTCTCTCTCTCTCTCTCTCTCTCTCTCTCTCTCTCTCTTTCTTCTCTTTTGCTCGCTCTCTCTCTCTCTCTCTCTCTCTCTCTCTCTCTCTCTCTCCTGTCCTAATCCTCTCCTTGAACCCATCCAGCTAATGGGTTGTTATTTTCCATTCCCTGTTGTCTACTGCCAATGATGTTATCACAACTAAGTCTTAAATCGGAAAAAAAAACCAGCAAAAAAATCGGGAAAAAAAATTGGAAAAAAAAACCAGAAAAAAAACCCGAAAAAAAAATTGGGAAAAAAAATCTGAAAAAAAACCCTGAAAAAAAATCTGAAAAAAGAAATCGGGAAAAAAAATCGGAAAAAAAATCGGAAAAAAGAATCCGAAAAAAAAATTGGGAAAAAAAATCGGGAAAATAACCCCGAAAAAACTCAGAAAAAAAACCCTGAAAAAAAATCTGGAAAAAAAAAAAAAATCGGGAAAAAAAATCGGAAAAAACCCCCCGAGAAAAAAATCGAAAAAAAAAACCCGAAAAAAAATCTGGAAAAAAAAATCGGAAAAAAAAAATCGGGAAAAAAAACGCGAAAAAAAATCGGGATAAAAAATCGGAAAAAAAACCCAGAAAAAAACTCAGAAAAAAAAATTGGGAAAAAAAATCGGAAAAATAACCCCGCAAAAAAATCAGAAAAAAAAAATCAGAAAAAAAAATCGGAAAAAGAAATCGAAAAAAAAACTCTGAAAAAAAAATCTGATTTAAAAAAAAAAAAAAAAAACCTCCGAAAAAAAATTGGAAAAAAAATTTGAAAAAAAAATTGGAAAAAAAATCGGAAATCAGAACTGACTGATTTACACAGGGTTGAATGCACTATGTCTATCAAACTGCAAGGCAGGGCATGGATATACACTTTTAGGGTGATTTTAACCTTTCTGATCTCCCCATCCCGGATCCGGGTTCGTGAATACAGACTCAAGCTCATTACCATAACGCAACGTTAACTATTCATGAAAATCGCAAATGAAATGAAATAAATATGCTAGCTCTCAAGCTTAGCCTTTTGTTAACAACACTGTCATCTCAGATTTTCAAAATATGCTTCTCAACCATTGCAAAACAAGCATTTGTGTAACAGTATTGATGGCTAACGTAGCATTTAGCATTAGCATTCAGCTGGCAACATTTACACAAAAAAACAGAAAAGCATTCAAAAAAATCATTTACCTTTGAAGAACTTCAGATGTTTTCAATGAGGAGACTCTCAGATAGCAAATGTTCAGTTTTTCCTGAAAGATTATTTGTTTAGGACAAATCGCTCCGTTTTCTGCGTCACGTTTAGCTATGAAAAAACCCCTGTATCCAGGATTGTGTAAATCTATCAGCAAGCTCATTAGCATAACACAACGTTAACTATTTATGAAAATCGCAAATGAAATGAAAGAAATATGCCATCTCTCAAGCTTAGCCTTTTGTAAACAACACTGTCATCTCAGATTTTCAAAATATGCTTCTCAACCATAGGAAAACAATCATTTGTGTAAAAGTAGCTAGCTAGAGTTAGCATTTCGCGTTAGCATTTAGCGTTAGCATTAGCGTTAGTATCCAGCACGCAACATTAACAAAAACATAAAAGCCTTCAAATAAAATAATTTACCTTTGAAGAACTTCTGATGTTTTCAATGAGGATACTCTCAGTTAGATAGCAGATGCTCAGTTTTTCCAAAAAGATTCCTTGTGTATTAGAAATAGCTCCGTTTTATACATCACATTTGGCTACCAAAAAAAATCCATAAATTCAGTCCTCAAAACGCAAACTTTTTTCCAAATTAACTCCATAATATCGACTGAAAACATGGCAAACGTTGTTTAGAATCAATCCTCAAGGTGTTTTTCACATATCTCTTCATTGATACATCGTTCTTGGACACATGCTTTCTCTCCTGAATCCCAGGAGAAAATGCCCGCACCTGAAGATTACGCACAAATTTAGACAAAGGACACCGGGCGGACCTCTGGAAAATGTAGTCTCTTATGGCCAATCTTCCAATGATATGCCTACAAATACGTCACAATGCTGCTAAGACCTTGGGCGAACGACAGAAAGTGTAGGCTCATTCCTTGCGCAATCACAGCCATATAAGGAGAGAATGGAAAACAGAGCTTCAGAAATTCTGCTAATTCCTGGGTGATGCATCATCTTGGTTTCGCCTGTAGAATGAGTTCTGGGGCACTTACAGACAAAATCTTTGCAGATTCTGAAACTTCAGAGTGTTTTCTTTCCAAAACTGTCAAGAATATGCATAGTCGAGCATCTTTTCGTGACAAAATATCGCGCTTAAAACGGGAACGTTTTTTATCCAAAAATGAAATAGCGCCCCTAGAGCTCTAAGAGGTTAACCACTTCCGGTTGGTCCAGGAAGCTTAGAATCAACACAGGTAGACCTCATAGTGGCCTGATGGACTGTCACCGAAGACAGGGCCGAACCGGTTTCAATGCACCTAGCCTTGCGTCTCTGAGACTTTTCTAAATGTCGTCATTTTCGTAATGGTCAAAATGAATTGAAGTCATTGCAAATGTACGAGGCTGTTCCTCGACCGGAGGTCTATATACGATGTGAGCAAATGAGGTGAGATAAGGGAGGTAAAGGCAAAAAGGCCATGGTGGCAAAGTAAATACAATATAGCAAGTAAAACACTGTAATGGTAGATTTGCAATGGGAGAATGTGCAAAGTAGAAATAAAAATAATGGGGGTGCAAAGGAGCAAAATAAATAAATAAATTAAATATAGTAGGGAAAGAGGTAGTTGTTTTGGATAAATTATAGGTGGGCTATGTACAGGTGCAGTAATCTGTGAGCTGCTCTGACAGTTGGTGCTTAAAGCTAGTGAGGGAGATAAGTGTTTCCAGTTTCAGAGATTTTTGTAGTTCGTTCCAGTCATTGGCAGCAGAGAACTGGAAGGAGAGGCGGCCAAAGAAAGAATTGGTTTTGGGGGTGACTAGAGAGATATACCTGCTGGAGCGTGTGCTACAGGTGGGAGATGCAATGGTGACCAGCGAGCTGAGATAAGGGGGGACTTTACCTAGCAGGGTCTTGTAGATGACATGGAGCCAGTGGGTTTGGCGACGAGTATGAAGCGAGGGCCAGCCAACGAGAGTGTACAGGTCGCAATGGTGGGTAGTATATGGGGCTTTGGTGACAAAACGGATTGCACTGTGATAGACTGCATCCAATTTGTTGAGTAGGGTATTGGAGGCTATTTTGTAAATGACATTGCCAAAGTCGAGGATTGGTAGGATGGTCAGTTTTACAAGGGTATGTTTGGCAGCATGAGTGAAGGATGCTTTGTTGCGAAATAGGAAGCCAATTCTAGATTTAACTTTGGATTGGAGATGTTTGATATGGGTCTGGAAGGAGAGTTTACAGTCTAACCAGACACCTAAGTATTTGTAGTTGTCCACGTATTCTAAGTCAGAGCCGTCCAGAGTAGTAATGTTGGACAGATGGGTAGGTACAGGTAGCGATCGGTTGAAGAGCATGCATTTAGTTTTACTTGTATTTAAGAGCAATTGGAGGTCACGGAAGGAGAGTTGTATGGCATTGAAGCTTGCCTGGAGGGTTGTTAACACAGTGTCCAAAGAAGGGCCAGAAGTATACAGAATGGTGTCGTCTGCGTAGAGGTGGATCAGAGACTCACCAGCAGCAAGAGCGACCTCATTGATGTATACAGAGAAGAGAGTCGATCCAAGAATTGAACCCTGTGGCACCCCCATAGAGACTGCCAGAGGTCCGGACAGCAGACCCTCCGATTTGACACACTGAACTCTATCAGAGAAGTAGTTGGTGAACCAGGCGAGGCAATCATTTGAGAAACCAAGGCTGTCGAGTCTGCCGATGAGGATGTGGTGATTGACAGAGTCGAAAGCCTTGGCCAGATCAATGAATACGGCTGCACAGTAATGTTTCTTATCGATGGCGGTTAAGATATAATTTAGGACCTTGAGCGTGGCTGAGGTGCACCCATGACCAGCTCTGAAACCAGATTGCATAGCAGAGAAGGTATGGTGAGATTCGTAATGGTCGGTAATCTGTTTGTTGACTTGGCTTTCGAAGACCTTAGAAAGGCATGGTAGGATAGATATAGGTCTGTAGCAGTTTGGGTCAAGAGTGTCACCCCCTTTGAAGAGGGGGATGACCGCAGCTGCTTTCCAATCTTTGGGAATCTCAGACGACACGAAAGAGAGGTTGAACAGGCTAGTAATAGGGGTGGCAACAATTTTGGCAGATAATTTTAGAAAGAAAGGGTCCAGATTGTCTAGCCCGGCTGATTTGTAGGGGTCCAGATTTTGCAGCTCATTCAGAACATCAGCTGAGCAGATTTGGGAGAAGGAGAAATGGGGAAGGCTTGGGCGAGTTGTTGTGGGGGGTGCAGTGCTGTTGACCGGGGTAGGAGTAGCCAGGTGGAAAGCATGGCCAGCCATAGAAAAATGCTTACTGAAATTCTCAATTATGGTGGATTTATCAGTGGTGACAGTGTTTCCTATCTTCAGTGCAGTGGGCAGCTGGGAGGAGGGGTTCTTATTCTCCATGGACTTTACAGTGTCCCAGAACTTTTTTGAGTTAGTGTTGCAGGAAGCAAATTTCTGCTTGAAAAAGCTAGCCTTGGCTTTTCTAACTGCCTGTGTATAATGGTTTCTAGCTTCCCTGAACAGCTGCATATCACGGGGGCTGTTCGATGCTAATGCAGAACGCCATAGGATGTTTTTGTGTTGGTTAAGGGCAGTCAGGTCTGGGGAGAACCAAGGGCTATATCTATTCCTGGTTCTAAATGTCTTGAATGGGGCATGTTTATTTAAGATGGTTAGGAAGGCATTTAAAAAAAATATCCAGGCATCCTCTACTGACGGGATGAGATCAATATCCTTCCAGGATACCCCGGCCAGGTCGATTAGAAAGGCCTGCTCGCTGAAGTGTTTCAGGGAGCGTTTTACAGTGATGAGTGGAGGTCGTTTGACCACTGACCTATTACGGATGCAGGCAATGAGGCAGTGATCGCTGAGATCTTGGTTGAAAACAGCAGAGGTGTATTTAGAGGGCAAGTTGGTTAGGATGATATCTATGAGGGTGCCCGTGTTTAAGGCTTTGGGGAGGTACCTGGTAGGTTCATTGATAATTTGTGTGAGGTTGAGGGCATCAAGTTTAGATTGTAGGATGGCTGGGGTGTTAAGCATGTTCCAGTTTAGGTCGCCTAGCAGCACAAGCTCTGAAGATAGATGGGGGGCAATCAGTTCACATATGGTGTCCAGAGCACAGCTGGGGGCAGAGGGTGGTCTATAGCAGGCGGCAACGGTGAGAGACTTGTTTTTAGAGAGGTGGATTTTTAAAAGTAGAAGTTCAAATTGTTTGTTTATGACACCAAACTGATACCAATTGACACCAAACCCACTTTTTCCAACTCATTTAGAAGCCTACTATCACATATGTCAGAGCAGGCCCATAATTCACAGCGCCTTCAGTTTAAAACATAATAAAAACGTAAAACACATAGTTACGTTCTAGCTGCGGGTCCAGTTCGGACATTATGTGTAGGCCTATGTGAGGCGACCCCGAATCCCGAGTTTCGGCTCGATAGGTCCTTCGGTGCCCGAGCAAAACCCTAATTGGTGCTGAAAATCCACTTTTTTACATGCCTTGCTACGGGGTCCTTGAATGAGCTATCGGACAGAAACGTTGGGGTCCGTCTCTATGGGCCGAGCCGGTTTCAATGCACCTAGCCTTGCGTCTCTGAGACTTTTCTAAATGTCGTCATTTTCGTAATGGTCAAAATGAATTGAAGTCATTGCAAATGTACAAGGCTGTTCCTCGACCGGAGGTCTAGAACAGGTTTCTAAAGTTTCGGAACTCTAGGTCTGACGGTTCTTTTTTAGCTCGAACAAAGCTAACTATTGCAGCCACTGTCTGTCTCTACGCACCCCATACGTCCCTCCTTCCAAGTTGTGTGTTATTGTGATTTAGTTTTCCTTAGAAATTTTATGGGAAAAATGACTTATTTACAGTTCATGGGGGTTGCCTAATCACACATATGAAGTTTTGGACAGATCTGACCTTTTTAACCCTTCGAAACAGCCCCTGAGACACCAATTATGGCACTTCCGGTTGGCACAGGAAGCTATAAGTCAACACATATCCTCATTGGGGTATGCTTTTACAGAATCCTGAGTTTTAAGTCTTTACGTTCAGAACTGACTGATTTACACAGGGTTGAATGCACTATGTCTATCAAACTGCAGGCAGGGTATGGATATACACTTTTAGGGTGATTTTAACCACTTCCGGTTGGTCCAGGAAGCTTAGAATTAACACAGGTAGACCTCATAGTGGCCTGATGGACTGTCACCGAAGACAGGTTCATACGGCATTCATAACCCACATAGGCTTCAGGTTGAATTTAGGGGTGCAGGCAATGTATTCCTATGGGGAGAGATGTCATTGTAATCTGTGAGATCAAAAAACCCTGTTTTGTGTGAAGGGTTAATGCCACACGGTCAAGGTTAGGCTTGCACAGATCGAGAGGACCTTAGGAACATTCCCGTGGTGGAATTTTTCTTCTCACCCTAACGGTTCTCTCACTGTCACCCAAAAGCAAATGACATTGTGGGGCAGGCTTCATTTTGGGCCTACTTTTCTAATGGTCGCTGCGCCTAGACCGAGCGAGCTACGGTCAAGCGGGATATCTCGTTGAACTCGGCACAGTCTGGAGACTATGGTGATGCCATTTTTTGTGTTGATTTCAGAATGCCATTTTGGTGATGGTCCCTCTCCGTTTAAACACATTGCAAATGTACAAAAGTCAACTAGCAAGTCAGTGTCCATCAGTCAATTAGATGTCATTATGACACCAAACTGATACCAATTGACACCAAACCCACTTTTTCCAACTCATTTAGAAGCCTACTATCACATATGTCAGAGCAGGCCCATAATTCACAGCGCCTTCAGTTTAAAACATAATAAAAACGTAAAACACATAGTTACGTTCTAGCTGCGGGTCCAGTTCGGACATTACGTTTAGGCCTATGTGAGGCGACCCTGAATCCCGAGTTTCGGCTCGATAGGTCCTTCGGTGCCCGAGCAAAACCCTAATTTGTGCTGAAAATCCACTTTTTTACATGCCTTGCTACGGGGTCCTTGAATGAGCTATCGGACAGAAACGTTGGGGTCCGTCTCTATGGGCCGAGCCGGTTTCACTGCACCTAGCCTTGCGTCTCTGAGACTTTTCTAAATGTCGTCATTTTCGTAATGGTCAAAATGAATTGAAGTCATTGCAAATGTACGAGGCTGTTCCTCGGTCCGAGAACCTTCTAGAGCCACCTAACTCACCACGCACTATCGACCGGAGGTCTAGAACAGGTTTCTAAAGTTTCAGAACTCTAGGTCTAACGGTTCTTTTTTAGCTCGAACAAAGCTAACTATTGCAGCCACTGACTGTCTCTACGCACCCCAATACGTCCCTCCTTCCAAGTTGTGTGTTAGTGTGATTTAGTTTTCCTTAGAAATGTTATGGGAAAAATGACTTATTTACAGTTCATGGGGGTTGCCTAATCACACATATGAAGTTTTGGACAGATCTGACTTTTTTAACCCTTCGAAACAGCCCCTGAGACACCAATTATGGCACTTCCGGTTGGCACAGGAAGCTATAAGTCAACACATATCCTCATTGGGGTATGCTTTTACAGAATCCTGAGTTTTAAGTCTTTACGTTCAGAACTGACTGATTTACACAGGGTTGAATGCACTATGTCTATCAAACTGCAGGCAGGGTATGGATATACACTTTTAGGGTGATTTTAACCACTTCCGGTTGGTCCAGGAAGCTTAGAATCAACACAGGTAGACCTCATAGTGGCCTGATGGACTGTCACCGAAGACAGGTTCATACGGCATTCATAACCCACATAGGCTTCAGGTTGAATTTAGGGGTGCAGGCAATGTATTCCTATGGGGAGAGATGTCATTGTAATCTGTGAGATCAAAAAACCCTGTTTTGTGTGAAGGGTTAATGCCACACGGTCAAGGTTAGGCTTGCACAGATCGAGAGGACCTTAGGAACATTCCCGTGGTGGAATTTTTCTTCTCACCCTAACGGTTCTCTCACTGTCACCCAAAAGCAAATGACATTGTGGGGCAGGCTTCATTTTGGGCCTACTTTTCTAATGGTCGCTGCGCCTAGACCGAGCGAGCTACGGTCAAGCGGGATATCTCGTTGAACTCGGCACAGTCTGGAGACTATGGTGATGCCATTTTTTGTGTTGATTTCAGAATGCCATTTTGGTGATGGTCCCTCTCCGTTTAAACACATTGCAAATGTACAAAAGTCAACTAGCAAGTCAGTGTCCATCAGTCAATTAGATGTCATTATGACACCAAACTGATACCAATTGACACCAAACCCACTTTTTCCAACTCATTTAGAAGCCTACTATCACATATGTCAGAGCAGGCCCATAATTCACAGCGCCTTCAGTTTAAAACATAATAAAAACGTAAAACACATAGTTACGTTCTAGCTGCGGGTCCAGTTCGGACATTACGTTTAGGCCTATGTGAGGCGACCCTGAATCCCGAGTTTCGGCTCGATAGGTCCTTCGGTGCCCGAGCAAAACCCTAATTTGTGCTGAAAATCCACTTTTTTACATGCCTTGCTACGGGGTCCTTGAATGAGCTATCGGACAGAAACGTTGGGGTCCGTCTCTATGGGCCGAGCCGGTTTCACTGCACCTAGCCTTGCGTCTCTGAGACTTTTCTAAATGTCGTCATTTTCGTAATGGTCAAAATGAATTGAAGTCATTGCAAATGTACGAGGCTGTTCCTCGGTCCGAGAACCTTCTAGAGCCACCTAACTCACCACGCACTATCGACCGGAGGTCTAGAACAGGTTTCTAAAGTTTCAGAACTCTAGGTCTAACGGTTCTTTTTTAGCTCGAACAAAGCTAACTATTGCAGCCACTGACTGTCTCTACGCACCCCAATACGTCCCTCCTTCCAAGTTGTGTGTTAGTGTGATTTAGTTTTCCTTAGAAATGTTATGGGAAAAATGACTTATTTACAGTTCATGGGGGTTGCCTAATCACACATATGAAGTTTTGGACAGATCTGACTTTTTTAACCCTTCGAAACAGCCCCTGAGACACCAATTATGGCACTTCCGGTTGGCACAGGAAGCTATAAGTCAACACATATCCTCATTGGGGTATGCTTTTACAGAATCCTGAGTTTTAAGTCTTTACGTTCAGAACTGACTGATTTACACAGGGTTGAATGCACTATGTCTATCAAACTGCAGGCAGGGTATGGATATACACTTTTAGGGTGATTTTAACCACTTCCGGTTGGTCCAGGAACCTTAGAATCAACACAGGTAGACCTCATAGTGGCCTGATGGACTGTCACCGAAGACAGGTTCATACGGCATTCATAACCCACATAGGCTTCAGGTTGAATTTAGGGGTGCAGGCAATGTATTCCTATGGGGAGAGATGTCATTGTAATCTGTGAGATCAAAAAACCCTGTTTTGTGTGAAGGGTTAATGCCACACGGTCAAGGTTAGGCTTGCACAGATCGAGAGGACCTTAGGAACATTCCCGTGGTGGAATTTTTCTTCTCACCCTAACGGTTCTCTCACTGTCACCCAAAAGCAAATGACATTGTGGGGCAGGCTTCATTTTGGGCCTACTTTTCTAATGGTCGCTGCGCCTAGACCGAGCGAGCTACGGTCAAGCGGGATATCTCGTTGAACTCGGCACAGTCTGGAGACTATGGTGATGCCATTTTTTGTGTTGATTTCAGAATGCCATTTTGGTGATGGTCCCTCTCCGTTTAACCTTTCTGATCTCCCCATCCCGGATCCGGGTTCGTGAATACAGACTCAAGCTCATTACCATAACGCAACGTTAACTATTCATGAAAATCGCAAATGAAATGAAATAAATATGCTAGCTCTCAAGCTTAGCCTTTTGTTAACAACACTGTCATCTCAGATTTTCAAAATATGCTTCTCAACCATTGCAAAACAATCATTTGTGTAACAGTATTGATGGCTAACGTAGCATTTAGCATTAGCATTCAGCTGGCAACATTTACACAAAAAAACAGAAAAGCATTCAAAAAAATCATTTACCTTTGAAGAACTTCAGATGTTTTCATTGAGGAGACTCTCAGATAGCAAATGTTCAGTTTTTCCTGAAAGATTATTTGTTTAGGACAAATCGCTCCGTTTTCTGCGTCACGTTTAGCTATGAAAAAACCCCTGTATCCAGGATTGTGTAAATCTATCAGCAAGCTCATTAGCATAACACAACGTTAACTATTTATGAAAATCGCAAATGAAATGAAATAAATATGCCATCTCTCAAGCTTAGCCTTTTGTAAACAACACTGTCATCTCAGATTTTCAAAATATGCTTCTCAACCATAGGAAAACAATCATTTGTGTAAAAGTAGCTAGCTAGAGTTAGCATTTCGCGTTAGCATTTAGCGTTAGCATTAGCGTTAGCATCCAGCACGCAACATTAACAAAAACATAAAAGCCTTCAAATAAAATCATTTACCTTTGAAGAACTTCTGATGTTTTCAATGAGGATACTCTCAGTTAGATAGCAGATGCTCAGTTTTTCCAAAAAGATTCCTTGTGTATTAGAAATAGCTCCGTTTTATACATCACATTTGGCTACCAAAAAAAATCCATAAATTCAGTCCTCAAAACGCAAACTTTTTTCCAAATTAACTCCATAATATCGACTGAAAACATGGCAAACGTTGTTTAGAATCAATCCTCAAGGTGTTTTTCACATATCTCTTCATTGATACATCGTTCTTGGAAACATGCTTTCTCTCCTGAATCCCAGGAGAAAATGCCTGCACCTGAAGATTACGCACAAATTTAGACAAAGGACACCGGGCGGACCTCTGGAAAATGTAGTCTCTTATGGCCAATCTTCCAATGATATGCCTACAAATACGTCACAATGCTGCTAAGACCTTGGGCGAACGACAGAAAGTGTAGGCTCATTCCTTGCGCAATCACAGCCATATAAGGAGAGAATGGAAAACAGAGCTTCAGAAATTCTGCTAATTCCTGGGTGATGCATCATCTTGGTTTCGCCTGTAGAATGAGTTCTGGGGCACTTACAGACAAAATCTTTGCAGATTCTGAAACTTCAGAGTGTTTTCTTTCCAAAACTGTCAAGAATATGCATAGTCGAGCATCTTTTCGTGACAAAATATCGCGCTTAAAACGGGAACGTTTTTTATCCAAAAATGAAATAGCGCCCCTAGAGCTCGAAGAGGTTAAACACATTGCAAATGTACAAAAGTCAACTAGCAAGTCAGTGTCCATCAGTCAATTAGATGTCATTATGACACCAAACTGATACCAATTGACACCAAACCCACTTTTTCCAACTCATTTAGAAGCCTACTATCACATATGTCAGAGCAGGCCCATAATTCACAGCGCCTTCAGTTTAAAACATAATAAAAACGTAAAACACATAGTTACGTTCTAGCTGCGGGTCCAGTTCGGACATTACGTTTAGGCCTATGTGAGGCGACCCTGAATCCCGAGTTTCGGCTCGATAGGTCCTTCGGTGCCCGAGCAAAACCCTAATTTGTGCTGAAAATCCACTTTTTTACATGCTTTGCTACGGGGTCCTTGAATGAGCTATCGGACAGAAACGTTGGGGTCCGTCTCTATGGGCCGAGCCGGTTTCACTGCACCTAGCCTTGCGTCTCTGAGACTTTTCTAAATGTCGTCATTTTCGTAATGGTCAAAATGAATTGAAGTCATTGCAAATGTACGAGGCTGTTCCTCGGTCCGAGAACCTTCTAGAGCCACCTAACTCACCACGCACTATCGACCGGAGGTCTAGAACAGGTTTCTAAAGTTTCAGAACTCTAGGTCTAACGGTTCTTTTTTAGCTCGAACAAAGCTAACTATTGCAGCCACTGACTGTCTCTACGCACCCCAATACGTCCCTCCTTCCAAGTTGTGTGTTAGTGTGATTTAGTTTTCCTTAGAAATGTTATGGGAAAAATGACTTATTTACAGTTCATGGGGGTTGCCTAATCACACATATGAAGTTTTGGACAGATCTGACTTTTTTAACCCTTCGAAACAGCCCCTGAGACACCAATTATGGCACTTCCGGTTGGCACAGGAAGCTATAAGTCAACACATATCCTCATTGGGGTATGCTTTTACAGAATCCTGAGTTTTAAGTCTTTACGTTCAGAACTGACTGATTTACACAGGGTTGAATGCACTATGTCTATCAAACTGCAGGCAGGGTATGGATATACACTTTTAGGGTGATTTTAACCACTTCCGGTTGGTCCAGGAAGCTTAGAATCAACACAGGTAGACCTCATAGTGGCCTGATGGACTGTCACCGAAGACAGGTTCATACGGCATTCATAACCCACATAGGCTTCAGGTTGAATTTAGGGGTGCAGGCAATGTATTCCTATGGGGAGAGATGTCATTGTAATCTGTGAGATCAAAAAACCCTGTTTTGTGTGAAGGGTTAATGCCACACGGTCAAGGTTAGGCTTGCACAGATCGAGAGGACCTTAGGAACATTCCCGTGGTGGAATTTTTCTTCTCACCCTAACGGTTCTCTCACTGTCACCCAAAAGCAAATGACATTGTGGGGCAGGCTTCATTTTGGGCCTACTTTTCTAATGGTCGCTGCGCCTAGACCGAGCGAGCTACGGTCAAGCGGGATATCTCGTTGAACTCGGCACAGTCTGGAGACTATGGTGATGCCATTTTTTGTGTTGATTTCAGAATGCCATTTTGGTGATGGTCCCTCTCCGTTTAAACACATTGCAAATGTACAAAAGTCAACTAGCAAGTCAGTGTCCATCAGTCAATTAGATGTCATTATGATACCAAACTGATACCAATTGACACCAAACCCACTTTTTCCAACTCATTTAGAAGCCTACTATCACATATGTCAGAGCAGGCCCATAATTCACAGCGCCTTCAGTTTAAAACATAATAAAAACGTAAAACACATAGTTACGTTCTAGCTGCGGGTCCAGTTCGGACATTACGTTTAGGCCTATGTGAGGCGACCCTGAATCCCGAGTTTCGGCTCGATAGGTCCTTCGGTGCCCGAGCAAAACCCTAATTTGTGCTGAAAATCCACTTTTTTACATGCCTTGCTACGGGGTCCTTGAATGAGCTATCGGACAGAAACGTTGGGGTCCGTCTCTATGGGCCGAGCCGGTTTCACTGCACCTAGCCTTGAGTCTCTGAGACTTTTCTAAATGTCGTCATTTTCGTAATGGTCAAAATGAATTGAAGTCATTGCAAATGTACGAGGCTGTTCCTCGGTCCGAGAACCTTCTAGAGCCACCTAACTCACCACGCACTATCGACCGGAGGTCTAGAACAGGTTTCTAAAGTTTCAGAACTCTAGGTCTAACGGTTCTTTTTTAGCTCGAACAAAGCTAACTATTGCAGCCACTGACTGTCTCTACGCACCCCAATACGTCCCTCCTTCCAAGTTGTGTGTTAGTGTGATTTAGTTTTCCTTAGAAATGTTATGGGAAAAATGACTTATTTACAGTTCATGGGGGTTGCCTAATCACACATATGAAGTTTTGGACAGATCTGACTTTTTTAACCCTTCGAAACAGCCCCTGAGACACCAATTATGGCACTTCCGGTTGGCACAGGAAGCTATAAGTCAACACATATCCTCATTGGGGTATGCTTTTACAGAATCCTGAGTTTTAAGTCTTTACGTTCAGAACTGACTGATTTACACAGGGTTGAATGCACTATGTCTATCAAACTGCAGGCAGGGTATGGATATACACTTTTAGGGTGATTTTAACCACTTCCGGTTGGTCCAGGAAGCTTAGAATCAACACAGGTAGACCTCATAGTGGCCTGATGGACTGTCACCGAAGACAGGTTCATACGGCATTCATAACCCACATAGGCTTCAGGTTGAATTTAGGGGTGCAGGCAATGTATTCCTATGGGGAGAGATGTCATTGTAATCTGTGAGATCAAAAAACCCTGTTTTGTGTGAAGGGTTAATGCCACACGGTCAAGGTTAGGCTTGCACAGATCGAGAGGACCTTAGGAACATTCCCGTGGTGGAATTTTTCTTCTCACCCTAACAGTTCTCTCACTGTCACCCAAAAGCAAATGACATTGTGGGGCAGGCTTCATTTTGGGCCTACTTTTCTAATGGTCGCTGCGCCTAGACCGAGCGAGCTACGGTCAAGCGGGATATCTCGTTGAACTCGGCACAGTCTGGAGACTATGGTGATGCCATTTTTTGTGTTGATTTCAGAATGCCATTTTGGTGATGGTCCCTCTCCGTTTAAACACATTGCAAATGTACAAAAGTCAACTAGCAAGTCAGTGTCCATCAGTCAATTAGATGTCATTATGACACCAAACTGATACCAATTGACACCAAACCCACTTTTTCCAACTCATTTAGAAGCCTACTATCACATATGTCAGAGCAGGCCCATAATTCACAGCGCCTTCAGTTTAAAACATAATAAAAACGTAAAACACATAGTTACGTTCTAGCTGCGGGTCCAGTTCGGACATTACGTTTAGGCCTATGTGAGGCGACCCTGAATCCCGAGTTTCGGCTCGATAGGTCCTTCGGTGCCCGAGCAAAACCCTAATTTGTGCTGAAAATCCACTTTTTTACATGCCTTGCTACGGGGTCCTTGAATGAGCTATCGGACAGAAACGTTGGGGTCCGTCTCTATGGGCCGAGCCGGTTTCACTGCACCTAGCCTTGAGTCTCTGAGACTTTTCTAAATGTCGTCATTTTCGTAATGGTCAAAATGAATTGAAGTCATTGCAAATGTACGAGGCTGTTCCTCGGTCCGAGAACCTTCTAGAGCCACCTAACTCACCACGCACTATCGACCAGAGGTCTAGAACAGGTTTCTAAAGTTTCAGAACTCTAGGTCTAACGGTTCTTTTTTAGCTCGAACAAAGCTAACTATTGCAGCCACTGACTGTCTCTACGCACCCCAATACGTCCCTCCTTCCAAGTTGTGTGTTAGTGTGATTTAGTTTTCCTTAGAAATGTTATGGGAAAAATGACTTATTTACAGTTCATGGGGGTTGCCTAATCACACATATGAAGTTTTGGACAGATCTGACTTTTTTAACCCTTCGAAACAGCCCCTGAGACACCAATTATGGCACTTCCGGTTGGCACAGGAAGCTATAAGTCAACACATATCCTCATTGGGGTATGCTTTTACAGAATCCTGAGTTTTAAGTCTTTACGTTCAGAACTGACTGATTTACACAGGGTTGAATGCACTATGTCTATCAAACTGCAGGCAGGGTATGGATATACACTTTTAGGGTGATTTTAACCACTTCCGGTTGGTCCAGGAAGCTTAGAATCAACACAGGTAGACCTCATAGTGGCCTGATGGACTGTCACCGAAGACAGGTTCATACGGCATTCATAACCCACATAGGCTTCAGGTTGAATTTAGGGGTGCAGGCAATGTATTCCTATGGGGAGAGATGTCATTGTAATCTGTGAGATCAAAAAACCCTGTTTTGTGTGAAGGGTTAATGCCACACGGTCAAGGTTAGGCTTGCACAGATCGAGAGGACCTTAGGAACATTCCTGTGGTGGAATTTTTCTTCTCACCCTAACGGTTCTCTCACTGTCACCCAAAAGCAAATTACATTGTGGGGCAGGCTTCATTTTGGGCCTACTTTTCTAATGGTCGCTACGCCTAGACCGAGCGAGCTACGGTCAAGCGGGATATCTCGTTGAACTCGGCACGGCCTAGGGATTATGGTAATGCCATTGCCTGCTCTCTGTGTCTTTAAGCACTGCACTTTGTCACTCCATCCTTGCTGTTTGTGTGTTTGAGAGCTTTTCTTTGACATCTGTTGGGAGAAATGACTGACTTACAGTTTATGGGGGTTGCCTAATCACACATTTGAAGTTTTGAAAAGATCTGACCTTTTTAACCCTTGGGAACTGCCACTTTGACACCATTTAAGGCACTTCCGGTTGGCACAGGAAAATAAACTCATATCCTCATTGGGGTATGCCTTTACAGAATCCTGAGTTATAAGTCTTATAAGTGTGTGTTATTTCAGAAAATCATAGAAAATCACAGAAATCTCGCAGAGCTCCACAGCACACTTTAAAAAGATTCGTATGAACACCCTGCAACTGTTGAAAAAAAAGCCTATTTGTGAACATCACCAATTTGTCATTGTACGATTTCTCTTAAATGACGATAGATAAATGGCTGGTTCTTTTTTTATTGACACCGGAGGCTCCTTGACTTTGACGTGAAGTGGAAAAATAATTTCTCTATTTTCATTTTGGACCTTTAATCCCAGAGAAATGGCCATAACTCCAGAACCGTTGAGGCCTAGACGCCATCTTGTTCGGGGCCCAAACCTACGCTCACCAAGTTTCGGCTTCGAAATATTTTCAGTTTTCGAGATAAGGCCCCGTCATGATTCGTGATGTTTTGTACAATAGCAATATGATTCCTTATGCCCTCTTGTGGGAATTTCCGGGACAGCGGAAAAATGACCAAAATTTGATTATTTTATAAAACGGAAACCGAATGTCCAACAAAGTTCATTCGATGACTTCCCGGTAGGTCCGGCCCTTCCGCACGGCCCGACGCCGACCGCAAATTTTACAAACGTTTTCGGACGTCTAGTAAGGGACCGTACATTTGCAATATGGACTTTCTCACTAACTATACACGAAATGTCAAAATGTTCCCTTAAGGTATGGTAAGGGAATATTTACGTTGTAATTTTGTATTTCTGTTGACTCCAACATAGCGGAGAAATATTGTTACGTCTGAGCGCCGTCTCAGATTATTGCAATGTTAGGCTTTTTCCATAACGTAAAAAAAAAATGTGCCACAGCGGTTGCATTAAGAACCAGTGTATATTTTTAATTATATGTAGAACATGTATCTTTAGTCAAAGGTTATGATGAGTATTTCTGTTATCTGGCGTAGCTTTCTATAATTCCTCCGGATATTTTGGAGAATTTTCTGAACATGGCGTCAACATAAACAGAGATTTATGGATATAAAATGCATATTATCGAACAAAACATAAATGTACTGTGTAACATGTCATATGATGAAGATTTAAGAGGTTGGTGAATGATTTTTTTAAAATCCTGCTAATGTCAATTTATATTTTGCTTTTACAAAATGGCTACGTTTTTTCTTTGTTTTGGTGGTGGTCTAACATAAATATGGTTTGACATATATATGTGCTATGTTTTCGCCGTAAAACCTTTTAAAAATCTGACACGCTGGGTAGATGAACAAGGTGTTTATCTTTCATTTGAGGTATTGGACTTGTTAATGTGTGGAGGTTAAATATTTCTAAGAATATTTTTGCATTCCCTGCGGCACCGTTTCAGCTGAACGGGGGGGTGGAGTTCCTGTAGGGGAACCCATAGCCTTAAGTTAATTAAACTAATAACACACAAACAATTATGCGTTTTCATGTCTTTTTGAACACACTGTGTAAACATTCACAGTGCATGGTGGAAAAAGTACTGGTTGACCCTCCTTTGGCAGCAATAACTTCAAACAAACATTTTCTGTAGTTGGGGATCAGATCCCCACAATGGTCAGGAGGAATTGTGGACCATTCCTCTTGACAAAACTGTTTCACTTCAGCAATATTCTTGGGATGTCTGGTGTGAACCATTCTCTTGAGGTCATGGCACAGCATCCCAATCATGTTGAGGTCAGGACTACTCCAGAAAGCGTATTTTCTTTTGTTGAAGCCATTCTGTTGTTGATTTACCTCTGTGTTTTGGGTCGTTGTCCTGTTGCATCACCCAACCTCTGTTGAGCTTCAAATGGCAGACAGATAGCCTTACATTCTCCTGCAAAATGTCTTGATAAACTTGGGAATTCATTTTTCTGTCGATGATAGCAAGCTGTCCAGGCCCTGAGGCAGCAAAGCAAGCCCCATACCATGATGTTCCCTCCACCATACTTTACAGTTGGGACGAGGTTTTGATGTCGGATTGCTGTGCCTTTTTTTCTCCACATGTAGTGATGTGTGTTCCTTAAGTTTCATCTGTCCACATAATATTTTGCCAGAAGCGCTGTGGAACATCAAGGTGCTCTTTTGCGAATTTCAGAAGTGCAGCAATGTTTTTTTGGACAGCAGTGGCTTCTTCCATGGTGTCCTCCCATGAACACCATTCTTGTTTAGTCAGAGATGTTAACATGTTCCAGAGATTTCTGTAAGTATTTAGCTAACACTAAGATTATTTTTAATCTCATTGAGCATTATGTGCTGTGCTCTTGCAGTCATCTTTGCAGGACGGCCACTCCTAGGGAGAGTAGCAACAGTGCTGAACTTTCTCCATTTATAGACAATTTGTCTATAAGAGATACTTTTGTTACCCTTTCCACATTTAAGTAAGTCAACAATTCTTAATCTTAGGTCTTCTGAGATCTCTTTTGTTCGAGTCATGGTTCACATCAGGGAATGCTTCTTGTGAATAGCAAACTTACATTTTATGAGTGTTTTTTAAAGGGCTGGGCAGCTCTAACCAACATCTCCAATCTCGTCTCATTGATTGGGCTCCAGGTTAGCTGACTCCTGATTCCCATTAGCCTAGGAGTTCACATACCTTTTTCAACCTACACTGTGAATGTTTAAATGATGTATTCAATATAGACAAGAAAAATACAATAATTTGTGTGTTATTAGTTTAAGCATACTGTGTTTGTCTATTGTTTTGACTTAGATGAAGATCAGATTAAATGTTAGGACCAATTTTTGGCAAAAATCCAGGTAATTCCAAAAGGGTTTACATACTTTTTCTTGCCACTGTATTACTCTCTATTTTCAACTCGGTATGCCCACATAGATCAGTGATGGGAGCTTATCAAATCAAATTTCAAATCAAATCAAATGTATTTATATAGCCCTTCTTACATCAGCTGATATCTCAAACCCAGCCTAAAACCCCAAACAAGCAAGCAATGCAGGTGTAGAAGCACGATTATGTTATTATGTTAGCTTATGATTATGTTATCTTAATATCACTTATCTGAGATATGCTGTGATTCACAATGGTTGGAAAGAGTTGAGAAGAGAGCTATATATTTGGAGCGTTGGGACCATAGATATTCTATTAAATTACTATACAAGTATTATTGAACTAGTTAACATTACATGGGGAATGTTTAAATAATACTATTTAACATTGTCTAGAATTAGAACAATATTCAAAATTCTAAAAGACTGAAAGTTGGCCCAATTCTATCATGGCATCGAAATAAGTAGTGAAGTCAATTATTGATGGAATTGCTAAGTTAACATGAGCAAATGTATTCCGTCTCTTAATCATATCCAAGACAAGGTGCAGAGAACACTTTAGGCATCCCCAGGGGAATGATTAAGTCTTGGGAACAGAAGCTTCGGTATGACAGGGCTGAAGACCAGTAATTGTTTGCTAGGAGGGGTAGTAACACGGTCCTTAAGGGTTTAATAATGGAGTGTCACGGTGCTAACCAGAGGACGTTGGAAGGGCGTCAAAAGTCTACAGTCGTGGCCAAAAGTTTTAAGAATGACACAAATATTAATATTCACAAAGTCTGCTGCCTCAGTGTCTTTAGATATTTTTGTCAGATGTTACTATGGAATACTGAAGTATAATTACAAGCATTTCATTTCAAGTGTCAAAGGCTTTTGTTGACAATTACATGAAGTTGATGCAGAGTCGACCCTTCTTTTTCAAGACCTCTGCAATCCGCCCTTGTAACGGCAGATTTCCTCCTCTTCGTCTGAAGAGGAGTAAGGATCGGACCAAGATGCGGCGTGGTAAGTGTTCATGACTATTTTAATAACAAAAGCAATGAACACTATGAAATACAAAAACAATAAACAAATACGTGAAATAACAAAACCGAAACAGTCCCGTGTGGTGACAAACACAGACACGGAAACAAACACCCACAAACCAACAGTGAAACCCAGGCTACCTAAGTATGATTCTCAATCAGAGACAACTAACGACACCTGCCTCTGATTGAGAACCATACTACGCCGAAACAGAAACCTAAACATAGAAACACAAAACATAGACTGCCCACCCCAACTCACGCCCTGACCATGCTAAATAAAGACAAAACAAAAAGGAAAATAAAGGTCAGAATGTGACAGCCCTGGCATGCTGTCAATTAACTTCTGGGCCACATCCTGATGCAGCCCATTCTTGCATAATCAATGCTTGGAGTTTGTCAGAATTGGTGGGTTTACGTTAGTCCACCCGCCTCTAGAGGATTGACCACAAGTTCTCAATGAGATTAAGGTCTGGGGATTTTCCTGGCCATGGACCCAAAATATCGATGTTCTACTCCCCGAGCCACTTAGTTATCACTTTTGCCTTATGGCAAGGTGCTCCATCATGCTGGAAAAGGCATTGTTCGTCACCAAACTGTTCCTGGATGGTTGGGAGAAGTTGCTCTCGGAGGATAAGTTGGTACCATTCTTTATTCATGGCTGTGTTCTTAGGCAAAATTGTGAGTGAGCCCACTCCCTTGGCTGAGAAGCAACCCCACACATGAATGGTCTCAGGATGCTTTACTGTTGGCATGACACAGGACTGACGGTAAGCTCTCACCTTGTCTCCTTTTTTCCATATGCCCCAAACAATTGAAAAGGGGATTCATCAGAGAAAATTACTTTACCCCAGTCCTAAGCAGTCCAATCCCTGTACCTTTTGCAGAATATCAGTCTGTCCCTGATGTTTTTCCTGGAGAGAAGTGGCTTCTTTCTGCCCTTCTTGACACCAGGCCATCCTCCAAAAGTCTTCGTGCAGATGCACTCACAGCTGCCTGCTGCCATTCCAGAGCAAGCTCTGTACTGGTGGTGCCCCGATCCACAGCTGAATTTACTTTAGGAGACGGTCCTGGCGCTTGCTGGACATTCTGAAGCCTTCTTCACAACAATTGAACTGCTCTCCTTGATATTCTTGATGATCCAATAAATGGTTGATTTAGGTGCAATCTTACTGTCAGCAATATCCTTGCCTGTGAAGCCCTTTTTGTGCAAAGCAATGATGACGGCACATGTTTCCTTGCAGGTAACCATGGTTAACAAGGGAAGAACAATGATTCCAATCACCACCCTCCTTTTGAAGCTTGCAGTCTGTTATTCGAACTCAATCAGCACGACAGAGTGATCTCCAGACTTGTTCTCATCAACACTCACACATGTGTTAACTAAGAGAATCACCTACATGATGTCAGCTGGTCCTTTTGTGGCAGGGCTGAAATGCAGTGGAAATGTTTTGGGGGATTCAGTTGCATTTGCATGGCAAAGAGGGATTTTGCAATTAATTGCAATTCAACTGATCACTCTTCATAACATTCTATAGTATATGCAAGTTGCCATCATACAAACTGAGGCAGCAGACTTTGTGAAAATTAGTATTTCTGTCATTCTCAAAACCATGACTGTACTGTTGTTTCAGGGGTATTAGCTCAGAGCAGTTCTATTACAAAGCAGTCTATAATTTGCCAAGTGTGATCTAACCTTAAAATGAACTGTTCTACTCTCAAAAGTCACAAGTACAACTCCCTTCCCAGGGGGTAACATTGGTTGAAAATCATTCATGATCAGGATGTATACTGATTGAAAAAGGATGTGTGTTTTGTTTTGTCTGGGGAAATATGTTTTTCAAACATCATTTCAACCAGATAATGACATTTTTTCCATCTTTACATTGGCATTAGTACCATGTGTTTGGCATTCATGCATCTGCTCAGTGTTATTGAACACAGCCCTGTTGTTAATGCTCCTGGAGAACATTGGTGAGGAGCTGGATGCCATCCTGGAGCCCCTGCTGCTCAAGCAGACTGGTGCCATCTGCATCCACCTGGGAGACTCCACTATCAAGTACAAAAGACCCAAAGTACACTCCAGACTTTTGCTTCTACATTACCACAAAGCTCTACAACCTCCACTACCTGCCTGAAATCTCTGTTAAGGTTACACACACACACACACATAATTCCATTCCTTTTTTTTTACCTTTATTTAACTTGGCAAGTCAGTTATGACCAAATTCTTATTTTCAATGACTGCATAGTAACAGTGGGTTAATTGCCTTGTTTATGGGTAGAACGACATATTTTTGCCTTGTCAGCTCGGGGATTTGATCTTGTCATTTTTTGGTTACTAGTCCAACGCTCTAACCACTAGGCTCCCCGCCTCCCTTACTTTAGATTTGCGTGTATTGTGTGTATTGTTGTGAAATTGTTAGATATTACTGCACTGTTGGAGCTAGAAACACAACAAGCATTTCGCTACACCGGCAATAACATCTGCTAAACACGTGTCTGTGACAAATACAATTTAATTTGATTTGACACACACACAAACAACAGTATTATACTCTTCACATACTGATTTGAAACATGCCTCTGTTCTAATTTAGTGTTAAAGGAGGATGCATACCAAAATACAATGAAAACGTTTTGTGAATAAGTAACAGCCATAGATGATAACTCTGTTATACTTCATGATCACTCTACTGGATTTGAGAAATGTTTCAAAACCACACATACATGGCTAAGGAAACATGTGTGAACCAATTTAGACAATTTCATTTGAAGGAAACTAGCATTGGTGCTCCATAGGGGTTGAACTTGTGAGACTTAACACATCTACTTGCTTAGAACAACGACAGCTATGGAAGCATAAGACTCTGCACATACTGTGTTCTTCCCTAAGCGTGACTGTACAGTACGTAGGTTCTATCCATAGCCGAGTGGCACATCTGCCTGAAGCAGGTATGAGCTTCTTCTAATGAGCCTTCCCTGCTCATTCACGCTTCCCAGAACTCACTGGCATGCAGATGGGAACTCTTTTCAACTCTGCCAAGGAGAGAGAGCTCTATCTTGTGCTATTGGTGCTAAGCGAAGTGAAAATGATACAATGTAGAATCATAGGGGAGCTTTCTCCCTTCTCATGTAGTCTTTTGAAACCTTATCTGTGCCAGGCATAATGACTGAGTATCATCGTAGCACAGTAGCATAGTGGCATAGTCTATTGTAATAGGCCTCTATTATTTCTATATAAAAATTGTGACAAGTTCAGACTTTTATAATGTTGTTTAAACTTCAAATACGGTACTACTCTTTCAACAAAACAGCACAAAAAAGATCCACTCTGCAGAATAATTTTCAGACTGTGAGATACTGCCAGAGTATGATACACTATATATACAAAGTATGTGGACACCCTTCAAATGAGTGGACTCTGTTATTTCACCCACACCTGTTGCTGACAGGTGTATCAAATCGAGCACACAGCCATGCAATCTCCATAGACAAACATTGGCAGTAGACTTGCCTTACTGAAGAACTCAGTGGCTTTAAACATGGCACCATCATAGGATGCCAACTTTCCAATAAGTCCGTTTTGTTACATTTCTGGCCTGCTAGAGCTGCCCCAGTCAACTGTAAGTGCTGTTATTGTGAACTGGAATTGTCTAGGAGCAACAATGGCTCAGCCGCGAAGTGGTAGGCCACACAAGCTCACAGAACGGGACCGTTGAGTGCTGAAGCGCGTAGCGTGTAAAAATCATCTGTCCTCGATTGCAGCACTCACTACCGAGTTCCAAACTGCCTCTGGAAGCAACGTCAGCACAATAACTGTTCGTCGGGAGCGTCATGAAATGGGTTTCCGTGGCCGAGCAGCCGCACACCAGCCTAAGATCACCATGCGCAATGGCAAGCGTCGGCTGGAGTGGTGAATCATGATTCACTATCTGGCAGTTCGACGGACGAATCGGGGTTTCGCTGATTCCAGGAGGACGCAACCTGCCAAAATGCGTAGTGCCAACTGTAAAGTGTGTTGGAAGAATAATGGTCTGTTGTTGTTTTTCATTGTTCGGGTTAGGCCCCTTCGTTCCAGTGAAGGGAAATCTTAATGCTACAAGCATACAATGACATTCTCTATGATTCTGTGCTTCCAACTTTGTGGCAACAGTTTGGGGAAGGCCCTTTCCTGTTTCAGCATGACAATGCCCCCCGTACATAAGGCAAGGTCCATACAGAAATAGTTTGTTGAGATTGGTGTGGAAGAACTTGATTGGCTTGCACACACAGTGCACTGACCTCAACCCCATCGAACACCTTTGGGATGAATTGGAATGCCGACTGCGAACCAGGCCTAATCGCCCAACATCAGTGGCCGACCTCACTAATGCTCTTGTGGCTGAATGGAATCAAGTCCCCGCAGCAAATGTTCCAACGGTAGGTGGAAATCCTTCCAAGGAAGAGTGGAGGGGGGACCAACTCCATGTTAATGCCCATGATTTTGGAATGCTGTGTTCAACAAGCGGGTGTCCACAGACTTTTGTAGTGGATGTAGTGTATCTCTCTCAAAGGGGGGAGGGAGTGAAGATTACGCACTGCAGTTTCAGGGTCATAGCACATGAGCAAAGATGCATTTACCCCCCAACACACATCAGCCAATCACTCAATAATGTTCCATTTAACATAGCTCCCCATGCAACACTAATACAAGCGAGTGAGTATGAGCCCTCGAGAAAAAGCAATTTCCAGAAAAGGCACATTAAAGGGAATTGTATTACAGAGAAAAAATGCATTACAGAAGATCGCATTTCAAGCATCTATTTGCAAGGCCGTCTGCCTGTTTTTTTTGGGCCACCATTAAATAGATTCAACACATTTTTCATTTGAATTTTTTTTTTGGGGGGGGGACTGCCTACAGTACACTCTCATCATAGCCTCTCATTATTCCCATCAAGCCATATTTGAAATAAAATACCTCCAATCGGAGCAGGCCTAGGCCCCTTTAAGCCAGGCTAAAGGACCTGAGGAGAGCGGGAAGAGATTTGAAAATGGGAGCTCTGGAATTTATACAGACTCAGAGGGTCTTTACCACCAGCCGAGTGGGCCACGGCATCGATAGAAATGTAATTAGGGGCCTGGAGATGTGCACTCATTTATTTAGATGCCAGATATTAGCTTTTAACCTCTAGCATAGAATATCCTAAGGACAGGGTGTCTGGGTTGAGATGTGCTCACTTCCCTCGCTCCCACTTGTGGTTCTTTGGATAGAGGAAAAAGCAGGCTATTGCAGGAACATGTACTGTAGCTTTACAGAGAAAGTTGCCAGTGTTGGATTGGATAGTAGCGAAGCGTGAATCATAACAGCAGCACTATCTCTCTCACTTGTTTTCTCTTTCTCTCTCTCTTTATCACACACACACACACACACACACACACACACACACACACACACACACACACTACTGTAGAGTCTATAGTGGATGTTTGTGAAAGCTGATATACAGTGCCTTGTGAAAGTATTTGGAACCTTTGAACTTTGCGACCTTTTGCCACATTTTCTTCAGCAGGGACAGGACAGATGGTTAAAATTGATGGGAAGATGGATGGAGCCAAATACAGGACCATTCTGGAAGAAAACCTGATGGAGTCTGCAAAAGACCTGAGACTGGGACGGAGATTTGTCTTCCAACAAGACAATGATCCAAAACATAAAGCAAAATCTACAATGGAATGGTTCAAAAATAAACATATCCAGGTGTTAGAATGGCCAAGTCAAAGTCCATACCTGAATCCAATCGAGAATCTGTGGAAGGAACTGAAAACTGCTGTTCACAAATGCTCTCCATCCAACCTCACTGAGCTCGAGCTGTTTTGCAAGGAGGAATGGGAAAAAATGTCAGTCTCTCGATGTGCAAAACTGATAGAGACATACCCCAAGCGACTTACAGCTGTAATCGCAGCAAAAGGTGGCGCTACAAAGTATTAACTTAAGGGGGCTGAATAATTTTGCACGCCCAATTTTTCAGCTTTTGATTTGTTAAAAATGTCGTTCCACTTCATGATTGTGTCCCACTTGTTGTTGATTCTTCACAAAAAAATACAGTTTTATATCTTTATGTTTGAAGCCTGAAATGTGGCAAAAGGTCGCAAAGTTCAAGGGGGCCGAATACTTTCGCAAGGCACTGTATCGTGTTTGTCCTGTACTGTATGTGTTTACTGTAGGAGACCCTGCTGAGCTTCATGTTCACCCCCAAAGAGCATGCAGGACCAGCTGCAGGACATCGTGGTGGCCAGGGTGAGGCCTGATCTAGAGGAGGAGAAACAGGCCCTCATACTGCAGGGTGCCAAGAACAAGAGGTAATGGCTTAGAGAGAGTGGGGTGGGGAGAAAGAGAGAGAGAGGGAGGTTGGGAATACTAGGAAAATAATACTCACAGATGAAATTAAAAGTAATGGGCAACAAATGGGGGAGTTCCAATCATTCAGTGTGTTCAAACAAAGAAACAGGTAGCATAGCAGACTCTGGTACTAATCACATCACTGACCTTTAACCTTTCAACCCCTCTCTGGCAGCATGTTTGATTGACAGCCTTCAGAAGTTGTGAATACTGCCTGCTCCTTTAACTTAAGGGCAAATACTGAATCCAAAATGTATGCCTAGTGGATTGACACATCCAAAACATAGCAGCCTTCAGAACAGGCTACAGTCCTAGAGTCCTACCAGCTATGTTAGATTTAATGCAGTGGCATCACTTTGAGAGATTTAATGGCCACTTCACAAGACACACGTCTGCATAATGAATAGAAATTATGGGAGATGAGAATAACTGTCAATGCAGCCTGACTAATAAATTACCTGTTGCACGTCAGCTGTCAGTGTTTGCTCTTCATAATTTGTATAGCTCTTGACAAATAATGGGTCTCTGGTACTGGAGACACTTTGAATGAATGACAAAGCATTGGCCATGCTAAATATTGGCTATCTAAGATAACCCATCTAAGATTATTTAATTTGTTTATGGTTTATTTGAGTACGGATCGATACAAGTGGATTGACATACAGTCTTATGGTACCAGAATCCACAAAGCCCCCCTTCTCTCCATCCCATCATTCCCCCAGGTGGATGAGAGGGAGTGGCACTTCCTGCTAACAGGCGGCGTGGTCTGATCAATCTCCACTCCAACCCCTGCACCTGGTTCTCCAAGAAGGCCTGGGATGAGAGAGATGGACCGCTTCAAGGGCCTGCGCGAGGACATGGCCCGCTTGAAAGACGCCTGGAAGGAAGTGTATGGTAGCCCGGAGCATTAATGTAGCATTGCGACAACTTTGATTTGCTGTGGCAGCAACCAGTACTTTTTATAAGAGACGGGATTCACCCTGACCGGAGGAGTTCCAGGATAAGTTACAGAAACATCTCAAACTGTTTTAGAGACTGATGGACAGCGTCTGGTACTTCCGGCGCCGACAGAGATGGCCACCTCGCTTCGCGTTCCTAGGAAACTATGCAGTTTTTTGTTTTTTTACGTGTTATTTCTTACATTTCATTACATACAGTCGAGAAGAACTACTGAATATAAATGCAGCGTCAACTCACCATCAGTACGACCAATAATATGACTTTCGCGAAGCGGATCCTGTGTTCTGCCTTTCACCCAGGACAACGGAATGGATCCCAGCCGACGACCCAAAAAAACGACTTCGTAAAAGAGGGAAACGAAGCGGTCTTCTGGTCAGACTCCGGAGACGGGCACATCGCGCACCACTCCCTAGCATACTTCTCGCCAAAGTCCAGTCTCTTGACAACAAGGTTGATGAAATCTGAGCAAGGGTAGCATTCCAGAGGGACATCAGAGACTGTAACGTTCTTTGCTTCACGGAAACATGGCTCACTGGAGAGACGCTATCGGAGTCGGTGCAGACAGCTGGCTTCTCCACGCATCGCGCCGACAGAAACAAACATCTTTCTGGTAAGAAGAGGGGCGGGGGCATATGCTTTATGGCTAAGGAGACGTGGTGTGGTCACAACAACATACAGGAACTCAAGTCTTTCTGTTCACCTGATTTAGAATTCCTCACAATCAAATGTCAACCGCATTATCTACCAAGGGAATTCTCTTCGATTACAATCACAGCCGTATATATTCACCCCCAAGCAGACACATCGATGGCTCTGAACAAACTTTATTTGACTCTTTGCAAACTGGAATCCACATATCCTGAGGCTGCATTCATTGTAGCTGGGGATTTTAACAAGGCTAATCTGAAAACAAGACTCCCTAAATTGTATCAGCATATCGATTGCGCAACCAGGGCTGGCAAAACCTTGGATCATTGCTATTCTACGCTCTCCTTTCGGAAAAGCTGACCACGACTCCATTTTGTTGCTCCCTGCATACAGACAGAAGCTAAAACAAGAAGCTCCCACGCTGAGGTCTGTTCAACGCTGGTCCGACCAATCTGATTCCACACTCCAAGACTGCTTCCATCACGTGGACTGGGATATGTTTCGTATTGCGTCAAACAACAACATTGACGAATACGCTGATTCGGTGAGCGAGTTCATTAGAATGTGCGTTGAAGATGTCGTTCCCATAGCAACGATTAAAACATTCTCAAACCAGAAACCGTGGATTGATGGCAGCATTCGCGTGAAACTGAAAGCGCGAACCACTGCTTTTAATCAGGGCAAGGTGACCAGAAACATGACCGAATACAAACAGTGTAGCTATTCCCTCCGCAAGGCAATCAAACAAGCTAAGCGTCAATATAGAGACAAAGTAGAATCGCAATTCAACGGCCCAGACACAAGAGGTATGTGGCAGGGTCTACAGTCAATCACGGATTACAAAAAGAAAACCAGCCCAGTCACGGACCAGGATGTCTTGCTCCCAGGCAGACTAAATAATTTTTTTGCCCGCTTTGAGGACAATACAGTGCCACTGACACGGCCCGCAACCAAAACATGCGGACTCTCCTTCACTGCAGCCGAGGTGAGTAAAACATTTAAACGTGTTAACCCTCGCAAGGCTGCAGGCCCAGACGGCATCCCCAGCCGCGCCCTCAGAGCATGCGCAGACCAGCTGGCTGGTGTGTTTACGGACATATTCAATCAATCCCTATCCCAGTCTGCTGTTCCCGAATGCTTCAAGAGGGTCCTGATTGTTCCTGTTCCCAAGAAAGCTAAGGTAACTGAGCTAAACGACTACCTTCCGTCATCATGAAGTGCTTTGAGAGACTAGTCAAGGACCATATCACCTCCACTCTACCTGACACCCTAGACCCACTCCAATTTGCTTACCGCCCAAATAGGTCCACAGATGATGCAATCTCAACCACACTGCACACTGCCCTAACCCATCTGGACAAGAGGAATACCTACGTGAGAATGCTGTTCATTGACTACAGCTCAGCATTTAACACCATAGTACCCTCCAAACTCGTCATCAAGCTCGAGACCCTGGGTCTCGACCCCGCCCTGTGCAACTGGGTACTGGACTTCCTGACGGGCCGCCCCCAGGTGGTGAGGGTAGGTAACAACATCTCCACCCCGCTGATCCTCAACACTGGGGCCCCACAAGGGTGCGTTCTGAGCCCTCTCCTGTACTCCCTGTTCACCCACGACTGTGTGACCACGCACGCCTCCAACTCAATCATCAAGTTTGCGGACGACACAACAGTGGTAGGCTTGATTGCCAACAATGACGAGACGGCCTACAGGGAGGAGGTGAGGGCCCTCGGAGTGTGGTGTCAGGAAAATAACCTTACACTCAACATCAACAAAATGATGATTGTGGACTTCAGGAAACATATCCTATGCATATAACAGGCAGTTTACTTTGGGCACCTCATTCATCCAAACTTCCGAATACTGCCCCCAATCCATAAGAAGTTTTAATCAGAATAATTCGAGAGTGCTGTTCTCAACCCTAGTGGTTAGAGTGTTGGACTAGTAACCGAAAGGTTGCAAGTTCAAATCCCCGAGCTGACAAGGTACAAATCTGTCGTTCTTCCCCTGAACAGGCAGTTAACCCACTGTTCCTAGGCCATCATTGAAATGTAATAATTTGTTCTTTAATTAACTGACTTGCCTAGTTAAACAAAGGTAAAATTAAATTATAAATCGTACCCACGCTAACCCATGTGAACTTTCCTCCACATCTAAATGTGATGAGTTTCCAGCGTATTGTAGAGATAAGACAACCAACATTAGGCTGGGTATCAGTCCAGCATGATCTGATGAGAAGTTTGATATTTGCCCTAGCCTACCACGCAAAGGCACTATGGATTTATTTCACCTGGTTGACACAGACATGCTCAGGAAAGGGATATCACTACACAAGCCTTCTACCTGCCTTCTCGATCCTATTCCCACCACCTTCTTCAAAACTGTTTATAGTTGCCCTTTCCCCACTACACTAAAACCTGCTATGGTGAAACCCCTTCTGAAGAAAAGTAATCCAGATTCTTCAGCTCTTAGCAATTTTTGGCCTCTAACCCAGCCAGGGAAAATGCAGAGCGCCAAATTCAAATAAAATACTATAAAAATCAAACTTTCATGAAATCACACATGTAAGATACCAAATTAAAGCTACACTCGTTGTGAATCCAGCCAACGTCAGATTTCAAAAAGGCTTTTCGGTGAAAGCATAAGATGCTATACCTGATGATAAACAGTAAACAATGAGAGAGTAGCATAACTCAACTCTGCAGGCGCGACACAAAACACAGAAATAAAATATAAATCATGCTTTACCTTTGACGAGCTTCTTTTGTTGGCACTCCAATATGTCCCATAAACATCACAAATGGTCCTTTTGTTAGATTCATTCCGTCCATATATATCCAAAATGTCCATTTATTTGGCGCGTTTGACCCAGAAAAATGCTGGTTCCAACTTCCAACTTCCAAAATATCTCAAAGTTACCTGTAAACTTTGCCAAAACATCTTCAAACTACTTTTGTAATACAACTTTAGGTATTTTTAAACGTAAATAATCGATAAAATTGAAGACGGGATGATCTGTGTTCAATACAGGAAGACAACAAACTCAAGCATGCTTTCTGGTCTTGCGCAACTATCAAACAGTACACATGATGTGACACTTGAGATGGCCATACTTCTTCATTACACAAAGGAATAACCTCAACCAATTTCTAAAGACTGGTGGTGACATCCAGTGGAAGCGGTAGGAACTGCAAACAAGTCCCTGAGAAATCTGGTTTCCCAAGGAAACCTCATTGAATAGACAGTGACCTCAAAAAAAAAATCTGAATGGTTTGTCCTCAGGGTTTTGCCTGCTACATATGTTCTGTGATACTCACAGACATGATTCAAACAGTTTTAGAAACTTCAGCGTGTTTCCTATCCAAATCTGCAAATAATATGCATATCTTGCAATGAGTAGCAGACAGTTGAATTTGGGCACGCTATTTTTCCATAAGTGAAAATGCTGCCCCGTATCCCGAATAAGTTTTAAGCAAAATTCTGGAGAAATTGGTAGTCAAACAGCTATAGAATTTTTTAAGTGCCAACTGATTTGTTTTAAATTCCAATATGTTTTTTGTGCCCACCACAGCACAGAGACAGCCTTAGTTAAAGTGGTAAATTATCTTAGAGCCTACACAGATGCCAAACAGCTCTCTGTCCTTGTAGTCTTAGATGTAACCTCTACAGCAGGGCTGCCCAACCCTCTTCCTGGAGATCTCCCATCTTCTGGGTTTTCAGACCAACCCTAATTTAACACACCTGATTCTACTTATTAGTTTCTCAACAAGACCTTCACTAGCTGAATTAGATATGCTAAATTAGGGTTGGATGGAAACCTACAGGACGTTTATCTGCAGGAAGAAGGTTGGACAGCCCTGCTCTACAGGATCGCCCCCCCCCCCCCCCCCCCCCCCCCACCCCCTCCCCCCACCCCCTCCCCACCATGACGGTTAATTAAGCTAACGTAGTCTAATGTGATTAGTAGGAGGTTGTACAGTGCCTTGCACGCCCAATTTTTCAGTTTTTGATTTGTTAAAAAAGTTTGAAATATCCAATAAATGTCGTTCCACTTCATGATTGTGTCCCACTTGTTGTTGATTCTTCACAAAAAAATACAGTTTTATATCTTTATGTTTGAAGCCTGAAATGTGGCAAAAGGTCGCAAAGTTCAAGGGGGCCGAATACTTTCGCAAGGCACTGTAAGTAACGTGAACATTTCCCAGGACATAGACATATCTGATATGGCCAAAAAGCTTACATTATTTCTAATCTAACTGCACTGTCCAATTTACAGTAGCTATTAAAGTGAAATAATACCATGCTATTGTTTGAGGAGAGTGCACAATTATTACTTAAACATTTAGTAATAATCCAATTAGGCACATTTGGGGAGTCAGAAATGCAATGGTTCATTGGATCAGTCTAAAACTTTGCACATGCACTGCTGCCATCTAGTGGGCAACATCTAAATTGTGCCTGTGCTGGAATAATACATTATGGCCTTTCTCTTGCATTTCAAAGATGACGGTACAAAAAAAAAACTATTTGTATTATCTTTTACCAGATCTAATGTGTTATATTCTCCTACATTAATTTCACATTTCCACAAAAGTCAAAGTCCACAAATGTCCTTTCAAATGGTATCAAGAATGTGCATCCTTCTGGACCGACTGGAGAGGTTGGTTGGCCTCTCCTGTCCAGTTCTAAACTGTTTTTTTGGACCAATTTTACAAGGTCAATAGTTTTTTGTCACCCTTGGTGAACACAATAAATCAGAGAGAATACATATCACATGTTTTTGGGTCCGTTACTGTTGAGTTTTTATATGTTATCCCTTGACAGCTTTATCAAAAAGCACAGCATTGATTTTCACTGCTACGCAGACGATGCACAACTTTACATTTCTGTGTCACCAGAGGATTTTAGCTCCACGGTTAAATTAGTAGACTGTACGAATGATTTAAATACTTGGATGGCTCACATATTCCTCGAGCTAAATCAAGACTAAGGTACTTATTGATGGAGCCAAAGTACAGGGATAGAATCTAGCCGCACATTTTAATTTGCTAGAAATAAAGATAAACACCAGGTAAAAAACCAAAGTGTTATTTTAGATTCTGAACTAAATTTCAAATCAAACATTAGGAATGTTTTATAATGGCGCCGAAGAGGATGGCTAGCGTTTTATTTGCTCTTAACCAACTGTGCTATTTTGTTCGTTTTTTCGCCTTGTTTGTAACTTACTTTGTGCATAATGTTGCTGCTACCATCTCTTATGACCGAAAATAGCTTCTGGGCATCAGAACAGCATTACTCCAAGCAATCGAACAGGATCTCATCCCCGTCATTCGCAGGATAAAGAGACAGCGATTTTGCGGAAGGTGATCAGGGTGCATTGTGAGGATCAGGCGATGAGTGGCTAATCTGCCTTTGACATCCGAACTATTAGCTAACATACAATCACTGGAAAATAAATGGAACGAACTAAAAGCCCGTATATAATAACAACGGGACATTAAAAACTGCAATATATAATGTTTCACCGAGTCCTGGCTGAACGACGACATGAATAACATACAGCTGGCGAGTTAAACACTATCGGCAGGATAAAACAGCAGCCTCTGGTAAGACAACAGCAGCCTCTGGTAAGACAGTCTATGTATATTTGTAAACAACAGCTGATGCACAATATCTAAGGAAGTTTTGAGGTTTTGCTCGCCTGAGGTAGAGTATCTCATGATAAGCTGTAGACCACACTATCTACCTAGAGAGTTTTCATCTGTATTTTTCGTAGCTGTCTATGTACCACCACAGACTGATGCTGGCAGTAAGATTGCACTCAATGAGCCATATACAGCCATATGCAAACAGGAAAATGTTCATCCAGAGGCGGCACTCCAAGTGTCTGGAGACTTTTATGCAGGGAAACTTAAAACTGTTTTACCTCATTTCTATCAACATGTTAAATTTCAAACCAGCCAGAGAGAGAAAAACTCGAGACCACCTTTACTCCACACACAGAGACGCGTACAAAGCTCTCCCATGCCCTCCATTTGGCTAATCTGACCATTATTCTATCCTCCTGATTCCTGCTGACAAGCAACAATTTGAGCAGGAAGCACCAGTGACTTGATCAACAAAAAAGTGGTCAGATGAAGCAGATGCTAAACTACATGATTATTCCGATGGTATTGTAGGGTACACCACATCAATCACTGGCTTCATCAATAAGGGCATCGATGACGTCGTCCCCACAGTGACTGTACGTACATACCCCAACCAGAAGCCATTACAGGCAACATCCGCACTGAGCAAAGGGTAGAGCTGCCACTTTCAAGGAGCGGGACTCTAACCCGGAAGCGTATAAGAAATCCCGCTATGCCCTCCGACGAACCATCAAACAAGCAAAGCGTCAATACAGGGCTAAGATTGAATCCTACTACACCGGCTGTGACACTCGACGGATGTCGCAGGGCTTGCAAACTTATTACACACTACAAAAGGATCAAAGCAGAGAGCTGCCCAGTGACACGAGCCTACTAGACAATCTAAATAACTTCTATGCTCGCATCGAGGCAAGTAACACTGAAACATGAATGAGAGCATCAGCTGTTCCAGACGACTGTGTGATCACGCTCTCCACAGCCGATGTAAGTAAAACCTTTAAAACAGGTCAACATTCACAACAGACGGATTACCAGGACAAGTACTCCGAGCATGCCCTGATATTTTCAAACTCTCCCTGTCTGAGTCTGTATTACCAGCATGTTTTTAGCAGACCACCATAGTCCCTGTGTCCTAGAACACAAGGTAACCTGCCTAAATAACCCACGTCTGTAGCCATGAAGTGCTTTGAAAGGCTGGTCATGGCTCACATCAACACGATTATCCCAGAAACCCTAGACCCACTCCTCTTTGCATACCGCCGCAACAGATCCACAGATGATGCACTCTCTATTGCGTTACACACTGCCCTTTCACACCTGTAAAAAAGGAACACTTATGTGAGAATGCTACTCATTGATTACAGCTCAGCATTCAACACCATAGTGCCCTCAAAGCTCATCACTAACCTCAGGACCCTGGGAGTAAACAGCTCTACAACTGGATCCTGGACTTCCTATCGGGCCATCCCCCAGGTGGTAAAGGTAGGTAACAACACAGCCGCAACGCTGATCCTCAACGCTGAGGATCAGCGTTGTCCCCTCCTGTCCCCTCCTGTACTCCCTGTTCACTCATGACTGCACGGCCAGGCACGACTTCGACACCATTATTAAGAATGCCGATGACACATCATCATGGTAGGCCTGATCACCGACAACGACAAGAAAGCCTATAGGGAGGAGGTCAGAGACCTGACCATGTGGTGCAAGGACAACAACCTCTTCCTCAACGTGATCAAGACAAAGAAGATGATTGTGGACTACAGGAAAAGGAGGACCGACGGGGCTGTAGTGGGAGCAGGTTGAGAGCTTCAAGTTCCTTGGCATCCATATCGCCAACAAACTAACATGGTCCAAGCACACCAAGACAGTCGTGAAGAGGGCATGACAAAACCTATTCCCCCTCAGGAGACTGAAAAGACTTGGCATGGGTCCCGAGATCCTCAAAAGGTTCTACAGCTGCACCATCGAGAGCATCCTGACAGGTTGCATCACTGCCTGATATGGCAGATTGTCTAGCCCAGTTTGGGCGAGTTGCTGTGGGCAGTGCAGGACAGTTGATCGGGGTATGGGTAGCCAGGTGGAAAGCATGGCCGGCCGTAGAAAAATGCTTGTTGAAATACTCAATTATTGTGGATTTATCGGTGGTGACAGTGTTTCTTAGCCTCAGTGCAGTGGGCAGCTGGGAGAAGGTGCTCTTATTCTCTTTGGACGTTACAGTGTCCCAGAACTTTTTTGAGTTTGTGCTACAGGACGCAAATTTCTGTTTGAAAAAGCTAGCCTTTGCTTTCCTAACTGCCTGTGTATATTGGTTTCTAACTTCCCTGAAAAGTTTCATATCACGGGGGTTATTCGATGCTAATGCAGTACACCACAGGATGTTTTTGTGCTGGTCAAGGGCAGTCAGGTCTGGAGTGAACCAAGGGCGATATCTGTTCCTGGTTTAACATTTTTTGAAGGGGCATGCTTATTTAAGATGGTTAGGAAGGCACTTTCAAAGAATAACCAGACATCTTCTACTGACGGGATGAGGTCAATATCCTTCCAGGATACCCTGGCCAGGTTGATTAGAAAGGCCTGCTCGCTGAAGTGTTTTATGGAGTGTTTGACAGTGATGAGGGGTAGTCGTTTGACCGCAGACCCAATATGGACGCAGGCAATGAGGCAGTGATTGCTGAGATCTTGGTTGAAAACAGCAGAGGTGTATTTAGAGGGCAAGTTGGTTAGGATGATATCTATGAGGGTGCCTGTGTTAACAGATTTGGGGTTGTAACTTGTAGGTTCATTGATGATTTGTGTGAGATTGAGGGCATAAATCTTAGATTGTAGGATGGCCGGGGTGTTAAGCATGTCCCAGTTTAGGTCACCTAGCAGCACAAGCCCTGAAGATAGATAGGGGGGCAATCAATTCACATATGGGGTCCAGGGCACAGCTGGGGGCAGAGGGTGGTCTATAGCAAGCGGCAATGGTGAGAGACTTGTTTCTGGAAAGGTGTATTTTTAAAAGTAGAAGCTCAAATTGTTTGGGTAGTAAGGGATAGTAAGACAGAACTCTGCAGGCTATCTCTGCAGTAGATTGCAACTCCGCCCCCTTTAGCAGTTCTATCTTGTTGGAAAATGTTATAGTTAGGGATGGAAATTTCAGGGTTTTTGGTGGTCTTCCTAAGCCAGGATTCAGACACGGCTAGGACATCTGGGTTGGCAGAGTGTGCTAAAGCAGTGAATAAAACAAACTTAGGGTGGGGACTTCTAATGTTAACATGCATGAGACCAAGGCTTTTACGGTTACAGAAGTCAACAAATGAGAGCACCTGGGGAATAGGAGTGGAGCTAGGCACTGCAGGGCCTGGATTAACCTCTACATCAGCAGAGGAACAGAGGAGGAGTAGGATAAGGGTACAGCTAAAGGCTATAAGAACTAGTTGTGTAATACATTCGGAAGAGAGAGGAGCAGGTTTCTGGGCGCGATAGAATAGATTCAAGGCATAATGTACAGACAAAGGTATGGTAGGGTGTGAATACATTGGAGGTAAACCTGGGCATTGAGTGATGATGAGAGAGATATTGTCTCTTAGAAACATTTAAATCAGCTGATGTCACCGCATGTGTGGGAGGTGGAACTAAAGGGTTGGCTAAGGCATATTGAGCAGGGCTAGAGGCTCTACAGTGAAATAAGACAAGAATCACTAACCAGAACAGCAATGGACAAGGCATATTGACATTAGGGAGAGGCATGCGTAGCCAAGTGATCATTGGGGTGAGTAGTTAGGCTGGCTGGAGACATAGCGACTAAGACAGCTAGCAGGCTGGGGATAGCAATCTTACAGAAGGGCCTTATAGGGACGTCGTGACGGAGGAAGTCTGTTATAGCCTCCTCGTGCGGTTACGTCGATAGACCAGTCATGATGGATTAGTAGGGCTCCGTGTATCAAAGGGGTCTAGTCCAATTGGCAAAATAGGTATAGTGGCCAAAGAAATTGGCCGATGGATCTCTTCAGCTAACAGTCCAATATGCTCTAGACAGCTAGCGGGCCGCGGCTAGCAGATGGGCATTCAGGGAACGTCGCAACGTAGTAGCCAGTTGAATAACCCCCTCGGTCAGGTTACGTCGGTAGTCCAGTCGTGAAGGAGCTCCATACTGGCAGTAAAAGGGGTCCGGGCAAATTGGCAATACAGGTATTGTAGCCCCGGAATAGCTGATGGACCTCTTCAGCTAGCCGGGAGATGGGCCTAGCATGGACTAGCTCCTGGCTAACTGGTGCTTGCTTTGGGACAGAGACGTTAGCCAGGAGCAGCCACTCGGATTGCAGCTAGCTACAGTGCCTTGCGAAAGTATTCGCACGCCCAATTTTTCAGTTTTTGATTTGTTAAAAAAGTTTGAAATATCCAATAAATGTCGTTCCACTTCATGATTGTGTCCCACTTGTTTTTGATTCTTCACAAAAAAATACAGTTTTATATCTTTATGTTTGAAGCCTGAAATGTGGCAAAAGGTCGCAAAGTTCAAGGGGGCAGAATACTTTCGCAAGGCACTGTAGTTGCGATGATCCAGGTGAAAAAGTTCAGAGCATGCGATAAGAATCCTTGGATATGGAGAGAAAATAGATCAGGTATGCTCTGGTTTGAATCGCGTTGTGCAAACTGGCGAGAGTTTTCCAACCTATAGGTTAACTGATGACTGCTAGCAGTGGCTAGCTGACTACTAGCTAGTAAACTGTCTAGCTTCTGTTGGGGATTCCGGTTCAAACGTAAAGAAAATAGCAGATTCATACCACATTGGGTGAGGCGGGTTGCAGGAGAGTATTTTGAAGTTGAGGTTTAGAAAAATATAAAAAAAGATATGCGAGGAAAAATATATAATAAGATATATACATGGGACACGATGAGAGGAGGATTAAGACGTCTGACTGCTACACCATCTTTGAAGAACGACATTGACTCTGTACCGGTACCCCCTGTATATAGCCTCCACATTGACTCTGTACCGGTACCCCCTGTATATAGCCTCCACATTGACTCTGTTCCGGTACCCCTTGTATATAGCCTCCACATTGACTCTGTACCGGTACCCCCTGTATATAGCCTCCACATTGACTCTGTACCGGTACCCCCTGTATATAGCCTCCACATTGACTCTGTACCGGTACCCCCTGTATATAGCCTTCACATTGACTCTGTACCGGTACCCCCTGTATATAGCCTCCACATTGACTCTGTACCGGTACCCCCTGTATATAGCCTCCACATTGACTCTCTACCGGTACCCCCTGTATATAGCCTCCACATTGACTCTGTACAGTAATACCCTGTATATAGCCTCCACATTGACTCTGTACCGGTACCCCCTGTATATAGCCTCCACATTGACTCTGTACCGGTACCTCCTGTATATAGCCTCCACATTGACTCTGTACCGGTACCCTCTGTATATAGCCTCCACATTGACTCTGTACTGGTACCCCCTGTATATAGCCTCCACATTGACTCTGTACCGGTACCCCCTGTATATAGCCTCCACATTGACTCTGTACCGGTACCCCCTGTATATAGCCTTCACATTGACTCTGTACTGGTACCCCCTGTATATAGCCTCCACATTGACTCTGTACCGGTATCCCCTGTATATAGCCTCCACATTGACTCTGTACCGTAATACCCTGTATATAGCCTCCACATTGACTCTGTACAGGTACCCCCTGTATATAGCCTCCACATTGACTCTGTACTGGTACCCCTGTATATAGCCTCCACATTGACTCTGTACTGGTACCCCCTGTATATAGCCTCCACATTGACTCTGTACCGTAATACCCTGTATATAGCCTCCACATTGACTCTGTACCGTAATACCCTGTATATAGCCTCCACATTGACTCTGTACTGGTACCCCCTGTATATAGCCTCCACATTGACTCTGTACCGGTACCCCCTGTATATAGCCTCCACATTGACTCTGTACCGTAATACCCTGTATATAGCCTCCACATTGACTCTGTACCGTAATACCCTGTATATAGCCTCCACATTGACTCTGTACCGTAATACCCTGTATATAGCCTCCACATTGACTCTGTACCGTAACACCCTGTATATAGCCTCCACATTGACTCTGTACCGTAACACCCTGTATATAGCCTCCACATTGACTCTGTACCGGTACCCCCTGTATATAGCCTCCACATTGACTCTGTACCGGTACCCCCTGTATATAGCCTCCACATTGACTCTGTACCGGTACCCCCTGTATATAGCCTCCACATTGACTCTGTACCGGTACCCCCTGTATATAGCCTCCACATTGACTCTGTACCGGTACCCCCTGTATACAGCCTCCACACTGACTCTGTACCGGTACCCCCTGTATATAGCCTCCACATTGACTCTGTACCGGTATCCCCTGTATATAGCCTCCACATTGACTCTGTACCGTAATACCCTGTATATAGCCTCCACATTGACTCTGTACAGGTACCCCCTGTATATAGCCTCCACATTGACTCTGTACTGGTACCCCTGTATATAGCCTCCACATTGACTCTGTACAGGAACCCCCTGTATATAGCCTCCACATTGACTCTGTACTGGTACCCCCTGTATATAGCCTCCACATTGACTCTGTACAGGTACCCCCTGTATATAGCCTCCACATTGACTCTGTACTGGTACCCCCTGTATATAGCCTCCACATTGACTTGGTACCGGTACCCCCTGTATATAGCCTCCACATTGACTCTGTACTGGTACCCCCTGTATATAGCCTCCACATTGACTCTGTACCGTAATACCCTGTATATAGCCTCCACATTGACTCTGTACTGGTACCCCCTGTATATAGCCTCCACATTGACTCTGTACCGGTACCCCCTGTATATAGCCTCCACATTGACTCTGTACTGGTACCCCCTGTATATAGCCTCCACATTGACTCTGTACCGTAATACCCTGTATATAGCCTCCACATTGACTCTGTACCGTAATACCCTGTATATAGCCTCCACATTGACTCTGTACCGTAATACCCTGTATATAGCCTCCACATTGACTCTGTACCGTAATACCCTGTATATAGCCTCCACATTGACTCTGTACCGTAATACCCTGTATATAGCCTCCACATTGACTCTGTACCGTAATACCCTGTTTATAGCCTCCACATTGACTCTGTACCGTAATACCCTGTTTATAGCCTCCACATTGACTCTGTACCGTAATACCCTGTATATAGCCTCCACATTGACTCTGTACCGGTATCCCCTGTATATAGCCTCCACATTGACTCTGTACCGTAATACCCTGTATATAGCCTCCACATTGACTCTGTACCGGTACCCCCTGTATATAGCCTCCACATTGACTCTGTACCGGTACCCCCTGTATATAGCCTCCACATTGACTCTGTACCGGTACCCCCTGTATATAGCCTCCACATTGACTCTGTACCATAATACCCTGTATATAGCCTCCACATTGACTCTGTACCGGTACCCCCTGTATATAGCCTCCACATTGACTCTGTACCGGTACCCCCTGTATATAGCCTCCACATTGACTCTGTACCGGTACCCCCTGTATATAGCCTCCACATTGACTCTGTACCGGTACCCCCTGTATATAGCCTCCACATTGACTCTGTACCGGTACCCCCTGTATATAGCCTCCACATTGACTCTGTACCGGTACCCCCTGTATATAGCCTCCACATTGACTCTGTACCGGTACCCCCTGTATATAGTCTCCACATTGACTCTGTACCGGTACCCCCTGTATATAGCCTCCACATTGACTCTGTACCGGTACCCCCTGTATATAGCCTCCACATTGACTCTGTACCGTAATACCCTGTACATAGCCTCCACATTGACTCTGTACCGTAATACCCTGTATATAGCCTCCACATTGACTCTGTACCGTAATACCCTGTATATAGCCTCCACATTGACTCTGTACCGTAACACCCTGTATATAGCCTCCACATTGACTCTGTACCGTAACACCCTGTATATAGCCTCCACATTGACTCTGTACCGGTACCCCCTGTATATAGCCTCCACATTGACTCTGTACCGGTACCCCCTGTATATAGCCTCCACATTGACTCTGTACCGTAACACCCTGTATATAGCCTCCACATTGACTCTGTACCGTAATACCCTGTATATAGCCTCCACATTGACTCTGTACCGTAATACCCTGTATATAGCCTCCACATTGACTCTGTACCGGTACCCCCTGTATATAGCCTCCACATTGACTCTGTACCGTAACACCCTGTATATAGCCTCCACATTGACTCTGTACCGTAATACCCTGTATATAACCTCGCTGTTGATATTTTACTGCTGCTCTTTTATTATTTCTTGCTTTTTTAGGTATTTTCTTAAAACTGCATTGTTGGTTAAAGGCTTGTGTACACTGTAAGGTGAAAATACGTTGTATTTGGTGCATGTGACAAATAAAAATGTATTTGATTTGACCAACATAGCTTTTACCACCTAAGGAACATTGCCATGGTGCGGCTGTTTCTCTCTCAGGCTGATACAGAGAGACTCATCCATGCTTTTATTACAAGCAGGCTTGACTACTGTAATGCTCTCCTGTCTGATCTACCCATAAAAGCCATTGGTCAGCTGCAAAACATGCAGAATGCCGCAGCTTGGGTACTGACCAAGTCCAGACAGAGAGCACACATTACACCGGTTTTAAGGTCTCTGCACTGGCTGCCTGTGAGTTTTAGAATTAATTCTAAGATTCTTCTATTTGTTTTTAAATCAATCCAGGATTGTGCACCCCAATACACATGAGACATGCTTTAAGTTATGTACCCAGTAGGTCCCTCAGGTCCTCTGGTACTGGCCTTTTAACTATTCCAAAGCCTAGGACCAGGAGAGGCAGCCTTTAGTTACTATGCCCCCTGCCTCTGGAATAGCCTGCCAGAGAACCTGAGCGGGCCAAAACTGTGGACTAATTTAAAATAGATCTTAAAATACATTTTTAGCTTTGCTTTTCCTTAGGTTGCTTAATTGTTGTTCAGTTTGTGTTATTCTTTTGCTTTTTAATTTATGTTTGTTGTGTAGTAAATATTTAATATTTTATTACAAATTTTATTCTGTAAAGCGTATTGCATTCCATGTCTGAAATGTGATGTATAAATAATGCTTGATTTGATATGATTAACAATTTAAGACTATGTTCTATTTAATTCTGTTTTCTGTTAGGTATGGATGTAGGATCTTCATTTGATCACGCATTTGTTGCTGAGAATTTTCCTGCGCCACAGGAAATGCAGAAGAGGTTTGTGATTTACAAAGACACGGTTATATTAACAGTATTGCACTTTCCATGAAAGTGCAGCTTTTGTCCAGCTAATAGCCTAACCAGAGACCAAGCAACGATAGGGACTAAACACTCAAATCCTTTTGCTGCAGGATTATTTCACTACAACAGTTCTGGTTAAATTAAGATCCTAGGCGCGCGCACGCACGCACGCACGCACGCACGCACACACACACACACACACACACACACACACACACACACACACACAGTGGAGGTACAGTACCTACCTCAGAGGATAGCGAAATTTGATCCTCACTCAATATAACACTCAGAGAAAAAAAACTCAGATGTCTAATAGAAAATTAGTATAAAAGCTTCCGGGAATCATCCATCCTCACTCACACCGTCTCCCCTCCCAGCCTACCAGTTCCACACATTAACCATAGGCTGCACCGCTGCACACCACAGATTGCCTCTCTTATCGCTTAAATACATTGTTTAATCTTGCTATAGGTCAATAAAGAACCCCCAACACACACACACACACACACATACTGTACCTAAAACCAATTAAAGGCCAAAAAGCCTCCATTATATGTAGGGATAACCCTTCTCTCTCTCTCACACACACACACACACACACCTAAAACAAATGTGATTCCAAGGCACCTCCATTATACGCGGGGATAACCTGATTATCGGTACGGCGTGAATGCAATCCCCTCCAGACTCCATGCGTCTGATGAATGCAAATGGCCGTGAATTCTCTCATTAAGGAGAGCATTAAAGCTCTCCAAAAAGCCTTGCGAGGCTATTGTCTCGTTTCGCTACCAACATTTACACATTTGTAGGAAGGCACTTTGGTAACCCTTTATTTGGATAATCCATCTATAGATGCTCTACAGACTATCCATATACAGACTATCAGTAACAATTCAACAAACTTTACCTAGTGCAGTAGAAACCAAAGGAATTTCGAGAGTTAACCATCCCTGAGACCGGATGTGGTAACTCGTGTGTCTAAAGTTTAATAAAGATGTTAGGTACAGTGGGAGTTTTTGTAAAAGGGCTTTATAAATGCACAACATAGCAATGTTTCAACCTACTGCGTTCTGGTAGAGAACAAAGTGATGAGTGCTAAAGCTGTCACCCATATTAAAGCGCAGATGAACTACATCTAATAGTTTTAATAAAGTGGCTGCGGCGTTCAAATAGATTATGTCGTTATAGTCTAGGTCCGATAGGAACGTCTGCATTCTACTATTTAGCGAGAGGCACGACCTACAGTATTTCTATAGAAGAAGCACATTTTTATTCTCAGCTTCTTAACTAACTCATCAATAATATTAGTAATGTAATGCTAATACATTACTAATAATACTAATAATAATATTAATAATACTAATAATATAATATTAATAATAGCTTTTTTAAAATACAGTTTCATCTATCCAGGTTTGTAAGCAGGTACATGATCAATATGGACACCATCCAAAGTACATATGCTTAAGTCATCAGTTATTTGTATGTGCTCTTGAGAACAACACATACGCAGTGGCGATATTAGCATGTAAGTCTTGGTGGAGCAAAAAAAAAAAGGGGGGGGGGGTGCAAGATTCCCGTCACAACACAACACTAAATAATACACTAATTGCGCTGTAACGGTGACAAATGGTGCCCACAAACTGTTAGGGCCTACATAAAGCTGTCCCAACAGCCGAGTCCCAACACCTTACCACAGCTACACCTGGCTTTCAGCGGAGCCTTGTCTGGCAGCGAAACAGTTCATTCAGCCTCAATTACTGCCTTTAAAAAAAACATAGCTTATATGGCTGACTTGCACAAATGTGGCTTCTACTGACAATTGAGATGTACAAACTATGATATACATGCGGATAAGAGGCAATCCGTAATTTCGATTAAGACATTAATGATCGAGCGACGACTGACGTGGTCAATATAACTATTTGTTCAGCACTTTTGAAATGTACAGCAACAAAATTCAGAACATGGGCCGTTCTTACAGTGTTCTTACTGTATAACAAGTCGGAACTGTAGGATAAATAAAGGGGTAATATAAACAGACAATGAAAGCTCTTGCAATATTCAATGATTACAATTCCCTTTAACAAGTTACATGTGCAGCACCAAGTTAGAACAGTAGGCGAAATTAAGAGGTGAAAATAGACCAAATTATTAGGATGGACACATTGAACACATTTGGATGTCAAAAAAGATACAAGTCAAAACACTATTTGACGCGTTAAATAAGCTTAATTTGACACGTGAAATAACATAATTCTATTATAGAATGTTGTGTGTGCAGAATTTGCACATGAAAGCCAAGCTCCACCACTACTATCAGTAGCAGTCAAAGCTGTTAAAAAAAAGTTGGCAAACAAGCACACACCAGGCCACAAACGATGTGTTTACAATACCGCGTTGGTGAAAATAGACAAAATGATTAGGGTGAGGCACATGGGCTACTAACAGCTTACTACACAACATACACTTAGTATTACTTTCTTAGCTACAGTATATATATCTCCCTTGCATATTACATAATTAACACAATGGAAAAATCAAATTATTTATTATTTCAATTCTGAAAGTGCATGGGCTACGGAGAGAAACCAAATGTTGTAGTTTCAGGCCATGTGGCGGAAAGTGATGCGTGCGCTGGAGATGGGTGTGTGTGTGTGTGTGCTAGTGGGGCTGGGCAGGTGTGATGTAGTTTATGTTTATATGATGTTGTTGTTTGTATATCTATATTTTGAAGTGTTTATAAAATACAAAATGTTGTCCATTTGTTTTCTCCAATTAGGGGAGGGCTGGTAGGGTAGTAATAATGAAAATAATAAATATATATGGGGGATTTAAAATGATGCAGACAATTTCTTAGATATAAGCCACAATCTATTTGCATTTTTTTTGTACCTTTTATTTACTATGACGGCCTAGGAACAGTGGGTTAATAACTGCCTTGTTCAGGGGCAGAACGACATATTTTTACCTTGTCAGCTCAGGGATTCAATCTAGCAACCTTTCAGTTACTGGCCCAACGCTCTAACCACTATGCTACCTGCCGCCGTGAAATATTAAAGTTTAACCACCCCCAAGATCTAAAAAAAAAAAAAAAAAAAAATCTACAAAACTACAAATATACTGTACTTAATGACCTAATGTGACAATATTGTTATTGTAAACAGTAAAGAAGTACTGGAAACACATAATTTATAACAGCAGAAAAAGTGCTTTGACCTTGTCTAAAACCCAACTGATGTACATATAGAATACATTTCAAAGATAAGAAAGATCTTAGCTCAGAATTAATCAAGGATTCAAATATTGTAGCTAGGCAAGAAAGTTTAGAAATTTGGCTATAATTATTTAGGTCACAAGGGTCACCACCTTTGTGAAGGGGGAGTACATGGGCCGCTTCTAAACCTTGGGGATAGTACCAAACATAATTGTGAGGTTAAAAATATGGGTTAATTATTCCACAGTCAGGGGTGCAAAGAGCTACAGCAAAAATATCATATCAAGCCTAGTGGATTTTTTTCTATATCAATCTTAAGCAAGGCATCTAGCACATCACAGGTAGTAAATTGTTGCAATGAAAACAAAGATTCATTAAGAAGTTGACCGTCAAGTCAGCTAGACGCTGGCAGAGGGAAGAGCAGTTGATTGACTGACCAGGGTCCATTAAACCACATTTTGACGCCTGCCGAGATAAAATTATGATTAAAAGCATCACTTATCCCATTATTCTCAGTTATGATGCCAGAGTCAGACAGAACTTGCTTAGCCAGGGAAGAAGAGGAATTTGTACGCTTCAGTGCATTTACTGTTTTTAAAAAATTGGAAGGATCACCAGGAGAGTCATAGATAGAGCTTAAAAAGAAGCTTAATTTAGCTTTCTTAATCTTTGACTCTAAATTTGTAAAAGGGGCATGTTTATCTTCCAGAGGAATAAATATGGAGGATACATTTTCTAAAGCCGACTGTCACACCAGCTTTCGCTTTGGCTCCCCCTCCTTTCCAGCTCAGGCGTTTGGCGTCGCAGGCCTTCTAGCTGCTGCCGAACCTTTGTATCCCGTCCCGAGGGTTCGGGTCTCTCCCAGGAACTTCCAGCGAGACTGAGCCCATGGAGGTGGAACCGACGCAACTTCCCCCAGAGGGGACAGGGTCTCTCTGCTCTGCTCTTCCCCGTCAACAGGGTCTCTGATCCTACTGCGGGAAATCAGACCACCCCTGGAACACTTGTCCCAGAAGAAAAACCAGGCGAGGAAGCGACAGGCCGAGGAACGCTCCTGCACCTTCACAGGTAGGCACCCAGCCTGTCCTCCTTCTTGTCACCTTCCTGGACTATACTGGCCCCCCACTGAGTCCTGCCCTAGTGGACTCAGGTTCTGTAGGCCTTATCATTACGCATTCCTCTAGTCCCCTTATCCCAGTCCATGTCCTAGACACCCGTCCCCTAGGAACAGGACTGGTGTGCCAGACCACAATTCCCATTTCCCTCACAGTTGCTCATAACCACCATGAACACATCACTTTCCTCATCTTAGACTCTCCTGCACACCCTGTAGTTTTAGGTTTTCCCTGGTTACAGTTGCATTACCTCAGGATACCGTAGACAGAGAGAAGGTTGTTGGGTTGGTCGCAGGAGTGTCAGGGGAGGTATCTCTCTGTGTCTATCTGTGCCACCTCCATGGAAAGTCCAGACCAGGCCACCCACGTCCCTATCCCAGAGAAATACCGGGACCTACAGGTGGCTTTTTCGAAGACTCGCCCCCTCATCGCCCAAGGGACTTCATTATCGACCTACTGCCCGATTCCACCCTCCTGAAGGGGGCACATCTACCCTGTCTCGCATGCAGAGACCAAAAATTGAGGTCTACATCCAGGAGGCGCTGGCCCAAGGATTCCTCCATCCGTCCACCTCTCCGGCCTCCTCCAGCCCCTTTTTCTTGAAGAAGATGGAGGTCTCCGCCTCTGTATCAATTACCGGACACTGAATAAGGCAAATGTTAAATTCAGTTATCCCCTGCCTCTCATACCCACTGTGATCAATCAGATAAACGGTGCCCAGTATTTTTCCAAATTGGATTTACACAGTGCCTACAACCTGGTGCAAGAGGGGGATGAATGGAAGACCGCCTTCAGCACCGGCACTATGACTACTACGGCCTGATAAATGCACCCTCTGTGTTTCAATCCTTCATTAACGAGGTGTTAAGAGACATGTTGGTTTGCTGTGTAGTGGTGTACATAGACAAAATCTTTGTGTACTCCACGACACGTGAGCAACATGTCTCTCATGTCAGGTCTGTTTTGGAGAGGCTGATAGGGCATCACCTGTACGCTAAGGAGGAGAAGTGCCTTTTCTTCCAGCAGGAGGTCCTGGATATCCACCGTGGGAGTGGAGATGGAAGAGCAGATGGTCAGTGCAGTACTGTCGTGGTCTGTTCCATCCAACATAAAGGCGGTGCAACGTTTCCTTGGTTGGAGTAGGGGCTGTTCTCTCCCAACTCACTGGATCACCACCTAAACCCCATCCAAATCAAATCAAAGTGTATTTGTCACGTGCACTGAATACAACAGTTGCAGACCTTACAGTGAAATGCTTACTTACAGGCTCTGACCTGTAATAGTGCAAAAAAGGTATTAGGTGAACAATAGGTAACTAAAGCGGAATTATGACGTCGGGGATCGTGAGTTGCTAGCAGTCAAGAAGGTGCTGAAAACATGGCGGCACTCACTGGAGGATGCTCAACACCCATTCCTTGTTTGGACAGACCACCGTAACACAGAGTATGGAAGGCCTTCATAGAACAACTGGGGGTCACGGTCAGCTTCACCTTCGGGTACCTTCCCCAATCAAATGGCAGGTGGAAAGTTAAATCAGGAACAGGGTAGGTACCTTTGTAGTTACTGTCAGGACCGGCCGGGGGAGTGGGCTGCGTTTCTGCCCTAGGCAGAATACGCATAAAACTCCCTCTGTCGCTCCTCTACTGACCTCACACCCTTTCAGTGTGTTCTAGGCCCTGGCACCCTGGCACCGGAGTCAGATTGAGACGCCTGCGGTGGATGATTGGTTCTGGTGCGCCAGAGGTATGGAACACAGCGCACACCCGTCTCGTGCCGTCCCTCGGCAGAATGCGCCAAACACCCTTCACTTATCGACCCCGGACTTGTCTTGTCTTGTCATCACTACACACACCTGGTTCCAATCCCCACTCTATCACTGTACATATACTCCCTCTGCCATTTGTCTTTGTCGGTCATTGTAAATGTTGCTTGTTGTCCTGAGAGGAATCTGTTGTGACGTTATATTAGTTAATGTCACAGTCGTCACGACTGTTGCTCATCGAATGATTACAAGTTTCTAATTACGTGATTAATTAATGTGCAACCATTGAAAATATGGTTGCATGATGATATATAAGGGTTCAATATTATACGCATTTGTAAGTGCATTTATAAATGGTTAATAGCTGGAGGGGAACAGTGGCTTACTATTTAGCAAGGACTGACTGGCTATCGCAATATTTTGACCAATTTGTTATAAACCATTTATTAATGGTTTAGAATGCATATACAAATGATTAAATCAATCCTTTAGTTGAGTGGTCCCTGCATTGTACAATCGCAAATATGTGACCTGTGCACATAAGTGGGAAAGAGCTACAAGAGTGGGGCTTTTAAATACACTGCTCAAAAAAATAAAGGGAACACTAAAATAACACATCCTGGATCTGAATGAATGAAATATTCGTATTAAATACTTTCTTCTTTACATAGTTGAATGTGCTGACAACAAAATCACACAAAAATGATCCATGGAAATCAAATTTATCAACCCATGGAGGTCTGGATTTGGAGTCACACTCAAAATTAATGTGGAAAACCACACTACAGGCTGATCCAACTTTGATGTAATGTCCTTAAAACAAGTCAAAATTAGGCTCAGTAGTGTGTGTGGCCTCCACGTGCCTGTATGACCTCCCTACAACGCCTGGGCATGCTCCTGATGAGGTGGCGGATGGTCTCCTGAGGGATCTCCTCCCAGACCTGGACTAAAGCATCTGCCAACTCCTGGACAGTCTGTGGTGCAACATTGGTGGATGGAGCGAGACATGATGTCCCAGATGTGCTCAATTGGAGTCAGGTCTGGGGAACGGGCGGGCCAGTCCATAGCATCAATGCCTTCCTCTTGCAGGAACTGCTGACACACTCCAGCCACATGAGGTCTAGCATTGTCTTGCATTAGGAGGAACCCAGGGCCAACCGCACCAGCATATCATCTCACAAGGGGTCTGAGGATCTCATCTCGGTACCTAATGGCAGTCAGGCTACCTCTGGCGAGCAAATGGAGGGCTGTGCGGCCCCCCAAAGAAATGCCACCCCACACCATGACTGACCCACCGCCAAACCGGTCATGCTGGAGGATGTTGCAGGAAGCAGAACGTTCTCCACGGCGTCTTCAGACTCCGTCACATGTGCTCAGTGTGAACCTGGTTTCATCTGTAAAGAGCACAGGGCACCAGTGGCGAATTTGCCAGTCTTGGTGTTCTCTGGCAAATGCCAAACGTCCTGCACGGTGTTGGACTGTAAGCACAACCCCCACCTGTGGACGTCGGGCCTTCATACCACCCTCATGGAGTCTGTTTCTGACCATTCGAGCAGACACATGCACATTTGTGGCCTGCTGGAGGTCATTTTGCAGGGCTCTGGCAGTGCTCCTCCTGCTCCTCCTTGCACAAAGGCGGAGGTAGCAGTCCTGCTGCTGGGTTGTTGCCCTCCTACGGCCTCCTCCACGTCTCCTGATATACTGGCCTGTCACCTGGTAGCGCATCCATGCTCTGGACACTACGCTGACTGCAAACCTTCTTGCCACAGCTTGAATTGATGTGCCATCCTGGATGAGCTGCACTACCTGAGCCACTTGTGTGGGTTGTAGACTCCGTCTCATGCTACCACTAGAGTGAAAGCACCGCCAGCATTCAAAAGTGACCAAAACATCAGCCAGGAAGCATAGGAACTGAGAAGTGGTCTGTGGTCACCACCTGCAGAACCACTCCTTTATTGGGTGTGTCTTGATAATTGCCTATAATTTCCACCTGTTGTCTATTCCATTTGCATGTGAAATGTATTGTCAATCAGTGTTGCTTCCTAAGTGGACAGTTTGATTTCACAGAAGTGTGATTGACTTGGAGTTACATTGTGTTGTTTAAGTGTTCCCTTTATTTTTTTGAGCAGTGTATATGGGGGTGTGAAGATTACATGATTTCCCAATATTTTATTCAGATGCTCTTGTTGATGATGCTGTCCACAGCCACCAACAACAGGGTAGCCTTGCCAAACCTTTAGTGTGGAATACAGAGAGATAATGATATGAGGCTTCAAAGAAGAATATAATGAATTATCAGGTTAGGTATGACCCAGATGCAGACAGTGTCGAAGAAACAAAGGTTTATTTCTAGAACTGGCAGGCAAACGACAGTTCAAAGGCTGAGTTAATCCAGAGAAGGTGCAAAAGGTTGAGAACGTCAGGCAGTCTCAGAGTCAGGTCAGGCAGGGGTCAATAATCCAGAAGGTGGGGCAAGGTATAGAACGGCAGGCAGGCTCAGGGCCAGGGCAGGCAGAACAGTCAAAACTGGGAAGGACTAGAAAACAGGGGCAAGAACAGACAGGAGCAGGGGAACAAACGCAAGTAGGTTTCACAAACAAAATGAACTGGCAACAGACGAACAGAGAACACATGTATAAATACACAGGGGATGATGGGGAAGATGGGTGACACCTGGAGGGGGTGGAGATGAGCACAAAGACAGGTGAAATAGATCAGGGTGTGACAGTACCCCCCCCCCCCCTCTAGGGGTACCACCTGGCGTCCTATGTGGGCTTATACCTGGTTGACTGCAGTTAGAAATCCACAATGAGGCCTGGGTCCAGGATGTCCCTAGCGGGGACCCAGCACCTCTCCTACGGGCCATAACCCACCCAGTCAACCAGGTACTGGAACCCCCTGCCCCGAGGTCGAACTTTGTATGCAGGTTGGCCGTTGATGAGACCAGGGAGAGGGGTGGGCCTGGAAACAGGAGACAAATGGCTGTGAGACATGGGTTTAGCTCTGGACACATTAAAGGTGGGGTGTATATGGAGGGTACGGGGCAACAGAAGACAAACAGCAGAGGGGCTAATGACTTTGGAGATGGGAAAAGGGCCAATAAACTGGGATTCCACTCGGAGGGGTAGATCCCAGGTGGACAGCCTTACAGTCTGCCCAAGACAATACCGGGGAGCCAGGGTCTGGTGGCGATCCGCTTGTCGTCGATACCTGGAGTTGGTCTTGAGGAGGGTCGACCTGGCTCTCCTCCAGGTACGACGACAGCGGTGGACAAAACATCTGGGCTGAAGCTATGCCGACCACTTCTTCTAGCTCAGAGAAGAGCGGTGGCTGATACTCCAGGAACTCTCAAAGGGTGTTAGGCCCGTGGCAGAGCAGGGAAGGGTGTTGCAGGCGTATTCAACCCACACAAGCTGCTGGCTCCAGGTGGTGGGGTTGGCAGAGACCAGGCAGCGCAGAGTACTTTCTAGGTCCTGGTTGGCTGGCCATTTCTGTGAGGATTGACACTGGAGATGAGAAGCAGGTACAGGGAGTGAACATTTAATAAACAACGGACATGAATGAAACAGAACAGGAACAGCGTCTGGACAGGGGAAAAATAACAACATCAATACTGTCACAGGGAATAAACTGAGGAGCAGACAAAAATAGAAGTGGTGATCAACAATGTAAGGGAGTTCAGGTGAGTCTAAAATTGCATAGCTGCGTGTAATGATGGTGACATGTGTGCGTAATGAAGGGCAGCCTGGTGCCCTCGAGCACCAGAGAGGGAGAGCGGTAGTAGGCGTGACAGTACCCCGCCCCTTTAGGGGAACCAACTGGTGTACCAACTGCGTGAGCCTGACGGGCTGGCCGAGGCATGGGCGCCAGACAAGCTGGCTGAGGTGTAGAAGCCCGACGAGCTGGCAGAGGTGTAGGACCGGCTGAGACATGGGAGTCCACAGTCCAGCATTACTTTAAGACATGAAGGTCAGTCAATTTGGAAAATGTCAAGAACTTTATACGTTTTTTCAAGTGCAGTCGCAAAAACCATCAAGCGCTATATACACTACCGGTCAACAGTTTTATATATACCGGTAGTGTATATACAGTTGAAGTTGAAAGTTTACATACACCTTGGCGAAATACATTTAAACTCAGTTTTTCACAATCCCTGAAATTTAATCCTAGTAAAAAATCCCGGTTAGGATCACCACTTTATTTTACGACGGTGAAATGTTAGAATAATAGCAGAGAGGATGATTTATTTCAGCTTTTATTTCTTTCATCACATTCCCAGTGGGTCAGTCGTTTACATACACTCAATTAGTATTTGGTAGCATTGCCTTTACATTGCTCAACTTGGGTCAAAAGTTTTGGGTAGCCTTCCACAAGCTTCCCACAATAATTTGGGTGAATTTTGGCCCATTCCTCTTGACAGTGCTGGTGTAACTGAGTCAGGTTTGTAGGCCTTCTTGCTCGCACACGCTTTTCAGTTCTGCCCACAAATTTTCTATAGGATTGAGGTCAAGGCTTTGTGATGGCCACACCAATACCTTGACTTTGTTGTCCTTAAGCCATTTTTCCACAACTTTGGAAGTATACTTGGCATAATTGTCCATTTGGAAGACCCATTTGCGACCAAGCTTTAACTTCCTGACAGATGTCTTGAGATGTTGCTTCAGTGTATGCACATAATTTTCCCTACCTCATGATGCCATCTATTTTGTGAAGTGCACCAGTCCTTCCTGCAGCAAAGCACTCCTACAACATGATGCTGCCACCCCTTGCTTCACGGTTAGGATCGTGTTCTTCGGCTTGCAAGCCTCCCCCTTTTTCCTCCAAATATAACGATGGTCATTATTGCCAAACAGTTCTATTTTTGTTTCATCAGACCAAGGGACATTTCTCCAAAAAGTAAGATCTTTCTCCCCATGTGCAGTTGTAAACCGTAGTCTGGCATTTTTATGGCAACTTTGGAGCAGTGGCTTCTTCCTTGCTGAGCGGACTTTCAGGTTATGTCGATGTAGGACTTGTTTTACTGTGGATATAGATTATTTTGTACCTGTTTCCTCCAGCATCGTCACAAGGTCCTTTGCTGTTGTTCTGGGATTGATTTGCACTTTCGCATCAAAATACGTTAATCTTTAGGAGACAGAACGTCTCCTTCCTGAGCAGTATGATGGCTGCGTAGTCCCATGGTGTTTATACTTGCGTACTATTGTTTGTACAGATGAACGTGGTACTTTCAGGCATTTGAAATTGCTCCCAAGGATGAACCAGACTTGTGGAGGTCTACAATAGTTTTTCTGAGGTCTTGGCTGACTTCTTTTGATTTCCCCATGATGTCAATCACAGAGGCACTGAGTTTGAAGGTAGGCCTTGAAATATATCCACAGGTACACCTCCAATTAACTCCAATTATGTCAATTAGCCAAACAGAAGCTTCTAAAGCCATGACATCATTTTCTGGAATTTTCCAAGCTGCTTAAAGGCCCAGTCAACTGAGTGTATGTAAACTTCTGACTGACTGGAATTGTGATACAGTGAATTATAAATGAAATAATCTCCCTGTAAACAGTTGTTGGAAAAATGACTTGTGTCATGCACAAAGTAGGTCTCCTATCCGACTTGCCAAAACTATAGTTTGTTGACAAGAAATGTGTGGAGTGGTTGAAAAACAAGTTTTAATGACTCCAACCAAAGTGTATGTAAGCTTACGACTTCAACTCTGTATAGGAAATGGTTTAGTGCCACAAAACCAAACAGTGCCAAAAACATATTACATCCGGAATTAATGCAAAATACCAGATGCATACTGACTATACAAAATATTAAGAACACCTGCACTTTCCATGACATAGACCAGGGATCATCAACTATATTCAGTTGTGGGACAATATTTTCTTGAGCCAATGTTTGGGTGCCGGAACATATTTACAAATGATTTGTAGACTGCAAATTGATCGCAAGAATCCCGAACAGATATCATATTTGACTTAAACATAATCATTTAAACCCTTACTTACAAAGTTTGAAATGATTGTGGTATTATGAATGTAAAACAGTCTGTGTTTAGGCCAGCGCACAGCACTATCATAGCAACCGTATTAGTTGTCAATGACATTGTCCATGACATTGTCAATGCTTTAGACTGCCTTGTTTTTGGACGTGTCAAAAGCGTTTGATACTGTTGATCATGCTATTTTATTTAACAAGTTGTTCTTGATTGGCCTGGGTTCTGACTCCTGCTCATGGTTTCATGATTATCTTAGTGACAGAACTCAGGTCATCGTGATTGATGGGGTTAAGTCCGAATATCTTGAAGTACTTAAAGGGTCGGTACTAGGACCTGTGTTTTTTTTACTATTTATATAAATGCTATTGGTAAATCTGTAAAAAAAATATCTATAAGTAGATGATACTATTATGTACGCAATTGCCCCGACTGCTGACCTTTCTGTGACAAGGCTACAGTCCGATTTTTGACCAAGTTACTCATTGCCTCTAGTATCTCTGTGCCAAATTACAGAAGAAAAGTAAACAGTCTATGCTTGAGTTATTTGAAGATGTCAAGGAAAGTAAAATAATCTAATAATAACAACAGCTTCACTGGGAACCCCTGATAATTGCAACTGGCATGATTGTACCCACTGGGTTTGGAAAAATGTAGACTGCACAGATAGAAACTTATATCACTCTTCCCAAACGAAATCAGTGACTTGTGAATTCACTATTAAACCTTATTGATTTGGGGTCTGAAATGGTTTTTTAGGTGTATCTCATTAAAAGGCTGTCTCCTCTTCATGTGCACTTATTCAAACCCCTTGACTTTTTTCATATTTTGCTAAGTTACTTATTCTAAAATGTATTAAATTGGGAGTTTCTCCCATTCTTCAGGTCTCTCCAAAGATGTTTGAAGTCCGGGATCTAGCTAGGCAACTCAAGGACATTCCACAGACTTGTCCCAAAGCCACTGCTGCGTTGTCTTGGCTATGTGCTTAGGGTCATTGTCCTGTTGGAAGGTGAACCTTTGCCCCAGTCTAAGGTCCTGAGCACTCTGGGGCAGGTTTTCATTAAAGATCTTTCTGTACTTTGCTCCGTTCATCTTTGCCTCAATCCAGACTGGTCTCCCAGTCCCTGCTGCTGAAAAACATCCCCACAGCATGATGCTGCCACCACCATGCTTCACCGTAGGGATGGTGCAAGTTTTCCTCCAAACGTGACACTTGGCATTCAGGCCAAAGAGTTCAATCTTGGTTTCATCAGACCAGAGAATCTTGTTTCTCAAGGTATTAGTCTTTACGTGCCTTTTGGCAAACTCCAAGCAGTTTGTCATGTGCCTTTTACAGAGGAGTGTCTTCTGTCTGGCCACTCTATCATAAAGGCCTGATTGTTGGAGTGCTGCAGAGATGGTTGTCCTTCTGGAAGTTTCTCCCATCTCCACAGACAAACTCTAGAGCTCTGTCAGAGTGACCATTGGGTCAACTCCCTGACCAAGGCACTTCTCCCACAGTTTGGCTGGGCGGCCAGCTCTAGGAAGAGTCTTGGTGGTTACAAACTGCTTCCATTTAAGAATCCTTGAGATGTTTCTACAACTTGGCATAGTTTTTGCTCTGTAATGCACTGTCAACTGTGGGACCTTATATAGGCAGGTGTGTGTCTTTCCAAATCATGTCCAATCAATTGAATTTATCACCTGTGGACTCCAATCAAGTTGTAGAAACATCTCAAGGATGATTAATAGAAACAGGATGCACCTCAATGTCGAGTCTCATAGCAAAGGGTCTGAATACTTATGTAAATAAGATATCTGTTTTTTATTTTTGATACATTTTCAAACATTTCTAAAAAACGGTTTTCCACTTCTTCATTATGGGGTATTATGTGAAGATTGCTGAGGATTTATGTAATACATTTTTTGAATAAGACTAAATGTGGAAAAAGTCAAGGGGTCAGAATACTTTCCGAAGGCACTGTATTTGCAGACATAGGAAACAAATGCTTTATGTGTACTTGCGTTCATCTGTACATTCCATTGTTTGCCTCATGCTAATGTTGGCCATGTTAGAGGAGCTGCCATTCCCCTGCAAGCCAAATCCCTGTGTCAGAAATCATCTGCTGTCATCGCCGAGGCCCAAGGTGGACACTTAGTGATGGGTCACAGCAGGTTACGGATGACCTCAATGTGTTAGAACACACCCACCCCCTTGTGACAAGGTCTCTGGCAGCGTATGATTCTGTCCATGTGAGTGAAACATGATTCAGCTCTAAAGGAATACATGCAGAGGCTGTGCTTAGATCACTACAAAAATACATTGTTATGTGATGGTAATGTGTATCTGTTCAAGGCTGCAAAATTATACATAAAATGGTAAATGGGTAATACATATGCCCATTGCTGCAATAAGTTCTGTAAGTTTTCAGACTTGAATAGAGAAACCCTGACTTAATTTCAGTGTGAGTTCATAGATCAAAACCTTTACACACCTGAAGTAAGGTATTTTCACAGGTGTGTAGGAAAATCCAAAACTGAAGTAGAATAGTTGAAGGGTCTCTCAGACCCTGTGTGTACCTGCAAATAACCCCTTGTCTGATGAAGAGACATCTTGGAACCAGGGCTGGAATTGAGGGGGAACGGGAGGAGATGCCATACCTTTTGTTAAAGAGAAGGGCAAAAAGCACCCCCGTTCTTATGGTTACTTTGTTGATATCCACTATAGTGGCTGGGGCATACATAATGTTTTCAGCGTAAATGCTTTTTTTGGCAGAAATACCTTCCGGAACATGTGATTTTTCATGTGCGTTAAAAACAAACTTGTATGCCATCTGTAAACATGAAAAAATAATTACTAGCCTAGTTGGTTTAGCCACAGAAAGATAGGAACCTTCCAGCTAGCCATGATTGGCTGAGGTAATGGATGGGCTGGACATCCTCAGAGATGAGTTTTGATTGGTCTTTCATGTAGCACGCTTCTGTCTAACATAAGCTGCATAGTATGTGTAGGTCATCTTTTCTATATCGGCATTTTTGCAAAATATCATGAAGAACTACTCAAGTGTTTCTCGGGTGCTCACTTTGGAGGACCGAGTTTTGAAATCAGAGGAATGCCCAGTGGGAGTAGAGTATGATAGCTAGGTAGATGGGGAAAATTGGAGCGTTTGATTGCAAATGCAGATGGAGTTGAAAAGAGAACACAGAAGGCTGTTGTATAAAACACCTGTCTGGATTACATCTTCAAACTAAGGGTAACCATGGCATCAGTGACAGAGGGGGAGAATCGTTCTCCGTGTATACGGTAAGAGAGTCTAGCTAGCTACATTTTCAGATATTATACATTTTTAATTTTGTTATAAAGTTAAAGTGTATTGTTAGCTATGATCTGTGACACTGTGTAGTAATGTTAAGAGCCATTTGCATTGCTAGTTATAGCCTGTTGTTAGCTAGCTAACATTGAACCTAGCTAGTTGGTTAGCTTTAGCTACCTGTAGATTCATGCTGGGTAGTAGCGTTATGACTTGGGCTTATGGTTAATTTTTTTAGATAGCTAGCTGTTTAGCTCGCTACATGTCTGAACAAAAGACTCCACTATGCAAGTAACCATTTCACTGTACGGTTTACACCATCTAACAAGCTAGAAAATAACCAAAAACATTGTTTAGAAAGTTTATTTTACTTGCCTGGTTTGCTAGATTGACACATACTACATTCATTTTTAAACTGATAGGTTTATTGGTGTTAAATTGCACCAGTTATGCTGTTTTGTACCCGAGGCTGATGTCATGCTGCCTGTCATTTTTGTGTTTGTACTTCTTCATAACAACAACATGTTTGATGTCGAACGACATTAGAATGTTTATAATGTCCCTGTGACGACTGTATACAGATATGTCGATAGAAGTAGTATGAACCAGCCATTTGTCTTGAAATCTTTGGTTGTACACTACGATACTCACTATTTAGCACATGGCCTTACATGTGAATCCATAAAGAGATTGGTGCGGCTCAAGCTTAACTTCTTAAGGTATAGGGGGCAGCATTTTCACTTTTGGATAAATAGCGTGCCCAAATTCAACTTCCTGCTACTCGTGCCAAGAATATAAGATATGCATTAGTATATTTGGATGGAAAACACTCTGAAGTTTCTAAAACGGTTTGAATCATATCTGTGAGTATAACAGAACTTATGTAGCAGGCAAAACCCCGAGGACTAACCGTTCAGATTTTTTTTTTTTTTAGGTTTCTGTCTGTTCAGTGAATTCTCTTTGGGAAACGATATTTCTTAGGCACTTGTTTTCAGTTCCTTCCGCTTCCACTGGATGTCACCAGTCTTTGGAATTTGGTTAAGGTTATTCCTTTGTGCAATGAAGAAGTATGGCCATCTAGGAAATGGGTAACACTGTTGAGAGTTGAGCAAGACTTGAAAAGTAGCGTTGGTTTGTTGTCTTCCTGTATTGAACACAGAAAGTTTGATTTTTATATCATTTTATTTGAATTTGCCGCGCTGCATTTTCCCTGGATTTTGGCCAAGTTGGACGCAAGCGTCCCCTATACCATAAGAAGTTAAGAGGGTGTAAACGATGCTGAATGGGTGTAGTAAAATTAGAGCTCTCCAGTTGGTGTCCAAAACTATTGAAGGGCCATTTTCTGAAGTGGGGTTACAAGTTTGTCAACTTTCAAAGCAGAATTACTTTCCCATTTGTTCCTCAACTGTGGTGTATGATATACAATCTTCTAGCTCTAAGTCTCTGCTTTTATCAAATGTAAAAAACACTATTTCTACATAAGATCTCGGCGGTTGGTCACAAATAGTTGCTCTAAGAGTTGTAGATTCTTATTCAAAATGATTCACAACTGTAATGGTTGCCAAAGGTGCTTCCACTCTGGGCTGTGAAGACACAATTGAGAAATCTTCATTATTTTGTTAAAATGTTTTCTATTTTTTTTTTGCTTTCAAAAATGTGGAATAGGTTGTGTAGATCTGTAGGGAAAAAAACTAATTGAATGCCTTTTTAGATTCGATTTTAAGGCAGCAAAATGTGAAGAAAGTACATGGGGTCAATGTCCTCAATAATTGCTTCCCTTCCCTTTTTACATGTAGACAAAAATAGCTGATCTCCAGGTATGCGTTGTTTAGATCTATACAGTAGAATTGGATCACGACTTCAACCTCTCTTATTTAGAAATGGAGGCGGTTGGGCCTAAATTGGCTTCATTGTTTCATCATGCAAATGTTTGATTCATTCAGCTCCCATAAAATGAAGATGGATCATTAAACATTACAATAAACAAGCCTTTTATTGGCCTCGGGTAATGAGACATCATTCAAGACACAGCTGTGACAAACAATGACAATGAACTCAATCGAATAGATTTGATATACAGATCAGGGTAATTTTTTACTGGACACTTATTTGCATGAGTTTATATGATTGAGAAGAGGAGTCCTCTGCAACAGATGGATTTTTACTTCTAAGGAAGACGTTGGCAACCCAGCAACGTGCTGCCTGCTTTGCGTATCTGTGGGTACAGGCATGTCAGTACATGAGTATGATCTCAGTGTTTATGCTGCAGAATACATATGTTTTGTTGTGATCAAATGCACCAACTTCACATTGTCTTAATATTGTCTCAGCCATAATAATGCAATGTTGTGGGTTTGGTCCAACCCAGAAAACTGTCTTATATAGTACTGAACTCTTTGAATGTTAGTAAAGATGTTCTGAGACATCTAAAAGTTCCCGAAAGCATGACAGAGGTTCCCCAGTATGTTACCAAGGTATGTTACCTTGGTATGTTAGCTATATATTGAAGCCTATATGTTATGGGGATGCTATGAGGAGAATGTGGCCATAACGAAAAATTGGCAAGTTTGCTGGATGTTCTATAGACATGTTCCCAATCAACCCAGTTCCCATATCAACTCCTACTAATTTGATGATTTTCACCCCCTACAGGCTCTGACATTTCAAAATGGTGACGTTAAGATGTGGATGTGTGTCACATGGTGTATAACATCCACATCTAACCTTCCTTTGAAAATTAGCTGCTGTAGAAGAAGGAAACTTATCAAAGATTTCACCGTCATACCAATGGTGAATAAAAAATGTTTTTTAGCCAAAACTAAATTCGCACTCTCTCTATTTCATTAATGAGTTGTAAATTCATTAATTATGCATGAAATAGATCGAGACCAGTCTTAAAAGTCAGGTAATAGCGTTTAATTCGAGAGAGTACTGCCACATACACATTTTTCCACAGATTATAAACTGAAAATGACGTCAGCGTTTTCTAAATGTTCTATCTCTTTCATGACACCAGTAGAGAGGCCCTATAGTTCTCGAGCCTTCCCTCCTCACCTGAAGTCAAGGTCAGTCAGTATAAATCAGCATTCCAGACAGTCTGGAGATAGTTCATTCATTTGTACAAAGGAACAAACCGTCATTGTTACTAAACTCCTGACTATATTATATACAATTGGGAATGGGACAGTACATAATAGCATTTGGACTAGTCAGTTCTGATTGGAATGTTACCCTATTACATAGCATCAGCAAGGTACATAAAACACTGACACCATCCCTTTAAGCCCGACAGACAGGTCATCCCTTTAAGACCTCAAATATACAGATGTTCTGTATATTTGAAAAATGAGTTAAAAAAAAAAATATTTACAAAAATACTTTGCTGTGTAAACTTTTCATTTTCATTCCAACCAAAGGCCCTAACCCTCTAACCCCGTCTAACCCCGTCTAACTCGAATCAATCATTTCAACCATAATTTCCTCCAACAATCCTCCCTTTGATCAAATATTATACATTCAAATCTACATCTAATTTTATCAAACATAAAAATAAAAATATGAACAAACTTATAACTAACCTTATTATAAAGGTTTATCAGATTTATCATACGAATGGACTTATAATTAACCAACATAATCATGTTTATCCGACTCTTCACCCATCATCTAACCTTAACCTTAATTTAACCCTTAAACCTACATCAGAATTATAACTCTTCTTAACAGGATTTTCGTTACAATCTTTATTAAAAAAACAGTCTAATATTGAGATGGGATACAACCTAGCCTCCCTAAACATCAAAAATGGTCTCATGAAATATAAATTCCAGACAAATCCAGATTCGTCCACTTGTTCTGTAGTCAGGCATTCAGTCCTCCACGGGTCAGAACCTGGAATCGGCCCACACCGCACCATCTATTGTCATAGATTACTCCAGAGTCCTGGAAATAAGGCCTCATACACAGGGGATTAGACAACAGCCCCCTAAAACTAAAACAGTCACACAGGTGAATGTAGCCCATAATACAGTGATCATAACATTTTTCCATTTTCCAAACGTATTATCAAAACCCAATCAGTCAGAGAAGTATCCACCCCAGAGTTTCTGCCAACCTGTGAGCCAGGGTGGTCAAACCAGCTGAGGCTTCGGGCACTGATTCGTCCGGAGCTGTGTTATTTGGGATGTAAGCACAAACATGGTCCTGATAATCACGCATACTTCTCCCTTTTCAGCCATTAACATATCTAATGCAATTCTATTCTGCCAAGCCATCCAGCTGGTTGCTTCAGTCTGTTCTACAAAACCTTTAATAGCATCTCTGGTATACTTGTTAAAGCGCTGTTGATTATCATAAATATAATTAATCCAGTCCACGTTCTTATGAGAGTAGAGCCCCGGAAATGCTTAACTCTAATCCTGCTAGGATCTGATTTCTTGCTTTGACTCATCTGGCACCTCCCTTGGAACCCCAATGTTATCAATGTATACCTTGTCATCAAATGACCCAGATGGAGTGCTTCTCTTTTCCCATTTAGATAACTTCATGTCCTGGTGTCGAATGAGTGTAAAAGGCATCCCCAAATGCACTAACGCACATGACCCCACCCAATCTGTGGGTAATACTGGCCATAGAATTGTTCCCCCACATAGCCACCAGATGCCAGCCCTGGCCCACCTTACTTTACTGAAATCTTCAGAGTTTAACCAACCTCTCAAATCCAACATGGTCTTATTAGTGGTAACATTCTCTGTTCTATTACAAGTACTAACTTCTCCCACATATTTTCCATGAGTACTGTACCGGGCCAAACAGTAATAATCTCCTCTGGATACTGTAAAGGGAGGAACCTGGGGATTTAAATAGTGCAAATCAATACAACTGTCATTATCTGGCATTCCTGCTTTCGTGAACAGCTTTACCATACCGGCCTAAACTCCTCTACCCAGAACCGTACTAGGGTGTCGACCAAGACCTGGTCATCTTCATACTACAACCCTAGATCCTCCTTCATTTCTATTTAAAGGGTTAAGCGTATCTTTATGCAATTCATCCCTTTCTCCTGATTACCATCAAAAACTCTAATTTTCACTCTACTCTACCTTCTTCCATACTGGGCGAGTGGATTCATATAGCCCTCTCTCCAAATGAGCTATGACCTGTGTCCACGATCAATATGGGAACCTGCACCGATATATGCCATAATGGCTCAGAGTCCTAGACTGTCATGTAGTTAGAGACTCCATTTTGGTCTACATAAAACTCCATTGAGAGATCCTTCCCAACCTCTACTCTAACTTCCTGTCTACCCAGATCTAGGGATCTCTTATGCTTATTTTTTGGAACAAAATCCTCAACGTCTAAAACATTGGTCAAATTACCACTCTCCGCATACTCGAGTAGGACGTGCTGTATCAGGAATATGTCACCCACGATAAGACAGCTCAGACGAACAGCTTCCATGTGAAGCCCCACCCTCTCCCCTAGAACACATCACTTAGCAAGAGCCAGACACATCTTCACTTCTATGAACAACAACAGTGAGGAAAGGACAGGTAAGGTATTTTTCATTCGAGAGATGGCCCCCAGAATTCTGTTAATTCCAGTTCTCCTCTCGAACTCTGTTATTGTTCGACAGTTTCAATGTGTCTTACCCTCCCGCATTGCGATATGAATCCGGGTAGCTCTTTCAGCTAGCTGTCACCAGGAGTCCTTGGTATGGTCCCCCCAACAAGCCTCTGGGACTGGATTGAGTGGCTTCACCTGTAGTTCACCTGTAGTGCATAAAATCTTGGACATACAGGTTTGGTTAACAAACAGTTTCTCATTTGTTCTGTTTATTAGCTAAACATTTTTTTTATTAGTTAATTATCCCGTAGGTCACATCCTATCCTAGAACACAATTTACCCATCCCCCCTTTGTTACCTGGCTCTGCCCAGGCGCTACAAAGTATTAACTTAAGGGGGCTGAATAATGTTGCACGCCCAATTTTTCAGTTTTTGATTTGTTAAAAAAGTTTGAAATATCCAATAAATGTCGTTCCACTTCATGATTGTGTCCCACTTGTTGTTGATTCTACACAAAAAAATACAGTTTTATATCTTTATGTTTGAAGCCTGAAATGTGGCAAAAGGTCGCAAAGTTCAAGGGGGCCGAATACTTTCGCAAGGCACTGTATATATACACATACACATATACACATATATATACATACATACATACATACATACATACATACATACATACATATACATACACACACATATACATGTATGTATACATACCACACAAAAAAATCATATATAAAAATATATATTTAAAGAATATGTATATACATCCATATGCACATATACACATACAAACATTCATACCCCAGAATAACAATCTACACTGATTTAAAATATACACATACATAATACTAAAATGCTAAGAGAAAATAGTAATAAAGTACAAATAGTAATTATATGTATGCACACCTACACAGACATAAGCACTACAGAGGGCTGGTGGGACTCTAGTCGGGAGAGAGGCCCACGGTCAGCCAAAGGCAGAACGGCACAAAACATCAACCTGCTAACCAGGTGTCTGCCCCCTCCCAACCATCACCCCCAGTCCCCTGCAAGCAATAAATAAATGGTATGGTAGTAAGAATAATGTAAGGATTGTAAAATAAATAACGAAACAAAACAAAAGTGGGGGAATATAAGTATATCCGTCCGAAGGTGTCAGTGATCAAACCTGGAAGTAAAAAATATGCATCGCTGAGCACAGCCGGGATGAAAGTGAATGTAACGTTAAATGAGAGCTCTGACCGCCATCCATTGGTCTGCTCAGCGTCTTACATGTTCGGTAGCCCTTGTTGAGCCCGTTTAATACGTTTTCACCCAATATGGTATAGTATGGATTCGAGTCCATGAGCAGACCCTAACACGCAATAACAAGGCACTCTAACCCGTACGGGGGATTGGTGTATATCCCCGGATAAACTTCTCTGTGTCCAAAACCGAGGAGAGCCAAATCTTCTCACCGGAAGGCGGGGTAATTCTTAGTCTTGCAGGGAAGAGTAAGGCTGGGCGAAGATGGAGTTTGTAGAGTTTGGTCATGACATCTCTGTAGTCGGCGCGATGCTTTGCCACATCGGGAGCATAATCCTCATAGACACGAAATGGATGCCCTTTATGTGACAGGTTGCCCCTCATTCGAGCTTCACGCAGGATAAGATCCTTGGTCTTGAAACAGATGATTACTGGGCGAGGACGTTTGCCCGGTCCAGGCACTGGGACAAGGGAGCGATGTGCGCGGTCCAGCTGGGGATCCGAATCCAAAACATCCGATCCCATTGCATCCTTCAATAGCTTGGCGAAGAAGTCGGTGGGGCGAGAGCCCGCCTCTACCCCCTCTGCCAGACCAACAACGCAAAGGTTATTACGTCTGGATCGGCCCTCCAGGTCCACCACTTTCACAGAAAGCCTCTGCACAGTATCCTGCAATGACGTGCATAGCTTCTCTAACTCGTCGATCCTACCAGCGTTGAATTCAGAAGCTTTCTCAAGGTCCACAATACTCTGGCCATGCGAAGCGACCGTTCGAATGATGCTCTCGATTTTGGTGTCCAGTTCAGCAATAGTGGCCTTAAGATCCTCAGCTATAGCAACACGTAGCTCCCCCAAAGCCCGGGTAAGTTTTGTAAGTGTCACGTTGTTGCATGTGCCTCCCGCCATGTCTGTCTCGTTGCTTAGTGGGGAGTAGGCCTCCGCTGTGGATTTATTGTCCTTTGGTCGCTTGTTACTCGGCATTTTCATATAAAAAGTTACAATCTTGTATTAGAAAGAAACGTTTGTTGTAAAAAGTGCCATAAAGTAGGTTAAATTAGATTATTTTGCAAAAAGGTTGCAGGAGCCTCTCACGCACAGCCGTTCACTCCAACATGCTAGCTCCGCCTCCAAGTTTCTTATCTACTTTAAAGAAGTATCTGTGCTACTTATATATTTTCTTAAATATATATTTACCAATTTAAAAACGTAAAACATTTCTCTCATATCTCTCAAATACCACTAAGCTTCTAACTGTTTGACTTTATCTAAAATCATTGATTTTAGAAGAAACATGTCTATGAGTGGCTTTTCTCTAAAGTCTTTACATTTCCTTAATCAATCTATCTTAATCCTAACAATAATCCTAAATCATCACAGATGTCCTATATTCCTGTTAAATGTAATACTATTTAAAAACTTGTAATAATCAAACAAAGTCTAATAAATGCTAACCATATCAAAATCCTTCCTACACTAACAAGCCCTTTCCTTCAGGGACCCTCAGTATTCTATCTGACAATAACATGAATTTAATATATGTTGCAAAGTGTGGAATACCTTATCTACAGTAATTTATCACCCCTAAAAACTAACTTATTTTTCTATGTAATTCCCTGGCCTATTGGCTTAATCTCTCTCCTATCCAAACCTCAATGTATATTTTCTTCCCCTATTTATTCTCAATGATAAATATGACTTTTTCTCTGTTACAATACCAAATCATTAATATCCCATTCAAAAACTTCACAGCTAATGTTGTTAAACAGGATCCTGAACCACTTTCTCATTTGCGGTTCAACCAATAATTCTAACCCCCCAACCAAAACTCCATTATAATGAATTTACCTTAAAACTAGTGACTCAATGTGACCACATTCATTATACAAATGACTCTCCCTTGAGGCTGATCAGACCTCAGAAGACAGTCACGATAAGATCAATAGGTCATAAAATAAAAAATTTCACTTGTATGATTAAAACTCATAAACTAAAAACTCATAAAGTTCCATATGTGAGTGTGCCTCTTTAAAATATCTTTGCACTAAAACAAATAGTCCTAACAATGGTTTTATGTGTATATACTTGCAGACCTGTTTTAATTTGGTCGTTTATGGCCTCATTCTCCCCAAGATTATAATCCCAGGAAACATCTAAAATTGAGACACCTAAACATCAATATTCCCAGAAGAACACAACACTCCTAACTAGCATTCACTATGCTAATTCCGATTCAGAAACTCAAAAGTGAACTATAAACTAAACCTAATGATGATTCCCCTTTAACTCAAATCATTAATCATAAGTTTTAAACAACGTCAATGTTTATGTTTACTTAAATGAACATGCTACTCTTAGATACAATTTACCCGATAACATTATTGTATTACTTTTTCCCCTCTGCCGCAAATGTCGTACATTTCTCAGTGTAAGAAATCCGTAATTTAATCCCCGATATTTAATAAATATGCATTCGCATTCTCCCATGGCCTCTTTAATTGACTTATTTTAGATAACTTCCATCCGTCCCGGAAAGAAGAATCCTACTTAAGCACGCATGTCTACGTATCAGGGGAAAAACTTGAATAACCAAATTCAACCTAGCTTACTTCCCGAAACATATGCAGTTATGTTTTTCTATAGAGGTTGCTTTTCAAACTTTAAATACCCTAACATGGTTCCACACAATTGAAAGTGCTCAAATTCACTGGTGTTACATAAACAATCAAACCTGGAATCACAACCATGGAATCCATTACCACGATGTTTTATGATTCATACATCCAGTCTCTCTCTCTCTCCCATAGCCTAGTTCAATCCAAACAAACGCCACAAACCTTATGATGCCTACCTAGGTATCAGCTGATAGTTTTTAGCATCTTTCCTGTCTATCCTGGCAACTCTCAAATTACTGTTAAAAATGTATTTTGTAATTTATATCAACTTCTGAAAAGTTACTCGAAACACTAATACACACATTTAACAGACAAACAATTTTCTCCGTTACCCCCATTCACAACGTAATTTCCGTGGTGACCAATAGTGCTTCGCTAGTGACGTCATCATCAAGCGCTCAACCTTGGCCCAATCCGTAACGACTTTCTTTTTTTTTTTTTTACTCTGTTTATTACGTTTTGAACATACACACACAGAGACAAGACAAAGCAATATAAATAATATACTCAACTAGAAAAAATAAAAAATACAAATACAAATAAAAAAAATAGCTTTAAAGATACCATACTTTAGACAAGTTAAACACACCGGGCAGAAGGCTACAGAGGTTAAAGGGCAATCTATCTATAGTACAGGGACAGGGCAAACACCTCACCATTGTTCCTGTAAACAGTCAAGGGATAAGGGTGGAGAAATGCAACCACTCACAGAGAGTCATGGCCACAGACCGACCATCCACTGGACAAAAAAAAAGTTTTACAATGCTTTAAAATAAAAAATAAAAAAATATTATTCATGTAGGCGTGAACAAAATGTAAAAATAACTGGGAAAAACAAGCTCACACTTCAGTCTCTGCCTGGGCAAGATGAACAAGGCATCTGCGGACCACAATCAATAAGCACATGGACCTTAATGCCCCCCCCCAGCAAAAACACAGAGAGAAACTCCTCCAACCCTTAAGTCACAGACTTATTTTAGTATTAATTGAAATGCCATCAGAGGATGGACTGTTTAAAGTAAGACCGGAATGGAGCCCAAGCCTCATCAAACAGTTTGGGGTTCCCACGTGAATTGAATTAAATGTTTTCTAGTTTCAGAGAGCACAACACATCCTTCACACAATATTTATAAGATGGGGGAGCTGCCATCTTCCAGTTCTGTAGTATTAGCCGTCTAGCTAAAAGAGTTGTATAAGCAACAGTGTCCGACTGGATTCTTGATAGGGGGGTACCCATGGGCAGTACTCCAAAAAGGGCTGTAAGGGGAGACGGATCTATAACAGTGTCATATATATCAGAGAAATGTTTAAATATTAATTCCCAGAAACCTGACAGTTTATGACAGCGCCAAAACATATGCAACAGTGTGGCTGGTTCCACCTTACATCTGACACAGGTAGGATCAAAATCAGAGAATATTCTTCCAAGTTTGGCCCCCGACCAGTGGATACGGTGAACCACCTTGAATTTAATGAGGCTGTGTCTAGTGCTAAAAGAGTACGAGTGCACCCTGTGCAGCACAGATTCCCAGGCGTCTTTCCCCAAGTTCCTCCCCCAAATCCTTTTCCCATCGAGTCTTTTAAGGCACCAAAGAAGGGTTCTGTAAGTCATGAATGATTGCATATACATCTGAAATTGCGCCCCTAAGAAGCCTGTTTCTGCTCCAAGATGCTCTCTGTAGCTGTATTCGCAGGCCTATTGGGAAATCCAGGTGTGTTAGCCCTGACAAAGTTTCTAGTCTGGAGATAGCGGAAAAAGTGGGATTGGGGGAGATTGAACTTTTCCTGCAGCTGAGAAAAAGAGGCAAATGTACCATCAAAGAACAATTGGGCTAGCGAGGAAAGGCCTAGTGAGTGCCAAATGCCAAAAGCCCCATCATTCAAAGATGGAGGAAATAAAATGTTCTGATTGATTGGGCCTGATAGAGAAAAGCCTCGGAGGCTAAAGGCTAAACGGAACCAAATTTTAAGAGACTGCTTTACAATTGGGTTGGCACACCTTTTGCCTAGGGACACTGGGAGAGACGAGCACAGCACAGAGGAAAGTGCTGCAGGTTTACACGATTCAGACTCCATCTGGACCCAGAGTGGTCTAGGGCCAGTAGGATCAGTCTGCAGTCTACTGTCTGCAGCCAGTACAGAACAGCTCTAAAATTTGCAGCCCAGTAGTATGTCTGAAAATCTGGTAGAGCTAAACCCCCCAATGACCTAGGCTTCTGTAAATGTTTTCTACCAATCCGTGGTACCTTGCCATCCCAAATAAAATGCATGAATGTTTGATCCAGTGAAATAAAAAAAGATTTTGGAATAAAAATGGGTAAACATTGAAATAAATATAAAAATTTGGGCAACACATTCATTTTAATGACATTAATCCTTCCGATAAGAGAAAGGGGTAGCGAATTCCAAAAAGTAAAAGATTGAAACAATCTGTCTGCTAGAGCAACAAAGTTTTCCTGAAACAAATTTGAATATTTCCTTGCCACTTTTACTCCCAAGTAAGTGAATTGATCCCGGACAATCCTAAACTGAGAACTTGTGAAAGAGCACTTTAAAGCAGCCTTGTTTACCGGAAAATGCTCGCTCTTGCCTAGATTCAGCTTGTACCCTGAGATTGATCCAAACTTTTTAAGAACAGATAGGGCACGTGGCAATGAGGTATCGGGATTGGAGATAAACAAAAGGAGGTCGTCAGCATATAGCGAGACTTTCTGCTCCCAGCCCGCCCTGATTATGCCTTGAATGGCATCATTAGAGTGTAGTGCAATGGCGAGAGGCTCGATTGCCAAAGCAAACAACAAGGGGGAGAGTGGGCAACCCTGTCTGGATCCGCGGTGCAAGGGAAAATAGTCAGAGGACAAGTTATTAGTCCGTACCGAAGCCATGGGGGAAAAATAAAGAATCTTTATCCACGCAATGAATTTGGGGCAAAAGCCAAATCTATAAAGGGCAGTTGTTAGGTAATCCCACTCAACGCGGTCAAACGCTTTTTCGGCATCAAGTGAGACCACCACCTCCGGGTCCTCCGACGCTGGGGAGTACAGTATATTCATAAGGCGCCTAATGTTGAAAAATAAATGCCTATTTCTCACAAAGCCAGTCTGGTCAGAGTGTATTACTTGGTGCAGCAAGCCTTCCATACGGATGGCTAAAAGCTTAGCTAGGATTTTGTAATCACAGTTTAAAAGCGAGATTGGGCGATAGGATCCACATTCCAGGGGGTCTTTGTTTTTCTTTAGTAGTAATGAAATTGAAGCCTGATAAAGACTAGGCGGCAGCTTTGAAGTATTGAGGCACTCTGCAAATAGTCGGGACAAGAATGGGCAAAGCAGACCAGAAAACGTCCTGTAAAATTTGGTTGGAAAACCGTCCGGACCCGGTGATTTACCACTTTTCATTGCGGACACTGCTGTTGCAATCTCCTCAAGCGTAAATTCTTCTTCTAGATAGTCATGGAAGTCTGTATCAATTGAAGGCATATTCAAGCCATTAAAGAAGGAGTCAATCAGCAAAGGGTCTTGAGGGGATTCAGGTGTATAGCGCAGAGTAAAATTGTTTAAATTGATCATTGATCTCTTTATGTATAACTGTGGTGGCACCAGACGGGGTCTTTATTTGTGGGATTAGCCGTGAGGCCTCAGATTTACGGATCTGATGTGCAAGGAGTTTACTGGCCTTGTCGCCTTGTTCATAGACTTTGTATCGAGCTCGCAAGAGTAACTGTTCAGCTTGCCTGGTAGAAAGCTCATCAAATTCAGATTGGAGTAGTTGCCGCTCTTTATGCAGATCAGAGGAAGGATCCGTAGCATACTTCTCATCCAATGTGGCTATGGACTCGCTCAGGTCCCGAAGTCGCTGGGAGCGAACTCTGTTTTGGTTGGCTGTATAAGAAATAATTTGGCCACGTAGGTATGCTTTGAGAGACTCCCATATGGTAGAGCAGGACATACCTGGTGTTGAATTAGTTTCTAGGAATAAGGTAATTTCAGAAGAAATGAAATTGACAAACTCCTTATCTGAGAGTAAAATGGGGTTGAGACGCCATTGATAACACCTAGGAGGTCGCTGGGGAAACTCTAGTTCAAGCACTAATGGTGAATGGTCAGAGATAACAATACTCTCGTAAGTACACTGCCGAAGGTTAGGCAGAAGTTTTTTGTCCAAAAATAAGTAATCAATCCGGGAGTATGTTTGATGAACATGAGAATAAAAGGAATACTGTCTATCTGTAGGATGTAGGAAACGCCAGGCCTCAAGCATAGCATATTTCTGAAGAAAGGATTGAATAAGTAGGGCACATTTAGATGGGCCTGTATTTGTTTGTGAGGACTTGTCCAGAACTGGGGACATTTTACAGTTGAAATCCCCCCCTAAAATCAACAAATGAGAATCTAAATTGGGAATAGCAGACAGAAAGGAAGAAATGAAACTTGTGTCATCCCAATTGGGAGCATAAACACTAGCCAAAACAAGAGGGGTAGAAAACAGTTCACCAGTTACTATGACGTATCGTCCCTTAGGATCAGCAATAACCTCAGAAGCTACAAAGGGAGTAGCTTTATCAACCAGAATAGCAGCACCTCTTGATTTACTATGAAAGTTTGAGTGGAACACTTGACCAACCCAGTCCTTACGCATCCTAAAATGCTCACCAGTCCTCAAGTGAGTCTCTTGTAGAAATGCAATATTTGCATTCAAACCCTTTAAGTGTGTCAACACCCTCTTACGCTTCACCGGGTTGTTAACCCCTTTGGTATTCCAAGAAATGTACTTGATCGTATTATTTTGGCCCCTCTAGGCATTCCCGTTATTCAACCCTGTCATTAGAGCATAGAATGGAAAAGCAATGAGCGCCCCAAACCCCCTGAATAACTTGTCTCAGAGTAATAATGTACGGTGGTAAATGTTTGGAAAAAGTACAGCAAAAAAAACAGAAAAAAAACCCAAAAAGACAGAATGACAACATTAGAACTGAACAATTCAACCTGCTGGGACAAGCACTGTTCGTTGTATCTAGTCACCTTCCCTGATTTTCTGTGGTAGTTCTACAGGCCTGAATTTTAACCTCAATTCGGAGGTCAGGTCTTTTTAGTAATATCGAGTCAAAAACTCGTCTGTGCACGATTTTCAGCGTACTACCTCCAGATAACAGGGAGGGGTATTTAGATCCGGCTCGAAGGACCAATTGTTAGAGGAATTCTAAATTCCTATATGTTTTGTAGCCAAAACTAAATTCGCACTCTCTCTATTTCATTAATGAGTTGTAAATTCATTAATTATGCATGAAATAGATCGAGACCAGTCTTAAAAGTCAGGTAATAGCGTTTAATTCAAGAGAGTACTGCTACATACACAATTTTCCACAGGTTATAAACTGAAAATGACGTCAGCGTTTTCTAAATGTTCTCTCTCTTTCATGACACCAGTAGAGAGGCCCTATAGTTCTCGAGCCTTCCCTCCTCGCCTGAAGTCAAGGTCAGTCAGTATAAATCAGCATTCCAGACAGTCTGGAGATAGTTCATTCATTTGTACAAAGGAACAAACCGTCAACCGTTACTAAACTCCTGACTATATTATATACAATTGGGAATGGGACAGTACATAATAGCATTTGGACTAGTCAGTTCTGATTGGATTGTATACACAATTAGTCATTTCAACCATAATTTCCTCCAACAACATCACAACTATGAAATAACAAATATGGATTCATGTAATATTTTTTTACCACTTCCATCTCACCTCAGCATTTAAAGAAACGTCCCTTTTTCAGGACCCCATCTTTCAAAGATAATTTGTAAAACTCCAAATAACTTCACAGATCTTCATTGTAAAGGGTTAAAACACTGTTTCTCATGCGTGTTCAATGAACCGTAAACAATTAACGGACATGCACCTGTGGAACGGTCGTTAAGACACTAACAGTTTACAGATGGTAGGCAATTAAGGTCACAGTTATGAAAACTTAAACTATGAACACTAAAGAGGCCTTTCTACTGACTCTGAAAAACTCCAAAAGAAAGAAGCCCAGGGTCCCCGCTCATCTGCGTGAACATGCCTTAGGCACGCTGCAAGGAGGCATGAGGACTGCAGATGTGGCCAGGACAATAAATTGCGTACTGTAAGATGACTAAGAGAGCGCTACAGGGAGACAGGACGGACAGCTGATCATCCTCGCAGTGGCAAACCACGTGTAACACCTGCACAGGCTCTGTACATCCGAAAATCACACCTGCGGACAGGTACAGGATGGCAACAACCAGGAATGCACAATCCCTCCATCAGTGCTTGGACTGTCCGCAATAGGCTGAGAGAGGTTGGACTGAGGGCTTGTAGGCCTGTTGTAAGGCAGGTCCTCAACAGATATTCCCAGCAACAATGTCGCCTATGGGCAAAAACCCACCGTCGCTGGACCAGACAGGACTGGCAAAAAGTGCTCTTCACTGACGAGTTGTGGTTTTGTCTCACCAGGGTGATGGTCGGATTTGCGTTTATTGTCGAAGGAATGAGTGTTACACTGAGGCCTGTACTCTGGAGCGGGATCAATTTGGAGGTGGAGGGTCTGTCATGGTCTGGGGCGGGTTGTCACAGCATCATCGAACTGAGCTTGTTGTCATTATAGGCAATCTCAACGCTGTGCGTTACAAGGAAGACATCCTCCTCCCTCATTCTCCTCCCGCAGGCTCATCCTAACATGACCCTCCAGCATGATAATGCCACCAGCCATACTGCTCATTCTGTGCATGATTTCCTGTAAGACAGGAATGTCAGTGTTCTGCCATGAGCCTGGATCTCAATCCCATTGAGCACGTCTGGGACCTGTTGGATCGGAGGATGAGATCTAGGGCCATTCCCCCCAGAAATGTCTGGGAACTTGCAGGTGCCTTGGTGGAAGAGTGGGGTAACATCTCACAGCAAGAACTGGCAAATCTGGTGCAGTCCATAAGGCGATGCATTGCAGTACTTAATGCAGCTGGTGGCCACACCAGATACTGACTTACTTTTGATTTTGTCCCCCCCCCTTTGTTCAGGGATACGTTTTTCCATTTCTGTTAGTCACATGTCTGTGGAACTTGTTCAGTTTATGTCTCAGTTGTTGAATCTTGTTATGTTCATACAAATATTTACACATGTTAAGTTTGCTGAAAATAAACTGAGTTTACTTCTGGTAACAGTGCTGGCTGCGACAACAGGTATATGTGCTGAAGCGTAAAGCTCATATGAAAGGAAACGCTTCCCCAAAAACAGCAATTGACATGTTTTTCACATAAAGCTGTTTTACATGTAAAGTACCACATATGAAAACCTCACTTTCACATGTGGAATTCCAAGTTCACATGTGGGTACAACAATCTAATTTCCATTTCATATGTGAAAAACTTTGCAACTTGCAATTCCACATTTGAAAGTGAGATTTTAACATGTGAAAAAAAAATCACATATGCAACTGCAAATTACATGTTGATATCATGGATGGTTATGTCCTTGCATACATAGTGTAGTCTGTGGACTTGATAGTGGTTGCATTTCTCCAGCCCCATCCCTTAACTTTTTGCCGAAACTGTGGCAGGACATAAGCTTTCCAGGAATAGGTTTGGAGAGCCCTGGTCTTGGAGGCATGGACCCTTTTGGGGAAGCGTTTCTTTTCATATGAGCTTTACGCTTCGGCACATATACCTGCTGTTGCAGCCAGCACTGATAGCATAATCCCGCATTAGGCAGGAATCCACCATGACAGGTGGCTCGTTAGTGAATACACTGTCAGATCACCACAGAGGTACCGCAAAGCACTGGAGCCCTTAAATTGTTTACCCCTCTTTATTATTACAGCAGACACGATGAGCAAAGAAAGTGCACCTCCTAATGACGTACCTCCTTGCTCGTGCTTATTCAAGTCTACCGTTGCCATGACACCTAACTCGGGAGCTGAGGGGTCAGCGAGTGGAGATGTGTCTTGTAGACTGGTGTTCCACTTCTCTTTTGTATTAGGAGATTCAAATGAATTTAGGCACAAAGTTATGGGTTGTTTGTTAGGGCACAGTGAGCTTAAACATTAGGGACTTGTGTTATTGATTGTGATAAATTGATAATGATCAACCAAACCAATGTTAAAAGTGATGCACTGTATGTTTCAGGAGGAATAAAAGAGAAAAGTATAATTTTGTTCAGTCAAAAAAATAATATGATGAAATCTCCTGATCTGTCTTGTCCCAGATTTGTTTGCGGTGTACAGTCAACCATGTCAAAGATTGACCACTGGAGTTGGCAAGACTGCACAAACAGATCTGCGACCAGGCCACCTGGTTGCTGGTTGCAAATCAGATTGCATTTGATTTTAACAGCACACTCTCCTCATGTTTAGGATCTAAATAGAACTTTGGTGGGTGTGAGACGATTCATAAATTGTAGTTTTATGAATGGATGTGACCTATTTCATCAACCACTTTAACCCATTTTATAGAAAGCCCCTTTTAGAGATACATTGCAATGGATGATTTATGCAAAAATATTGAATTGCATATTTTACATAAATGCTCTATTTCTTCAATTTGGTTTACACAGTGCCAATAACAAGATAATTTGGATGAAAATATATCTCAAATCCTTTATGGTAAAGTTCTGCATAGTAATAACCCTGTGTAGATCAGGTCTACTCTACAGTACATTACTCTACTGTTGTTCAACAATCTTTGACACATCTTTTCTGAGGATTATACAACTAATCATAGCCTTGAACACCAAGGCTAATTCCAGTCCTGTAACACTCATTTGATATAAAACACAAGCATCACTCTGCATTCTTTCTCCATCTATAATATAATGATAATAATATAAGATACTTGAGATGCCCTTTTTATCCAAAGAAACATATTGTACACCAATACGGAAAATAAATAATACATTTTAAATATATTTTTAGATACATTTGTTTAGAACAGGGTTTCCCAAACTCGGTCATGGGGGCCCCCCCTGAGGGCACAATTTGGTTTTTGCCTTAGCACTACACAGATGATTGAAATAATAAGGCTGGATGATGAGTTGGTTATTTTCAATCAGCAGTGTCATGCTATAGCAAAAAACTAAAAAAGTGGCACCCAAGGGGGGCCCCAGGACCTAGTTTGGAAAACCTGGTTTAGGATACATGTTAAATATTATGTATAGCATTTTAGAATATATTTACACATATATTTAACAATATCTTTGGTAAATGTATTTTTCAATGTATTTGTAAATATTTTCAAAAACATTTTCCAACATATGTTTAAATGTATTTGTAAGAGGCATATGTTTTATTTAAATGTATGGCAATGTAAAAAAACAGCAAAATTACAACAGTATTAAATTAACACTAGTGTCACATGCCCATGTGTCAAACTGCAGAACTGACCATATACGCTCTAATTTCACTCACAGAACACAGCATAACAAATTAACTGGCATGACAATCCATCTCATGGGACGCCAACAAGCACCACGTCAAAGCAACGCCCCCAGAAGCCATACCTCAGAGGCTTCTAATAGGCTGCCACTGCTACAATACATTTTGTCAAAATGCATTGGTATTGTACTTGACACATACCAAAAGCACTGACATGCATTTAAATTACTACAAAAAGGACTACAAACATGATACATTATCAGTCATGAAGTGACTCCATTTCTTTCATGTGTATATGAGAAATAAACAAACTTGATGAGAGCAACCAACGTCAAACGGGCAGAACTTAACGTGCACAAGGTCGTTCCATGAACTTAGTGTTCCTTTTGCATCCCTTTGATATGTTAAGTAGAAATGTTGCGTCAACATTGAACTTTAAAAGCCTGTTATATGAAATGAAGACCACATGGAGAATTCAATAAATCTTCCCAAAGTGCCAAAATTCTATATTTTGACATGCCCCTCCAAGCACCTTCTGTGATTTCCAGGAAGATTTTAACCCACTAACCCCTAAAAATATAATTGTAATAATAATTTTCACCATCATTGTCAAGCCCTAGTTATTTTGTTGCTTTGACAAAGTTTAGTGATTTCTTTACATCTGTCCCTCATTTTAAGGTCAACCCTGTTACGTGAACTGAACTCTCATGTTTAATATGATTAAACTATAAAAAAATATATATATTCCAAAATAAATATTGAACATCTAATAGTCAAATCATAGCGTAAAAGGTGATGAGCTGGTTCTACTCTTTTTGGACATTTTGTGTTGGAAAACTGAGCGTCGAGCATAAGATGTCATCCATGTTACCCATAGATAGACAGGCTAGAAATGTTTTAACAATTTAAACTTTTTTTTTTTTTTTTAAATCTTGCATTCAACCACCCCTCCTTGTTGCACACAACAAGCTTCTTATTCCCCTGTCACAAGGGATTCATGGCTGATTTAACCAGTTGTTGTAGGTCTGTTCAAGTGGATTTTCTTTCCAGAAGGGCAAATTCCCACTTGGTTATAAATACACCAGAACACCACTAACTAACTACACTTTGATATATTTGTGGAGCGTTGTACAGCTGATAGTTTGTTTAAATCTAAATAAAAAATATATTAAAAAAACATCCTAGTGCACGATCTCTTTAATTAAAACAAAAATGTTTCAACATGTACAGTACCAGTCAAAAGTTTGGACACACCTACTCATTCCAGTAGTTTTTCGTTCTACATGCAGAATAATAGTATAGACATCACAATTATGAAATAACACATATGGAATCATGTAGTAACTGAAAAAGTGTTAAAACAAATCTAAATATATTTTAGATTCTTCAAAGTAGCCACCCTTTCCCTTGATGACAGCTAGCTTTGCACACTCTTGGCATTCTCTCAACCAGCTTCAAGAAGCAGTCACCTGAAATGCATTTCAATTAACAGGTGTGCCTTGTTAAAAGGTTATTTTCTTCTCAATATGCTTGAGCCAATCAGTTATGTTGTGACAAGATAGGGGTGGTATACAGAAGATAGCCCTATTTGGTAAAATAACAAGTCCATATTATGGAAAGAACAGCTCAAATAAGCAAAGAGAAATGACAGTCCATCATTACTTTAACTTAGAACCTCATGCTAATTGCATTAGCCTAAGTAACAAGAACATTTCCCAGGACATAGACATACAGTATCTGATATTGTCAGAAAGCTTAAATTCTTGTTAATCTAACTGTGCTGTCCAATTTACAGTAGCTATTACAGTGAAATGCACAGTGCACAGTTTTGGACATGAAAATGATTAATAAACAAATTAGGCACATTTGGGCAGTCTTGATACAAAGATTTGAACAGAAATGCAATGGTTCATTGGATCAGTCTAAAACTTTGCACATACAATGTAAATTGCAGCTGGGCTGAAGTAATACATTACTGCCTTTCTCTTGCATTTCAAAGATGAAGGTACAAAAAAAATACAAAAGAATGGTTGTTTTTTTCTTTGTATTATCTTTTACCAGATCTATTGTGTTATATTCTCCTACATGCATATCCTTTCTTCAGGGCCTGAGTTACAGGCAGTTAGATTTGGGTATGTCATTTTAGGTGAACATTTAAAAAAAAATAGGTTAAGACATGAAGGTCAGTCAATGCAGAACATTTCAATAACTTTTAAAGTTTCTTCAAGTGCAGTGGCAAAACCCATCAAGAGCTATGACGAAACTGGCTCTCATAACGACAGCCACAGGAAAGGAAGACCCAGAGTTACCTCTGCTGCAGAGGATAAGTTCCTAGGGTTAACTGCACCTCCTTCCAGAGTTTACCATCATTCTGGGAATGTGAAATACCTGTAGACAACTCTTGGATGACAATGAAAGTTGACTAGCAAAATATTCTGCATGTACAGTATGCTACAAGAGATTCTGAATATCTTTCCTATTTCCAGGTTGCTCCTTTATTCATGCACGTAGGTGAGGTAGCTAGCGACAGTATGCCTTTTTCCTCTTCACCATATCCCTGGAAGTGCTCGGATTAAGGTCTCCTGTATTAATTCCATTCTAACTTTGTCACCTCAATGGTAGCTGCTTTCTTTACTGGTGCCTTGATGGAGGATGACTGTTGCTGTGTTGCTGGGGGAGGGGGAACTTCTTAATTAGCCTTGGGGGATTGTCACAAATCCTTTCAGCTCTCAGGTAGGTGACGTCCAGTTTAATAAGAGGCTCCAAAGCCAGTTACACAAAAGGGTAAGTGCACCATAAATAATGCATAGCAATGACCGTCAGCTGTGTGTCGAAGCCTTAACAAGGCCCGGCGGCTGAGCGCTGTTACTGAACGCGACTGGGCATAACTAGAGAACCAACGAGCGGGCAAGGAGAGAGACAGCAGGCAGGCCAAACCTCACACACACGCTTACTCTAATGAGTAAGTGTTTGGTGGAATAATGGGCCTATACAGAAGCCATATCACACATAAACACATCCTGTGTAAACATACCATAGCAGTTCAGTGTAAAAAAAATGCTAAGTATAACCATATTGGGTTCTTTGGTTTGTCCCCACAGGGGAACACCTTTTGGTGCTACCTAGATACCTCTATAAATGGTTTCACCAATAACCCTTTTATTATCTAAAAGTTTCATCCTAGAACACTCTATGAATGGTTCCTCCAGCCTGTTTAGGATTTAAAATTAAACTCTTCATGACTATACAGTATATTTAGGGCCTAGTTATATTGGTGGCTAGGAAGATCGCAAACAAACGTTTATTTTTGAGGAACTCTTTTTACTGACTTGAGAGTTATGGTTCATTTTTCTGAGTACATTTTAGTTGTTTGTTGGACCTGCTGGCCGCAATGAATTCTACAGAATTATTAATACACACTCCTCTGACTTCTCCAGAGACGTGCTCAGACCTCCAACTGTCTATCATGTGTGCGCATACCTAGATCATGATGCAGGTAGCATAGAGAAGAAAAATACATGTTTAGAACTGATAATTGATTGCGTGGTGCAAGAATTAATGCAATTAATTGATTTTGACTTATCAATTGGCATAGCTTTGTAGAACCAAAACATTGACTACAACAGCCTCAAAATGTAATCTGATTACAAAAAAATTAACTGTAGCTAATCAGTTACATTACCAACAAATATATTGTAATTGGATTGAAGATACTTTTACTTCTTGGATTACTTTTACATTCAGAAAGAATGTTTGTGGAAAAAATACACTATGACACCTTTCTGTTTTCTTAATGACATTCAATTCAGTATTGAAAAAAAGCCCAAGTTTAAGTCAGAGACCACTATGGTGACACAATGAAAGCGTTTGATGGATACTTTTTGTCTTCTAACACCTCTTAAGGGTAAAGTAATCCAAAAGTAACTGACAGTAATCAGATTGCATTACTGAGTTTGGGTAATCCAAAGTTACATTACTGATTAGAATTTTGGACAAGTAACTAGTTACTATTAAGGATTGCAATTAGAATGTAACCTACCCAAACCTGACTATAGATATTGTATGTCAAACTGCCATGTGAACTGAGAACTCATTATTTTGTGTAGGCTGTCTCTCCGAAATTGATTTATGCTCTTATATTCCTTACACAAACACACACACCAGTCAATACAATGTATTTACAAAGTCCTTTTTACATCAGCAGATGTGCTTATAAAGAAACCCAGCCTAAAACTCCAAAGAGCAAGCAATGCAGATATAGAAGCACGGTGGCTAGGAAAAACCCTCTTAGAACAGGAGCATCCTAGGATGAAACCTAGAGAGGAACCATGCTCTGAGGGGTGGCCAGTCCTATTCTGGCTGTGTCCACCACACACTCACACACAATTCTCCACTAAGAACTGCATTTAACCCAGGTGTCTGCTTCTTGGGAGTGGGGACTGCCAGCCATGGACCTTCATGGCAGCTGCCAGACAAGCAAACAGACAGCCTCATTCATTCATATTCATCTCAACCCTACATGATCTCGCATTCACTTTTCTGACAGAAATTTCAGACAGGCAACCGATGGCCCTATTCCTCGACTGCTGCTGAAGAAATCACTGCCATAAATAATGCCTGGGTAGTAATGTTTGTTTTCCTGACATCTCGGTTATTACCGAGAGCGGGAACCCCTCTCTAGCTGCCCGGGTAATGACCGGGATACGTCACTCAATGACATTACAGCCATATTGATGCCCGCCATTACCACAATTCCTTTCTATAGTGGCCTTAAAAGAAAACGGGAGGCAATAAAGGCCACTTACAAAGATGCATGCCTAAGATTTCAATAATTCTATATTCAGCCATTTTAAACGCTAATGATAAAAACGCTCTTTCCCAAAATGCTTTAAATTAATTCCCCCCCCCCCCCTAAAAAAATGCATTGGATGCTCGGCCTTGTAGATGGGCTTGATTTTAAGTGCTGCCCTTACATATTACCCTTGCCTTGAGCATAGAATAAACCCAGTGACTCTGAAAAGCTTTTTGCCATCTGCTGAATTTTCAAACTCTGTGGACAAAAATGGATTCATCGCAAGCTCTGGCTAATTTGGTGTATTTTAATTCAACGCTGCATGGACTTTTGCCAGAATAAACAAGTTATAGACAAATGTGAGGGTGAAGAATTCGATTTTTTATTAATTTATTTTCAATTGTTTTCCTCCAAGGGCGGTGAAAGCCCATGGCTTAACAACATAATTGCAGGACCACAAGGGCGATTGTGGGTAACTTCTGCCAAAATGTATTTATTTCCTGTAATGACAAAAAAAAAAAAAGAAATAGCTCAACAAAATGTCTCCGGTAATTGTTTTATGACCTTAGCATGGACTAAAGATTGAACTTGACACCCAATATAGTACCACAGTATAAGTCATAATATTAAATCTAGCTGTCAAACAAAGAAATTGTTCCAATCATTTTTCATTTTTCCCATAGGGGATTTTAGGGCTGTGTTTCGTGTAGACTTACCCTGGCGTGATATTTTGATAACTGTGTAAATCTCTCAAGGACAAGGCAACTTTTATCAATATATTCGCCTGTATTTATCCCCCCATCATGAAATGCTAATTAGCTGCTAATGTGGCTATCATAAAGAACTAAAATGCCATGATGATCTGGACAAGACTGCCGCATCGAGGCAAAAGTATGAATCTCTGTATTAACTATCTAAATGTTAGCTAAATTAATAATGAATAAATTGGCTACATTTCTTTAAATTTACAATTCTGTGAACTGTCTTGAACAAGTTTTAAATTGACACAATACCTGTTAGCAAAGGTGTCCGCTAGAGATGACGCGCAGGAGCATGGATTTGTAGTCTTGCATGATGTCTGCTTTGATGCTAATTAGCATTTTCAAATATGAGAGCCGAATATATTGATAAAAGTCAGCTTGTCCGAGATAGATTTACATGGTTAACAAAACGTCACACCAGGGTAAGCGTACAAAAATCACAGACCTTATTTTAAGTGTTTCTAAAATTACCTGTGGAAAAAAATGCCGTTTTTTTCCATTGGATGCATCTCAATCCACTGCATCCACCTAAGTTGCACTTTCGCATCAGCGATGAAAGGTGACAGAACTGGAGCTGTGTTTGGCAGACCATGAGACCTCCTGAAAATTGGTCTTCTCACAAAATTGTCTGTTGCGTCCGAACAGTTTGGTATACAAAATATTGACCTATGACCCCTTTATCGAAAGATGAGACTCACAAACAAGATGGTGTTTTGCTCTATGACCTCTACAAGTATCAGGAGACTCGTTTGAAGTGGGTACAGCCGATCTGCCAACTTCTGTCTGTAGCCTCCAAACCATTTTGGCTACACACAGCAAAGGTGAGAACATATCAATGTTGGTTGTTTTGCTCTGGGACGCCCACAGGCCTCACAAGACTCGTCTGAAGGTCTCCCGCTACCAATTGAAAAAATGAATGAAAGTATATATGGAGATTGTGTATTGCCAAAAATATGGGGTTGTTTACACACACATACAGTGCCTTGCGAAAGTATTCGGCCCCCTTGAACTTTGCGACCTTTTGCCACATTTCAGGCTTCAAACATAAAGATATAAAACTGTATTTTTTTGTGAAGAATCAACAACAAGTGGGACACAATCATGAAGTGGAACGACATTTATTGGATATTTCAAACTTTTTTAACATATCAAAAACTGAAAAATTGGGTGTGCAAAATTATTCAGCCCCCTTAAGTTAATACTTTGTAGCGCCACCTTTTGCTGCGATTACAGCTGTAAGTCGCTTGGGGTATGTCTCTATCAGTTTTGCACATCGAGAGACTGAAATTTTTTCCCATTCCTCCTTGCAAAACAGCTCGAGCTCAGTGAGGTTGGATGGAGAGCATCTGTGAACAGCAGTTTTCAGTTCTTTCCACAGATTCTCGATTGGATTCAGGTCTGAACTTTGACTTGGCCATTCTAACACCTGGATATGTTTATTTTTGAACCATTCCATTGTAGATTTTGCTTTATGTTTTGGATCATAGTCTTGTTGGAAGACAAATCTCCGTCCCAGTCTCAGGTCTTTTGCAAACTCCATCAGGTTTTCTTCCAGAATGGTCCTGTATTTGTCTCCATCCATCTTCCCATCAATTTTAACCATCTTCCCTGTCCCTGCTGAAGAAAAGCAGGCCCAAACCATGATGCTGCCACCACCATGTTTGACAGTGGGGATGGTGTGTTCAGCTGTGTTGCTTTTACGCCAAACATAACGTTTTGCATTGTTGCCAAAAAGTTCAATTTTGGTTTCATCTGACCAGAGCACCTTCTTCCACATGTTTGGTGTGTCTCCCAGGTGGCTTGTGGCAAACTTTAAACAACACTTTTTATGGATATCTTTAAGAAATGGCTTTCTTCTTGCCACTCTTCCATAAAGGCCAGATTTGTGCAATATACGACTGATTGTTGTCCTATGGACAGAGTCTCCCACCTCAGCTGTAGATCTCTGCAGTTCATCCAGAGTGATCATGGGCCTCTTGGCTGCATCTCTGATCAGTCTTCTCCTTGTATGAGCTGAAAGTTTAGAGGAACAGCCAGGTCTTGGTAGATTTGCAGTGGTCTGATACTCCTTCCATTTCAATATTATCGCTTGCTCTTTGGGATGTTTAAAGCTTGGGAAATCTTTTTGTATCCAAATCCGGCTTTAAACTTCTTCACAACAGTATCTCGGACCTGCCTGGTGTGTTCCTTGTTCTTCATGATGCTCTCTGCGCTTTTAACGGACCTCTGAGACTATCACAGTGCAGGTGCATTTATACGGAGACTTGATTACACACAGGTGGATTGTATTTATCATCATTAGTCATTTAGGTCAACATTGGATCATTCAGAGATCCTCACTGAACTTCTGGAGAGAGTTTGCTGCACTGAAAGTAAAGGGGCTGAATAATTTTGCACGCCCAATTTTTCAGTTTTTGATTTGTTAAAAAAGTTTGAAATATCCAATAAATGTCGTTCCACTTCATGATTGTGTCCCACTTGTTGTTGATTCTTCACAAAAAAATACAGTTTTATATCTTTATGTTTGAAGCCTGAAATGTGGCAAAAGGTCGCAAAGTTCAAGGGGGCCGAATACTTTCGCAAGGCACTATATATATATAGTTTGGGGCGGCAGGGTAGCCTAGTGGTTAGAGCGTTGGACTAGTAACCGGAAGGTTGCGAGTTCAAACCCCCGAGCTGACAAGGTACAAATCTGTCGTTCTGCCCCTGAACAGGCAGTTAACCCACTGTTCCCAGGCCGTCATTGAAAATAAGAATTTGTTCTTAACTGACTTGCCTGGTTAAATAAAGGTAAAAAAAAAATAAAAAAAAAAAAATATATATATATATCTCTCAGATATAGGAGACACTTCAGAACTAACTTCCTTTGATATTATGTAGGGAATCTGTTTGTATGAGCTAATAGCAGGTAGAGAAAAACAATAAAAAAAAAAAATTGTTTTATACATTCTTTATTTATTATTTATACATTATACATTTATGGATTCTGGAAGGAGGGGTTGGATGGATGGAGACATGGTTCTGCTTGTGGGGATAGGATGGGATGTTGGGGGGAGGCCCACCTTTCTTTTGTTTTATTTTCCTGTTTATTAATGTGTTATTACTTAAACTTTGAAATATGTTCATAATGATCAATACTTTGCGGTTATGTACCTTTTTGAAATGTTTTTATTTTCTCTTCTTCTTCTTCTTCTGAGTGTCAACCCACAGGTACAATGTATGAAATAATGAAATAATAATACTTTTAATTTTTGTACCTGTAACCTCCCAATGCAAAAAAACAGAGGATCTATTTTCAAACAGATGAAATAGCTTGACTGGGTTATTGTGTTTGATTTATCACCATTGTGACACTATTACTGGCTGCATTGGCGGACTGGTCAGCTGGGAGTCGTCATCAAACATACCTGGTAACGAGTGAGAAGGGAAAACGGGGTCTCTAGGCAGTGGTTTGCAATGCATTGTGGGGGGCCCAGTCATGGCGGAGAATGAAGTGAGGCATTAATCAAAGAGAAGCAGAGGCTGTTACTGAATGTGAATGGGCATAACTAGAGAACCAACGAGTGGGCAATATGAGAGGCAGCAGGCAGGCAGTCCAGACGTCACACACACACACCCACACTCCAATGACTAAGTGTGTGGTGGAATAATGGGACAATACATATCATACAAAACCACTTCCTTTGTCACATAACATACCATACCAGTTCAGTGCCAAGTAGAACAAAATATATATTTTTTGGTTTGTCCCCATAGAGGAATCCTTTTTGACGCTAGGTAGAATCCTTTGTTATATCCTAACACAGTGGCGATAGAAATCTCCTGGTTTATACAGGCAACATCACGTTATGATGGCTTGCAAAGTGATATGTAATTCCTATTGGGATCCAGTAGTGATGTGCAGAACACGAACAATTCTTTCTTTGTGAACAACTATTTTTACTAACTTGAGAGTCATACTTCTTTTTTTCAGAGTGACTCGTTCATTTTAGTCATTTGTTTGACCTGCTGGCCGCAATGAATTTTACATCCTGAATAATATATATGCCTCCGACTCACCGGCTCCGGAGACGTGATCTGACCACCAACTAACTGTCTATCATGTGCATTGTAATCTGTTTTCTTAATATGCTGTAAGACTGTTTGCATTCTGTCATATGTAATTAATATCATATGCCTGTTTGTCTGATACTGATGTGTTGATGGCGCTGTCTTGGTCCAGGTCTCTCTTGACTAACTTGGTTAAAAAAAAAGGTTAAATTAACATTTATTATCAAGCTTTGATTATTTGAATTAGCTGTGTAGCGCTAGGGGGGAAAACGTGCACCCCCTGGGGTCCCCAGGACCAAGTTTGGGAAACACTGCTCTGGTCCTGGTGCTCAAACCCTCCACCAGGTGACGTAGTCGGTACTTTATGACAGATTATACCTCCAGCTTGACTTGATATGCCCTCTCTTTATCTTTGAATCTTATCTCTGTTTTCTCCTCATTGCCATGGAAAACCTATGACTCCTATTACAGTTACTGTGATCACTCAGGCTTGCATCTCCTTAAAATAAATGTAGCACAGCGATATTAATTAAACATATGGCCACACAGAGTTAGCTGCAAGAGTTTGTCTGCTTGCTAAACCATGTACTGTCCATATTTACAAAGATAGACAGGCCCAATTCTGCCATTTTGATACATAGACATATCTTAGCAATTGCTAAGCACTGCACATGATTTCACATTGCAATGCTACAAATTAGGTATCCGATTATCTGATGCCTGATGTGTTAAAATAAATAAAACAATTGTGTGTGTGTGTGTGTGGGGGGGGGGGGGGGGGGGGGGGGGGGTGAGGGGAGAGATGTGTGGCTCCTGTAAATGTTATATAAAGCGACGGATAGACAATCCACCAGATTACCTGACTAAAACGTGGTTGTAGAATGATTCTCTCTGTTCCCTTAAATCATTGCCAGAGACACGGGTCAGTATTATAAATAGAAGGACCTGAATCATTGGCTGCCATAAAAGCACTCCGTTGTTAGCTCAGGCTAATCTGTTTCCTGTAATTTAATATTTTCATAAGTGTAAATGGCAAATTATGAAATATAGCAGGGACAGAAGAGGCGAAGCCGTTTGCAGTCCTGGGCAGTCGATTTGTTGCCTAATGAAACCATTAACCTTACCATATCAAACTTGATACAGGCAAAATAATAGGTGAATTAGGTGACAAATTGTGGAGCTATGAGCAACATTTTAATATAATGCTAAGACTTTGTATGCACTAAAAAAATACGAGCATAGAAAATAGTATTATGCAGGATAATATCCAATAATCATATTAATTTGTTTTGGTAAGATACACATTGTTTCTATGATTGGCCTCGGCTGTTGCAAAAGAAACAATAGTGTTTACCGTTTTTGTTGTCGTTTTCAAATTCAGATAGCTCGATCACAAGCTTCATCATGGGTTACTTAAGTTTCAGTTTCAAGACACAGTTTATTTTAAATTAATTTGCAGATACGCAATGAAAATGACTGTGAAATCAAAGTTACATTTTACAATACGGCGTAAGTGTAAAGCACTGCAAGACAACAGTAATATCAGTTACTGTGTTTTGCTGTGTGTTTCAGTTCAGTACAATAACCCATATTCTAAGTGTCGTTTTCTGCTGCATTCTTCTCCTGTATTGTTACCCACAATGCATGGTTGATCACTAAACTCATTTTAATTAAGAGGTGCTAATGAACGCAAGACAGAGAGGGTTCTTCTCCAAAGTGTCCCTGTTCCCAAGAACTCCAAGGCAACCTGCCTAAATGACCATTGCCCTGTAGGGCTTACATCTGTAATTACAAAGTGCTTTGAAAGGCTGGTCATGACTCACATCAACACCATCATCCCAGACACCCTGGACCCACTCCTATTTGCATACCACCCCAACAGATCCACAGATGATGTGTGACGTAGAATTCCGTCACTGTCCGGGGGGCAGCATTTGGTCTTTAACGCACGCACACACACATTCATCACTCCTCCCTGCTCCATTATCCATTAAGGTAACAGATAAGGTAACAATGTGGGTCGACAAGTTAACTTCTCTGTCTTAGTACATACATTTCACCATTATGTCAATGTTCATATTTAATACAAGCAATATGTATTTTACTTATCGATGTTATGGATGAGCGCATTTGTTTGTTCTGTTCCTCTCTCTCTCTCCATCTCTGTAGCTTCCGGGTATGCTGGATAAGGACCCGAGCAAAGGGAATTGGGCTGACTTTGTAGTGCCTGTCCCAAATGGCTCATTAATGTAAATGTGCATATTGAAAGACACTGTCAGTAGTGATGTCATTTTGTAAATGTTATGCGGTGATATTGTTTAAAAAATGTGTTGCAATGTATATCCTTTAGTATGTTTAGTTAATGGAAAATGTAGGTTTGACTAGGTAATTGCTTAATTAATTAGGGTTAATTGTTCTGAGGGGAGGGGCTAGCCCTACAAAAGGAGGAGCCTATTTCAATTCACAGGGAGGCCAATTAGGATTGAGCTGTGAATGGGGCAGCATTGTTTTTAGACGTCCCATAAGGTATAGGTTTGATGGCAGTACTGTTGTTTTTGTTCCGGAATCACTATGTAAATAAACACCCTTGCACAGAATAACTTTTGTGGCTCCGCCATCTTTTTATTTTGATAGAGGTCAGGTTTTCCAGTATAGCTTTCTGGCCTACTCTACGTGACATGATGCAATCTCAATTGCACTTCACACTGCCCTATCCCACCTGGACAAGAAGGGAAATAACTACGTGAGAATGCTGTTCATACTTACAGCTCAGCGTTCAACACAATTAGTCCCCTCCATGCTCCTCATGAAGCTAGTGACCCTGAAGCTACCTCCCTCTGCAACTGGATCCTGGACTTCCTGACAGGCCGGCCCCAGGTGGTGAGGGTAGGCAACAACACCTCCGTTACACTGACCCTTAACAGTGGCCCCTCATGGGTGTGTGCTTAGTCCCCTCCTGTTCTCCCTGTTCACCCACAACTGCATGCCAATGCATGACTCCAACACCATCATCAAGTTTACTGACGACACAATGATGGTAGGCCTGATTACCGATGGCGATGAGACAGCCTACAGGGAGGAGGTCAGAGATCTGGCAGTGTAGTGCCAGGACAACAACCTCTCCTTCAACACCACTAAGACCAAGGAGTTGATCGTGAACTACAAGAGAAAGAGGGGAGAGCACACTCCCATCCACATCAATAACGTGGCTGTAGTGGAGTGGTTCGAGAGCTTCAAGTTCCTTAGTGTCCACATCACTAAGGACTTCATGTGAAATAATTAGAAATGTCCTTGAGTTGTCACTTTCTACAAAATGATTAGTTTGTCATGTTATGCATGTGTTAAGAGTGACATTTACTGGCATAATGTGGTACTGCAGTTCTGTTGTTACATCCTGTTCTTCGCGCCCTCAAGTTTAGTTCATTTTATCATTGCTGGAGGTACAGTACCTTCAGAAAATATTCACACCCATTGATTTATTCCACATTTTGGTGTGTTACAGCCTGAACTCAAAATTAATTACATAGATGTTTTCTCTCATTCATCTACACACAATACTCCATAATGACAAAGGGAAAACTGTTTAGAAATATTTGCTAATTTATTGAAAATATAATATCCTCATTCATGAGAATGTTAGAATCACCTTTGGCAGCGATTACAGCTGTGAGTCTTCCTGGGTGAGCTTTGCACACCTGGGTTGTACATATTTGCACATTATTTTTTATCAAGTTGGTTGTTGATCATTGCTAGTCTTGCCATAGATTTTCAAGACGATTTAAGTCAAAACTGTAACTAGGCCACTCAGGAACATTCAATGTCATCTGGGTAAGCAACTCCAGTGTGTATATGGCCTTGTGCTTTAGGTTATTGTCTTGCTGAAAGGTGAATTTGTCTCCCAGTGTCTATTGGGAAGCCCGGTTTTCCTATAGAATTTTGCCTGTGCTTAGCTCTATTCCGTTTCTTTTTATCAACAAAAAAAAAAAACTCCCTAGTCCTTGCCGATGACATGCAGCATACTGTACCCAGAACATGATGCAGCCACCATCATGCTTGAAAATATGAAGGATGATACAGGGTAGCCTAGTGGTTAGAGTGTTGGACTAGTAACCGGAAGGTTGCAAGTTAAAACCCCCGAGCTGACAAGGTACAAATCTGTTGTTCTGCCCCTGAACAGGCAGTTAACCCATTGTTCCTAGGCTGTCATTGTAAATAAGAATTTGTTCTTAACTCACTTGCCTAGTTAAATAAAGGTCAAATAAAAAATACTTAGTGATGTATTGTGTTGGATTTGCCCTAAACATAACGCTTTGTATTCAGAACATGAAATGTATTTATTTTAAACATTGTTTGCAGATTTATTTTTGTGCCTCATCACAAATGTTTTGTGATATTTGTACTTCGTCCCTCTTTTCCCTCTGTCATTTAGGTTAGTAATGTGAAGTAACCACTGTTGTTGATCCATTCTCAGTTCTCCCCTATCACAGCTATTAAACTCTGAAACTGTTTTAAAGTCACTATTGGGCTCGTGGTGAAATCCCTGAGCAGTTTCCTTCCTCTCCAGCAACCGAGTTAGGAAGATTGCCTGTGTCTTTGCAGTGATTGGCTGTATTGATACACCATCCAAAGTGTAATTAGGGACATTCAGTGTCTCCTTTTTTTTTTTTTTACCCATCTACCAATAGGTGCCCTTCTTTGAGAGGCGTTGGAAAACCTCCCTGGTTTTTTGAATCTGTGTTTGAAATTCATTGCTCACCTGACGGATCTTATAAATAATTGTATTTGAACACTATTGCACACAGTAAGTCCATGCAAATTTGTACTTATTTAGGCTTGCCATAACAAATGGGTTGAATACTTATTGACTCAACATTTTATCTAATTTTCTTTATTAAGGTGTAAAGATTTCGAAAAACATAATTCCACTTTGACATTGTGGGTTATTGTGTGTAGAACATACAATCTCAATTTAGTTAATTTTAAATTCAGGCTTTAACACAACAAAATGTGGAACAAGTAAAAGGGTATGAATACACCCTGAAGGCACTGTATGTATTGTGCACCAAGCTGTCCCCTGTATTTGGATATTTATTTGATAAATACCTTGTTCTAAGTTGGACAACTATTATAATACATAAGAGTTTTTACGTGTTAGCATGAATTGTGATGTTTTTGTGGACTTCTGTCAAGGACATGTAACTTAATGGACATTTAGCATTTTGCCTCAGTCACATTGTAACATGTAGCTACTATATTAAATTGTAGCTTTTGTTTTGTCCCAGGTCCCACCTGGCCAAAATCGGGGGAAATTGCAAAGCGCGAAATTCAAAATTCGTAATATTAAACATTCATGAAAATACAAGTGTCTTACCTTAAAAGCTTAACTTTGTCAGATTTCGAAAAGGCTTTACGGCGAAAGCATACCATGCGGACAGCGCCCCGCATACAAAAGCATTACAATCATTTTCCAAACAAGCAGAGGCGTCACGAAAGTCAGAAATAGCGACAAAATAGATCACTTACCTTTGAAGATCTTCCTCTGGTTGCAATCCCAAGGGTCCCAGCTACATAACAAATGGTCCTTTTGTTCGATGAAGTCCTTCTTTATATCCTAAAAAAGTCAGTTTGGTTGGCGGCTTGACTCAGTAATCCACCAGTTTCCCTCATTCAGAATGCATATAAATGAATCCCAGAAGTTACCAATAAACTTTGTCCAAACAAGTCAAACAACATTTCTAATCAATCTTCGGGAAACCTAATATGTAAATAAATTATAACATTTAAGACGGAGAATAGTATGTTCATTACCGGAGATAAATTACGAAGTGCGCACTCTCATCCACGCGCACCACAATACTACTGCCAAAATGGGAGCCACCTAGAAAAAAACTGCAAATTCTAGCTCATTTTTCAAAAAACAAGCCTGAAACTCTTTCTAAAGACTGTTGGCATCTAGTGGAAGCTCTAGGAACAGCAATATGGAAGGTATTCCTTTGATTTTCCCATAGACATGCATTTTAAATGGTGTCACCTCAACAACAACAAAATTCCGGATGGATTCTCCTAGGGTTTCGCCTGCTACATCAGTTCTGTTATACTCAGACAGTATTTTAACAGTTTTGGAAACTTTCGAGTGTTTACTATCCAATGCTACCAACTATATGCATATCCTAGCTTCCGGGCCTGAGTAACGGGCAGTTTTCTTTGGGCACCTCATTCATCCAAACTTCCAAAACACTGCCCCCTTAGCCTTAAGAAATTAAGAACAATTACACACAGAGTATACAAAACATTAAGAACACCTGCTCTTTCCATGACATAGACTGACCAGGTGAATCCAGGTGAAAGCTATGATCCCTTATGAATGTCACTTGTCCACTTCAAATCAGTATAGATTAAGGGGAGGAGACAGGTTAAAGAAGGATTTTTAAGACTTTAAGACTAAGATTGTGTGCCATTCAGAGGGTGAATGGGCAAGACAAAATATTTAAGTGCTTTTGAACAGGGTATAGCAGTAGGTGCCAGACACACCAGTTTGTGTCCTTGGTTTTTCATGCTCAACAGTTTCCTGTGTGTAATCAAGAATGGTCCACCACCCAAAGGACATCCAGCAAACATGACACAACAGTGGGAAAGATTGGAGTCAATATGGGCCAGCATCCCTGTGGAATGCTTTCAACACCTTGTTGACATGACTGTCCTGATCAGATCAGGTTACAGGAGACCACAACCCTACAGATTATCTCTCACCCCCAACAGGGGAGGAGAGATCTAGGGGTATGAAGATGTGGGGTTTTTATGACCCCTTACACCCATGGTAAATCTTAGGCAACAGACACAATACCTTTGTCTTCTCACTATGGAGAACCAGTCTCACAACATTAAACATGCAATAAATGGACTTTGGAACAATGGTTTCCATCAGCCACAATGGTGGTAATGACGATAGATGGAATATGAAAATTAATGTCATTTTTGTGTTGTTATTAAAGGTTAAAGGACGATGTTATTACGAAAACATTGTAACGTTTGAGTTTTCCTAGTATTTGCTTGATGTTTATACATTGTACGTTGTGTGGAAAATATCCAAATCAAAGAGAATGTTTTGGTAAAGATGAAATGTGAAGTTAGTTGTCTAAATTGGATTTGAGTAAAATCTAGACCTTGCCTCTTAACTTGGTACGCCCAGAGAATTGCCCTAAAGGCGGTTATGCCCACTTCTGACCCGAGGGTATAAGACATGTGCGTTAAGAATTAACATATGTGACCCGTGCTGCAGCTAAGGTCTGAAAAGTCAAACCCAAAACAAGGTTGAAGAACAAGAAATATTTTTTCTACCCATGCTACGGATGAGTAGCTGTGTCTAAGCGGGTGAATTCCAACCAGACCACCCGGCCTCTACTGCCCATCGAATCATGGTATCTACACTGTTTCCATTCCTACTGAGCTACAGAGCTGGCTCTCCTCTGAAGATCCCTTTCAGAACAAGGGTGAGGAATCAGGCCACTAAGCCAAAATGACACTGACATCGTGAAGACAACAAGAGAGTTGCACCAGAGAAGAGCGTCATTGAGAAGCCTAAACGGTCCACGCGGAGAATCCACGGAGACCTTCAACACGTGATTTTCTGACCCATAAGAGGCGCAGTTCGGGGCAAGGTTAGGGGTAAAATAAACATGCACCCAAATGTATGTTTCTCGTGTACCTTCTCTTTTTCTCTCTTTTTGAAATCCCCATTTTGGGTAACACGCTTCATAGTGTGTTGGCCCTTTATACTAAGGTCTAATCAATAGCCTAGACTGTGTTTTTGAGTATCTTTTATCGTTTTTGCTTTCTAGTAAATAAATAATCAACTAAAATTGGTGTAGTACGAACTCATTGGTGGGACCCGGGTTTGTGCAGATTCCCAGATTATGCGACGTTCAGAATGAGACTGTAGAGGAAATATATTAATTAGCGACTGTTGTAAAATCGATATTCTTTGAGTTAATTTGGGAAATAGAAACTCAATTAAACAAATTTTCACGTGGTGCCACTGGTTTATGAGTTAATTGCCTGATTCATTTAATCACGCAATTATAAACCGTTAATCATTTGATGAGCAGCAGTTGTCACGTTAACTAATACGTGACGACATTGTCCACGCCCCACAAATTTGGGCAAAAAGGCAAAAGTGGGAGGAGTTTATTTTATCATTGCTTGAGATCCTTTAAAGAACTGCAGTTGCCAAGATACAGTATTACACCAATACACTGTGTGTGTGTCCTCTTTTGAGAAATAGAATGTGTTCTGTCACAGTCCGTTTGGCTGTTGTTACATTAATATGGTCCACACACAACGCGTAGTTGAGAAGAGGACACACCAGTGCCTCTTCCCCATCAGGAGGCTGAAAAGATTTGGCATGGGCCCTAAGTTCTTCAGCTGCACCATCTAGAGCATCTTGACTGACTCTATGCACACTCACAAGACTATATATATACACTCACATACGCATACTGACACAACACAAACACACCACAAGGCGCTACAGAGGGTGCTGAGTATGGCCCAGCACATCACTAGGGCTGAGCTCCCTGCCATCCAGGACCTCTATGCAATGGGTGTCAGAGGAAGGCCCCCAAAAATGGTCAAAGACTCCAGCCACTCAAGCCATAGACTGTTATCTCTGCTACCATATGGCAAGTGGTACCAGTGCACCAAGTCTAGAACCAACAGGACCTTGAACAGCTTCTACTTCAAAGATTTAAGACTGCTAAACAAGACTGCTAAATAGCTAATCAAATGGCCACCAAGACTATTTGTGCTCCCGAGTGACACAGCGGTCTAAGGCACTGCATCTCTGTGCTAGAGGCATCACTTCAGATCCTGGTTCAATTCCAGGCTGTATCACAACCGGCCATGATTGACAGTCCCCTAGGGCAGTGCACAATTGGCCCAGCGTCATTAGGGTTCGGCCCGGGTAGACCGTCATTGTAAATAAGAATTTGTTCTTAAATGACTTGCCGAGTTAAATTAAAACATCTGCAATTACCCTTTTTTGCACAAACTCACTTTACCGTTACCTATATAAGTACATACAGTGAGGGAAATAAGTATTTGACCCCCTCTCAATCAGAAAGATTTCTGGCTCCCAGGTGACTTTTATACAAGTAACGAGCTGAGATTAGGAGCACACTCTTAAAGGGAGTGCTCCTAATCTCAGTTTGTTACCTGTATAAAAGACACCTGTCCACAGAATAAATCAATCAGATTCCAAACTCTCCACCATGGCCAAGACCAAAGAGCTCTCCAAGGATGTCAGGGACAAGATTGTAGACCTACACAAGGCTGGAATGGGCTACAAGGCCATCGTCACCTAACCAAGTTGCTTGGCAACAGTAGGTGCGATTATTTGCAAATAGAAGAAACACAAAAGAACTATCAATCTCCCTCGGCCTGGGGCTCCATGCAAGATCTCACCTTGTGGAGTTGCAATGATCATGAGAACGGTGAGGAATCAGCCCAGAACTACACAGGAGGATCTTGTCAATGATCTCAAAGGCAGCTGGGACCATAGTCACCAAGAAAACAATTGGTTACACACTACGCCATGAAGGACTGAAATCCTGCAGCGACCACAAGGTCCCCCTGCTCAAGAAAGCACATATACATGCCCGTCTGAAGTTTGTCAATTAACATCTGAATGATTCAGAGGACAACTGGGTGAAAGTGTCATGGTCAGATGAGACCAAAATGGAGCTCTTTTGCATCAACTCAACTCGCCTTGTTTTGAGTAGGAATGCTGCCTATGACCCCAAGGCAGCACAGAGGTGGAAACATTATGCTTTGGGGGTGTTTTTCTGCTAAGGGGACAGGACAACTTCACCGCATCAAAGGGACGGACGATGGACGGGGCCATGTACCGTCAAATCTTGGGTGAGAACCTCCTTCCTCAGCCAGGGCATTGAAAATGGGTCGTGAATGGGTATTCCAGCATGACAGTGACCCAAAGCACACAGCCAAGGCAACAAAGGAGTGGCTCAAGAAGAAGCACATTAAGGTCCTGGAGTGGCCTAGCAGTCTCCAGACCTTAATCCCATAGAAAATCTGTGGAGGGAGCTGAAGGTTCGAGTTGCCAAACGTCAGCCTTGAAACCTTAATGACTTGGATAAGATCTGCAAAGAGGAGAGGGACAAAATCCCTCTTGAGATGTGTGCAAACCTGGTGGTCAACTACAAGAAACATCTGACCTCTGATTGCCAACAAGGGTTTTGCCACCAAGTACTAAGTAATGGTTTGCAGAGGGGTCAAATACTTATTTCTCTATTTAAAATGTTAATCAATTTATAACATTTGACATGCTTTTTCTGGATCTTGTTATTCCGTCTCTCACTGTTCAAATAAACCAAGCATTAAAATTGTAGACTGATCATTTCTTTGTCTGTAGGCAAAATCAGCAGGGGATCAAATACTTTTCCCCCTCACTGTAGTTACCTCAATTACCTTGTACCCCTTCACATCGACTCGTACACCCTGTAAATAACCATGTTATTTTTACTTGCTATTCCACGTTTATATTTTTTAGTAAATGTTCTCTTTGTGTTACACACTCCTCTGTGAAGAGGGAACGCAACACCCTGCTACAACTCAACTGTCCGTGAAGTGAAAGAGGTATGGACTGTAGGTGTAAGTAAGGATGACAAAAAGGCAGAGAATTTACCGTTTACTAGGAATTTATTCCTTCACACGGTAATATGGGGAAAAGGGGCTGGACGGAACCAAAGCAAGTAAATCTAAGTCCCCTCTCTTACGTAACCACTACCTATCTAATTTAGCACCACCTGGTGCGCTAACCAAAGTACAGTGGGTGGTCCGCCCGGTCTTACCTAGTGTGCCTAGACAGTGAATATACTACGGGTATGTGTATGCCCGCGGGCCTCTTGCCTAAGCACTCCCTAGGTGCCTTCCCCTTCCCCCCCTGGGAACAAATGAAACAGAATAACAAACATTCCACTTTACTACAAAACTGAGAAAAAACTCAGGCCATTAAAGAAACTCTGACAAAGCAACAAACACAGAACATACCAAAGCTGCTACCAGCAACAACTAACATAGTACATACCAACGACCAACATGCTATCAACCTCCTCTCTCAGCAATGATCTATATCACAATCAATCTCTCAGCAATGATCTCCCTCCTGAACAGAACACTGGCTTTTATATAGCTTCAGAAGAAATGGGTAATTGGAGAGAGCTGCGTCCTGACGAGGGGGCGGGGTCAGCTCTCCAATTAGCCATGAAGTCGACCAATCAGCTGCTTGGGGAGAATTCAGGAAGCCATCTCCTGAAACACACACTCAAATACACAAGCTATAACACAGAAACTGGGGAACGTAACACTGCATTGTTGAAAAAGGACTGTTAGTATGCACTGTTAGTCTAAACCTCTTCTTTACGATGCAAGTGACATATAATTACATTTCATTTGACACACACACTTTTACACTTAGCAAATGCTGCTGCTACTCTGTTCTTTATTTTACACTTATTATCTGTTTTGATGCCAAGTCACTTTACCCTGCCTTCATGTACATATCTACAGCAATTACCTCATACCGCTGCAAAATGATCTGTTACTTGTACTCTCTTTTTATAGCTCCACTCTTGTGTATTTTATTCCTCGTGTGTTACTATTTTTTTACTATCATAATTTTTAAATCTCCACCGTTGGAAAGGGCTCGTAAGCAAGCATTTCACTGTAAAGTCTACACCAGTTGTATTCGATGCGCGTGACAAATAACATTTTACTGCATTTTTCCACACCCTACTTCCTGCTAGCTGGACTCATCCAGAGGTCACATGACCCACTCACATGACCCACTCTCTCTCACCCTCTCACTCTATCCCTCGCTCCAACGAAGAGTTTGACTAAATTACTTTTGTTTGCCTCTTCCTCCTCGTTTTCTCCAGCTTAATACATCATTCATTAGATTATGGAAAACCATTAGTGTCAAGATTGGGAACTTGCCAATACATTGTGGCTACTCGCTTAGCATATAAAGAATACTTTTTTTTCAACTACGGGGCTAAATATCGATGACAGGCCCTTGTTGTGGTTGATGGACGAGGTTCATAATTAGATGGAGCCTTTGCTTTGGACTATTAATGAGGTTTGTGAATAAAAACCACTCTGCCCCTCCACCCTACCCGGCCCCTCTGACAATGTTCTGTGGTCTCATCTGCCAAGCAAGTTACCTGTTCAGCTCAAGTGATGGCTCTGCGGGGACAATGAATAATCATTCAGGATGGTCCCCAATTCTCGTTGAATAAGAATTTGGGCTTTTTCCTTGACTTACTTTGCTCTTTGTGCTTGTTATATAATAATTTTGCACGCCCAATTTTTCAGTTTTTGATTTGTTAAAAAAGTTTGAAATATCCAATAAATGTCGTTCCACTTCATGATTGTGTCCCACTTGTTGTTGATTCTTCACAAAAAAATACAGTTTTATATCTTTATGTTTGAAGCCTGAAATGTGGCAAAAGGTCGCAAAGTTCAAGGGGGCCGAATACTTTCGCAAGGCACTGTATAATAGTCAGCTACGTAGAGGTAAAGATAATGAGACCCACCCACCCAACTTCGTCCTTCCCAGGGTTGTACCAACCCCACCCGCCTCCCTCCCACCAAACTTCGTTCTTCCCAGGGTTGTACCAACCCCACCCTACCCGCCTCCTTAGCAATCCCCTTTTGTTGAAGCTCTTGTCATCCTGGTATTGTCTTTGAAATATGCAATTGCTTAAGAGGTGGTATTGCAAGGTCATGGGTGATCTTAAACAGCAGAGAGGTGTCGGCTGGTGTTGTATTTCTTAACCTTTTACTGCAGATGGCTAAATCAGGGTCACACAGAGGGATTTTTGGTAGTCTGAAACAAATCTACAGAGCGCTCGGGAAGTATTCAGACCACTTAACTTTTTCCACATTTTGTTACGTTAGAGCCTTATTCTAAAATGGATTAAAAGTTTTTTCCCCTCAATCTACGCACATCCACAATGCCCATAACGACAACGCAAAATCAGGTTTAAATTTACAAAAGTATTCAGACCCTTTGCTAAGCACTTTGTTGAAGTACCTTTGGCAGCGATTACAGCCTCAAGTCTTCTTGGGTATGACACTACATGTAACCAAACAAAACATAGAAACATACAAAGCAAACTATGGTCAGGGTGTGACACTACAAGCTTGGCACACCTGTATTTGGGAAGTTTCTCCCATTCTTCTCTGCAGCTCCTCTCAAGCTCTGTCAGGTTGGATGGGGAGACACCACCATGCTTCACCATAGGGATGGTGCCAGGTTTCCTCCAGATGTGACGCTTGGCATTGTGGCAAAATACTTCAATCTTGGTTACATCAGACCAGAGAATCTTGTTTCTAATGGTCTGAGAGTGTTTTAGGTGCCTCTTGGCAAACTCCAAGTGCCTTTTACTGAGGAGTGGCTTCTCTGGCCCCTCTACCATAAAGGCCTGATTGTTGGAGTGCTGCAGAGATGGTTGTCCTTTTGGAAGGTTCTCCCATCTCCACAGAGGAACTCTCTCGGATTTGTCAGTTTTTTTTTTTACAATCTGTCACGGACTGCTGCTCATTCTGTTCACCAGTTCCTGGAGGTCTACGTCACCAGCTTTCTAGGCTTCACTGAATGGGACTCATTATCATCAACCTCGGGACTGTCTTGCCTGATTATACACACCTGGTTCTCATTTCCCCTTATTAGTATGTTATCTATGTGCCCCTTGTATTTGTTGGTTATTGTTCGCATCTCGGTTGGTCGTGTGAGTACCTATGCATTGGTGCAGCTGTTTTTCTGCGTTCTTTAGATATTTATTTAGGGGATCGTCTTGTGTCTTTCAAAGAGGTTTACCCTCACTCTTTTGTTTGGGTACAGCCCAGTGTTTTTGTATATGTGTTTGTTTTGGGTGTATCAAAAACCCATATTGTGTATTCTTGCTCCTGTCTCCAAATCCTTTATACCAGCGTAACAGAATAACCAACCCGCAAAATGGAGACAGCAGCTGGCGACCATTGTAAGGACTGTACAGCACCACAAGGAAGGTCTCTCGACTTGGTATCGCCATGGACAGTGTGCTGGCAACCATCCTGCAATTGGAGGGGAGTGTGCAGTCCCTCCAGTCTCCAGCACCGATCCCGATACCAGCTCCCACACCACAACCTACCTCCATCCCATCGGAGCCGGTCCATGGAATAACCCTGTCCCTCCCGGAGCACATCGATGGCACACCAGTAAGATGCAAGGGGTTCCTTCTACAACTCCCTGTTGATTACCTCATTAACCCAACCTTTCATGTGTCTCTCCTCAGGCCGGTAGTGCCTGGTCCCCTTGCTGAGGCTGGACCCAGTGATGCCCCGCCTCCTCCTCTGGACATCGAGGGAGGTCTGGCGTACTCAATCTGGGAGGTTCTGGATTTGAGGCATCGGGGGGGGGGGGGGGGGGATTGCGCGTCTCCAATACCCCATCGACTGGGCGGGGTAAGACCAGAGGAGCGGTGCCTGGTTCCTGCTGTGGACATCCTGGACGCTTCGCTGACCAGGGATTTTCACCGTCGACGCCCAGACCTGTATTTAGGGACCGACCTGCACTGTGCCCCTGTGGTCGTCCCTGAGGCCAGTGTCGTCCCGCTGCTGGTCATGGGTTTGTGTCACGGATCCCCCCAGGTACTGCTGCTCATTCTGTTAAACAGTTCCGGAGGTCACTGAATGGCTTCACTGAATGGGATTCGTTATCGTCACTGTCTTGTTTGATTAAACACATCTGGTTCCCATTTCCACTGATTAGTATGTTACATATGTGCCCCCTGTTCCCTCTGTCTTTGTCGGTTATTGTTCCCAAAAATGGAAAAACCAAAACCTGTAACAAGCACATTGTGGTTGACTGTGTCAGATGCTTTCTTTAAATCCAGGAAAATTGCTCGCACAACTCTACCTTTGGCAAGTTTGGACTTTATTTCCTCAACAAAGAAACAGTTTGCCGTTTCGGTTGAATGATGTTTCCTGAAACCAAACTGCATTGGATGGAGAGGAGAGTGAACTGAGTTTAGGTGGGCTATGAGTTGGTCGGCCACCACATTTTCTGGATATAATTGTGAGAATGCTGATGGGCCTATAATTGGCCACATCAGTTGGATCTCCAGCCTTGAAGATTTGTGTTATGACAGCATATTTCGAGTCATCAGGGAACACTTCTTTAATTGACAGATTTACCAGAATTAGTGACTGGAAAGCACAAGGTGCTGGAGTTTTTCTTCGGGAGGGCGGAATTATTTCCATACACATCCTGTGCCTTGGACTAGTTAGTTAGGATTTTCATGATCTCCTGCTCAGGCACTTCAGCTGTGTTAAAAACAGGAGAGGTATGGGCAGGTGAAATGATTAGTTATTTCTATGGCCAAATGTTATTGGCAGGTTGCCAACTGTCTTCAAATAAATTGTTCAATATTGAGGCATTATTTTGAGTTAAAGTTCCTTGTATTTTCAGTAAATATACTGAACTTGATTTGCTTTTACACCTTTTTGCATAGTGTGTTGAGATTTGTCCATAGAAGTTTACTATTTCCTCTAGCTTGGTTGATAAGTTCAATAAAAAGGTTGGTTTTGGCCTTTGTCGTTCACAGCCTCATGCAGATCCTTAAAAATGCTCTTATCAGTACTTAGAGCTGTTTCAGAGCAGTTTTGAGGGCAAAGTCCATTTTCTTCAGGAGACTCCACAACTGCTCCTTCAGCCAGGTTAAGTTACTTGTTTTCCTGCCATTCAGTGTTATTCATAAATTTTTTCAATCAAATTTTATTTGTCACATGAGCCGAATACAACCTTAACGTGAGATGCTTACTTACAAGCCCTTAGCCAACAATGCATTTCAAGAAAGAGTTAAGAAAATATTTACTAAGTAAACTATAGTAAAATAATTAAAAGTAACACAAAAAATAATAACGATGTTATATACAGGGGGTACAGGTACAGGTACTGTGAGTTATTTTGTACATGTAGGTAGGGGTAAAGTGACTATGCATAGATAATAAACAGCGAGTATTAGCAGTGTAAAAACAAATCGAGGGGGGTGTGTAAATCTTAATAGTCCCTTGGGGCCATTTGATGAATTGTTCAGCAGTCTTATGGTTTTTGGGGTTGAAGCTGTTAAGGAGCCTTTTGGTCCTAGACTTGGTGCTCCTTAAGGAGCCTTTTGGTCCTAGACTTGGTGCTCCTTAAGGAGCCTTTTGGTCCTAGACTTGGCGCTCCGGTACCGCTTGCTATGCAGTAGCAGAGAGAAAAGTCTATGAATTGGGTGACTGGAGTCCTTTACACCATTAATAGTAGCCTTAAAGAGTTTTCATGTGGCGCGTCACGGATCCCTCTGGAACTTTCATAGGGCACACCTGGCCCCTATTCCCACTGATTGTATTTGTTTGTATGTGCCCTTTGTTCACCATGGTGCTGTCAATTTATTGTTACAATGTCCGTTGGTGCATGTGCTGTGTGTTTTGGGCTTTCGTGCCCTTGTGGATTGCGCAGATGATTACGGGGTCTTGTCCCGTGTATTAATCATCTTGTGTTATTTATTCAAGGTACTCCTCGCTCTTTTGTTTGGGTTTCCACCCTGTGTTTTTGTTACGTGTTTGTTTGATCTTCGTCCCTGTGCCTTTCCACGGCACGCCGTAATTTGGGGCTGTGTCACGACTTCCACCGAAGGTAGCTCCTCTCCCTGTTCGGGCGGTGCTCGGCGGTCATCATCGCCGGCCTACTAGCTGCAACCGATCCATTTTTCCTTTTCGTTTGTGTCTATCTGTTATTGTTATCACCTGTGTCTTATTAGTTAATTTTGGTGGCTTTATTAACCTCCGCTGCCTGCTAGTCTTTGTGCGGGAGTAATTTTGCTTGTTAGCTCTGTTAGGGGTGTTTGCGCCACAGGGTTTTTTTCCTCACAGTCGTTGTACCGTGGGTACTATATTTAGGAGAAGAGACTTCTCCGTGTGTTTCACGATTTTCCCCGCCAGTTGTTGGTGGGTTGGGACTTATAATAAATGACTATGCAAACTGGAATTCCTTGCTCTCCTGCTCCTGACTCCTGTACCTACCTCTTCTTAGGAGGCACCTAACAGGCTTAAAAAAAAAAATAAAATGATTTGGTATTCTGTAGGAGACCTGCTATTTAAGCCTTGTTTTCATTGGAAGATTGAAGTGACTCAAATCCATTATTTTTTTAACACATCCAATTTGAATCTGTTACTTGTCCTACAGTCTGAATGGCCAAAAGTCACATGGAATCGGATATTTCAAGCCACATTTCAAACCACCTTCATAGTTGATAGTAGATACAAATCTGATTACTGGTCATGTGACTTTTCTGAATGGTCAAATCTGATTTCTTTGTTCTCAAGTGGGTTTTAGACTTATTTGGCATATCTTGTTGCTTGCTAGCTACTCTGACAGTTTGACAAGAACATGACATGGTAGAGCAATTCCATAATAACCTGAGCAAGAAAACTAAATAGCTTATTTCCTAAATAAACAACTTTCCTATTTACCTTGATTGTCTATTTTGAAGGGAAGACTACATTTGGCCTTTATATTTTGTAAAATGCAATGCTATTGTTACTACAAAGTAGGATACAAAGTCTCAATAAGTATTTTCAGTCAACCAGATGTCATTGTTTTTTGCAATGGCTCACAGAACTTGTTTTGGTGCTGACATCTGTCTCTCTGTGTTTCTGACGAAGTAGGAAAGTTAATGAAAGAAAATGTGTCCATTGAGTGCTATTATAGAATAGAACGCTGATTTGGAAAGGCAGTGTTATATTTGTAACGTTATTGTGGACGAGTTTCGAGTATGATTGTATGCAAACTTTTTGTGCAAACTTAACTTTCATCAATGGCTTTATTGGTTTCCTTTCTCTCTTTTGTCAGTACTCGTTCTAAGCGTAATGGATGTGACCATTAGGGATCAATGATCACTGACTCACTAGTCAGCATCACTGCATAACGAGATCATGATAAAATGACCATGCCCTTTCTATTGCTTCATACTGTTTTGTTAGTAAACAAGCTACCGGGCAATCTTTAACTGCGTGTGTGATTTATTTAGAGTGTACTCACATTCTCATATGAACTGCAATCATGGGTTGCTCTGCTAACTGGAGCATTATACATGATCACATGGCATAATATACAGAACCAGTCAAAAGTTTGGACACATCTACTCATTGAAGGGTTTTTCGTTATTTTTATTATTTTCTACATGCAGAATAATAGTAAAGACATCAAAACTATGAAATAACACACATGGAATCATGTAGTAACTGAAAAAGTGTTAAACAAATCAAAATATATTTCATATTTGAGATTCTTCAAAGAAGCCACTCTTTGCCTTGATGACAGCTTTACACACTCTTGGCATTCTCTCAACCAGCTTCAGTAATGCTTTTCCAACATTCTTGAAGGAGTTCCCACACATGCTGAGCACTTGTTGGCTGCTTTTTCTTCACTCTGCGGTCTGACTCATCCCAAACCATCTCAATTGGGTTGGGGAATTGTGGAGGCCAGTTCATCTGATGCAGCACTCTGATGCAGCACTCCATCACTCTCCTTCAACACCATAGTACCCTCCAAGCTCGTCATCAAGCTCGAGACCCTGGGTCTCGACCCCGCCCTGTGCAACTGGGTACTGGACTTCCTGACGGGCCGCCCCCAGGTGGTGAGGGTAGGCAACAACATCTCCTCCCCGCTGATCCTCAACACTGGGGCCCCACAAGGGTGCGTTCTGAGCCCTCTCCTGTACTCCCTGTTCACCCACGACTGCGTGGCCACGCACGCCTCCAACTCAATCATCAAGTTTGCGGACGACACAACAGTGGTAGGCTTGATTACCAACAACGACGAGACGGCCTACAGGGAGGAGGTGAGGGCCCTCGGAGTGTGGTGTCAGGAAAATAACCTCACACTCAACGTCAACAAAACTAAGGAGATGATTGTGGACTTCAGGAAACAGCAGAGGGAACACCCCCCTATCCACATCGATGGAACAGTAGTGGAGAGGGTAGCAAGTTTTAAGTTCCTCGGCATACACATCACAAACAAACTGAATTGGTCCACTCACACAGACAGCATTGTGAAGAAGGCGCAGCAGCGCCTCTTCAACCTCAGGAGGCTGAAGAAATTCGGCTTGTCACCAAAAGCACTCACAAACTTCCTACAGATGCACAATCGAGAGCATCCTGGCGGGCTGTATCACCGCCTGGTACGGCAACTGCTCCGCCCTCAACCGTAAGTCTCTCCAGAGGGTGGTGAGGTCTGCACAACGCATCACCGGGGGCAAACTACCTGCCCTCCAGGACACCTACACCACCCGATGTCACAGGAAGGCCATAAAGATCATCAAGGACATCAACCACCCGAGCCACTGCCTGTTCACCCCGCTATCATCCAGAAGGCGAGGTCAGTACAGGTGCATCAAAGCTGGGACCGAGAGACTGAAAAACAGCTTCTATCTCAAGGCCATCAGACTGTTAAACAGCCACCACTAACATTGAGTGGCTGCTGCCAACACACTGACACTGACTCAACTCCAGCCACTTTAATAATGGGAATTGATGGGAAATTATGTAAATATATCACTAGCCACTTTAAACAATGCTACCTTATATAATGTTACTTACCCTACATTATTCATCTCATATGCATACGTATATACTGTACTCTATATCATCGACTGTATCCTTATGTAATACATGTATCACTAGCCACTTTAACTATGCCACTTTGTTTACATACTCATCTCATATGTATATACTGTACTCGATACCATCTACTGTATCTTGCCTATGCTGCTCTGTTCCATCACTCATTCATATATCCTTATGTACATATTCTTTATCCCTTTACACTGTGTACAAGACAGTAGTTTTGGAATTGTTAGTTAGATCACTTGTTGGTTATTACTGCATTGTCGGAACTAGAAGCACAAGCATTTCGCTACACTCGCATTAACATCTGCTAACCATGTGTATGTGACAAATAAAATTTGATTTGATTTGATTTCTTGGTAAAATAGCCCTTACACAGCCTGGAGCTGTGTTGGGTCATTGTCATGTTGAAAAACAAATTATTGTTCCACTAAGCCAAAACCAGATGGGATGGCATATTGCTGCAGAGTGCTGTGGTTGTCGTTGTCATGACGTTGCCCTTTTTGGGTACAGCAAGCCAGACGACACACTGAGCGTAAATATATATATTGATTGCAATTGTTCCCGAATGAGTGAGCGTTCATGTGCAAAGGATTAGCATTTCAATTTTTATAATTATCAACTCTGTAGTGACTTCTCAGCTGACCCCCACTCCCCTTTTGTCTAACAAGCCGCCATGCCGGTTTAGGGGACTAGGGTACATTCCCCTATCATTTCTTGTAACCATATTTACTTTGTTTGTTTGTGTGTGCACTTCTGTGATTGTTTAGTTAGTTAATAAATAAATGATTTAAGACAATTGATGTATGGATGACTCATAGTGAAGACTGGGTTCGTGCAGATAACCAACATTTTTAACGACGTTTGGAATGAGACTAACGTGAGGTAAAGAAGAATTCATTAATCAGAAGACTATTGGTCAGATATGAAATTATGTGAAAAGTTATATTAGGAAAATTATAACTTCGTAATTTGTATATTTTCCTTGGTGCCCCGACTGTCTAGTTAATTACAGTTACATGATTAATCAGTTTAATCGTGTAATAATAATTACAGAGTCATTTGATAAAGATTTATCTTCAGTTTAATGATGCCAAAGACACGACATCGTGCTGATTATGTGTGCCTTTGAGGTCTAAATAAATCACAGATAGTGTCACCAGCAAAGCACCCCCACACCATAACACCTCCTCTATGCTTTATGGTGGGAAATACACGTGGAGATCATCCGTTCACCCACACCACGTCTGACAAAGACACGTTGGTTGGAACCAAAAATCTCAAATTTGGACTCCAGAACAAAGGACAAACTTTCAATGGTCTAATGTCCATTGCTGTGTTTCTTGGTTCAAGCAAGTCTCTTCATCTTATTGGTGTCCTTTAGTTTTGGTTTCTTTGCAGAAATTTGACCATGAAGGCTTGATTCACACTGTCTCCTCTGAGCAATTGATGTTGAGATGTGTCTGTTATTTGAACTCTGTGAAGCATTTATTTGGGCTGCAATTTCTGAGGCTGGTAACTCTAATGAACTCTGGGAACTCTGGGTCTTCCATTCCTGTGGCGGTCCTCATGAGAGCCAGTTTCGTCTTAACGCTTGATGCTTTTTTGCGACTGCACTTGAAGAAACGTTCAAAGTTCTTGAAAATGTCCGTATTGAAAGTAATGATGGACTGTTGTTTCTCTTTGCTTATTTGAGCTGTTCCTTCAATTGTATAGACTTGGTCTTTTACCAAATAGGGATATTATGGGTGTTTTCTGTTATGATAATGTGTTTCTTGTTAAAAGGCTAAATAGCACTAAAGGGAGTAAGCAAAGGCACTATGTGTAATCCTGGGATCGAGTGTACTTATTGGTATAATTCTATAATGGACTATAGTTATCTGTAATCCTATAATGGCCTGTAATAATATGATGGTCCAATAATGGCATGTAGCAATCTTATAATTGCCTATAGTAATCTGTGCTTATTATTTTCTGGAAATATTGTATAGGCGTGCCACCAATATCATTGATCCAAGGAAATAGAGGGGAGTGGAAACCCTGCCTAGAGGAAATAATTTAGATTTGGAAACAATGGTGGAGTAAAGCCGAGGAGACATGGTTATTGGCATAAAGTGGAGGGACTATGAAACTGTATAAAAAGAGTGGACTGAGAATGAGTCCGGGATTTGGTCAATGGGCCAGCTCGGCTTGTTACTTTGTAATAAAGTCTATTTGAATTCACAAGTTCCGGTATCTGAGAAATATGATTGAGCAAATAATTCCACAACAATATCTTCTGTATACGAAATCCTCCCTTGTCACAACACAGCTTACCACCTATTGGCTCAAACACATTAAGAAAAAAGTTAATTTGTTGAATATCTTTCTAACAAGGCACAGCTGTTAACTGAAATGCATTCCAGGTGACTACCTCATGAAGCTGGTTGAGAGAATGCCAAGAGTTTGCAAAGGGTGGCTACATTTAAGAATCTCAAATGTAAAATATATTTTGATTTGTTTTAACACTTTTGTTTTCTTCCATGGAAGTGTGGAGGATTCTCTATCACAAGTCGAGCCGGCACCCCAGACCATCCAACAGTCCACCCAGGTCAGCGATGCCCGTTTGTCCCTCCCGGACAAATATTTCCCTGCTGACCCTAAGACAGTCTAGGAGAGGAGTTGGGTTCCTATGAGGGGTTCATGGTTCTGTTCAGGGGGTCTCCGATTATCCACCGGAGGGCAGAGAGGAGGGCATTCTATTATGGTGCCACGTTGAAAGTCACTGAGTTCTTCAGTAAGGCCATTCTACTGCCAATGTTTGTCTATGGAGATCGCATGTGCTCGATTTTATACACCTGTCATTGGTGTGTGTGGCTGAAATAGCCGAATCCACTAATTTGAAAGGGTGTCCCTTACCTTTGTATAAACTTTATCTCCGCCAACTGCTCATTTTCAGTTTTCCCCTCCTCATTGAGACCATTCCCAGAAGTCCTAGAAAAATTCTTGCTTGAGTAATTGCTGTTTGCTAAGAATTCATTTTTGTAGATTTTTTTTAAACAATTTTCTTAATCGAAAACAATCACGGTAAGGTACTTAATTGTTACCCAGAAATGATTTGATATTGAGATAAAAACGAGTGCATTGGACCTTTTTAAAGCAGAAATCTGCAGGTTGTGGGTGACTTGAGAAGTCGGACGTTTATATACTTAGGTTGGAGTCATTTAAACTCATTTTTCAACCACTCCACAAATTTCTTGTTAACAAACTATAGTTTGGCAAGTCGGTTTGGACATCTAATTTGTTCATGACACAAGTCATTTTCCCAACAATTGTTTACAGACATATTATTTCACTTATAATTCATTGGGATTGATTTGCACTTTTCGCACCAAAGTACGTTCATCTCTAGGAGACAGAATGCGTCACCATCCTGAGCGGTGTGACGGCTGCGTGAACGGCTGCTGTTTATACTTGCGTACAGATGTACAGATGAACGTGGTACCTTCAGGCGTTTGGAAATTCCTCCCAAGGATGAACCAGACTTCTGGAATTTACCTTTTTTTTATGAGGTCTTGGCTGATTTATTTTTGATTTTCCCATGATGTCAAGCAAAGAGGCACTGAGTTTGAAGGTAGGCCTTGAAATACACCGACAGGTACACCTCCAATTGCCTCAAATGATGTCATGGCTTTAGAAGCTTCTGATATGCTAATTGACATTAAAGAGGAGATGTCTCTTCATATATAGTCCATCTTCCAAATCAAAGTAAACGCCATCTTTAAAATTGTGCCCTGAGTTAAACATGCCACTTGTGTTTGGGTTCTTAAATATTGACTGCATGGCCTTGAATTGGAACGTAAGAAAATGTATCAGTTATGACTATTTGATCATAAGTTCCATTAGTTTTGTTTTTTCTATTGTCAAATCTAACTCCAAGGACTTTCTCAACTGGTTGAACTGTTCCCCATTTTTGTATGAAATAAGCAGTTTCTTTTGATACCAAATTCAACAATGTGAAAGGATTTTCAATATCTTGACAGTTTCTGTGTCTTTTGAAGATATACTGTATATCGCTTTAGCTTGACCCTGTATCTCTTGAACTGCTTCTTCCATGGAAGATACAAAATGATTTACAGTTGTCTGACAGACACCTGCAGCCTGCAGTTGTGCAATAGCAGATGCACACATATCAAGTGTGTTCTTGTTAGATATTGATACAACACGGTTACAACTACAATTTGAAGGAAAATCAGCATTTTTTGGGCTGATTATCAATGGCTGTATTAGCATCCAAGTTAGCATTTAACAAAATTTGAAATGCTTCCTAAAGCCTGAAAATGCACTAAATACACAACAACAATCTGCTTGACCACATTTTAGTCTAAGAGTTCTACCAGGGGAAAATTCCATGCATCAACTTGAAATGCCTCACGAGCAAGTTGGTACTTCCATGACTAACATGGCAAACAAAACACATCATCATAACTTAACTTCCTATGGTATGGCATTTTCACTTTTGGATAAATAGCGTGCCCAATTTCAACTTCCTGCTACTCATGCAAAGAATATAAGATATGCATATTATAAGTAAAAGGCAAAACCCTGAGGACTAACCGTTCAGATTTTTTTTTTAGGTCTCTGTCTGTTCAGTGAGTTCTCATTGGGAAACAATATTTCTTAGGCACTTGTTTTCAGTTCCTAACGCTTCCACTGGATGTCACCAGTCTTTGGAATTTGGCTGAGGTTATTCATTTGTGAAATGAAGAAGTACGGCCATCTAGGAACTGCGTAACACTGTTGAGAGTTGCGCAAGACTTGAAAAGTAGCTTGGTTTGTTGTCTTCCTTGTATTGAACAGATAGACCCGTCTTCAATTTGATCGATTATTAACGTTTAAAAATACCTAAAGTTATATTACAAAAGTGGTTTGAAATGTTTTGGCAAAGTTTACAGGCAACTTTTGAGATATTTTGTAGTGACGTTGCGCAATTTGGAAGCTGTTTTTCTGGATCAAACGTGCCAAATAAATTGACATTTTGGATATATATGGACGGAATTAATCGAACAAAAGGACCAATTGTGATGTTTATGGAACATATTGGAGTGCCAACAAAAGAAGCTCGTCAAAGGTAAGGCATGTTTTATATTTTATTTCTGCGTTTTGTGTAGCGCATGCAGGGTTGAAATATGCTACCCTCTTTGTTTACTGTTGCGCTATCGTCAGAAAATAGCTTCTTTCGCCGAAAAGCCTTTTTAAAATAAGACATGTTGGCTGGATTCACAAGTGCAGCTTTAATTTAGTATCTTACATGTGTGATTTAATGAAAGTTGTATTTTTATATCATTTTATTTGAATTTGCCGCGCTGCATTTTCCCTGGCTTTTGGCCAAGTGGGACGCAAGCGTCACCTATACCATAAGAAGTTTTAATCAACATTAGTGCAGGGGTCTTGCTCTGAGCTCAGCAACCCTTGGAGTCTCCTTAACCTTCCCAATGTCTATGTTGTACACAGTTGTTTGTATGTTTGCAACACATGTTGCGCCGCATTGTATTGAAAGCAGGTCCACAAACAAAGTGAACCTTGAAAAGCTCATCGAAGGCACCAAGAGCACTCGTTGACTTGCATGGCAAGGCTTGCTTATCCCGGATGATGAAGTAAGCATCATTAGTTCATCATAACGGCTGCAGCACTGTCCAATAATAAGAATGCCAATACAAACCCTTTTGGAACATGCAGACTGGTCTTTTGCGGCCTTGTGATGGAGGAGGAATCAAATGGAGCAGGAGAGGAATGGAGGAAAGGTCATCGTCCCATCCTAAACAAAGAAGAGATCCTGATTAAAATGGGAAATTCCATCATCAGTGACATTAACATTTCAGAGTTATTTGAAATATAAATTATGATCCTCTAACCATCAGCCATCATGTCAGCTCCCTCATCAACTGCAGATTATGCCATCTGGATCAGCACACTCTGCTTAGGGTCTTGCCCACGTCTCTAAAAACTTGGCTGATATACCCTGTTCAATCTGAAACAAATAAGATAAAGAACAAAACATTATCTCGTGCAAGTCCATTTCTTTCTCACAAAACATTCCACTTTAACCTCCAAAACAGAGTTTGTGTAAATTTACTGGTCAACCTGAATTGGCATCTAGAGATTAAATGCTATTTATACAACTTAAACTGTTCTTTAACAAAAGCCTTACCAGGTCCTTCATATCCAGAAAGTGTGGAAATTCAGTTTACATTTACTTGGTCATGGGTCATCTTCCTGTACTCAAAGGTCAATTTCATCTTCTGTTTGACTGTTTATTCATCAGAAACATAAGATAAATGGCCTCTCTGCACTGGTCTTCACTCAGGGAAACCAAAGTGGATGGACTGGACTCCCTCTCAGCAGTTGGCCCTCGAGTATAGTTGAGTGGGCCGTTTCTCAGATGAAGCCAAATTCCTCTGAACAGTTTTGATTCTATACAAGAGCTATCCTTCTCCACTATTAGGGTCGTAATAATGTTCCTTAAGAAAATGAACGTGGTTACTAATCTTATAAGAAAAAACAAATAACCAAGTCCCAGTAAATTTTTTGCTTCATCATCTTTGACGCTTTTGTGAGTGGCTTCCATCCTCGCTCAAAAGGATTGTATCATCTGACTCATGGTCTGAACCACCCTTCACAGAACTGGCAGAGACAGGACTCATCAGGACTGCTCGGTCCTCCTTTTCCTGTAGTCCACAATCATCTCCTTTGTCTTGATCACGTTGAGGGACAGGTTGTTATCCTGGCACCACACGGCCAGGTCTCATTTTCGTCAGTGACCTACCCCTGTTGTGTCGTCTGCAAACTTAATTATGGTTTTGGAGTCGTGCTTGAGTGAACAGGGAGTACAGGAGGGGACTGAGCATGCACCCCTGAGGGGCCCCGTGTTGAGGATCAGCATGGCAGATGTGTTGTTACCTACCCTCACCACCTGGGGCTGCCCATCTGGAAGTCCATTATCCAGTTGCAGAGGGAGGTGTTTAGTCGCAGGGTCCTTAGCTTAGTGATGAGCTTTGAGGGCACTATGGTGTTGAACACTGAGCTGTAGTCAACTGGAGTTAATGAATAGCATCCTCACGTAGGTGTTCCTTTTATCCAGGTGGGAAAGGGCAGTGTGGAGTGCAATCTAGATTGCATCATCTGTGGATCTGTTGGGGTGGTGTGAAAAATTGGAGTGGGTCTAGGGTTTCTGGGATAATGGTGTTGATGTGAGCCATGACCAGCCTTTCAAAGAACTTCATGGCTACCTACGTGAGTGCTACGGATCGGTAGTCATTTAGGCAGGTTACCTTAGTGTTCTTGCAGGGACAGGTTGAAAATGTCAGTGAAGACACTTGTCAGTTGGTCAGCGCATGCTTGGAGAGTACATGCCTGGTCATCCGTCTGGCCCTGCGGCCTTATGAATGTTGATCTCTTTAAAGGTCTTACTCTTACAATGGCTACAGAGAGTGTGATCACACAGTCGTCCAGAACAGCTGGTGCTCTCATGCATGCTTCAGTGTTGCTTGCCTCGAATCGTGCATAGACGTCAATTTTCTCATCTGGTAGACTCGTGTCACTGGACAGCTCCTGGCTGTGCTTCCCTTTGTAGTCCATAATAGTTTGCAAGCCCTGCCACATCCGAAGAGCATCGGAGTCAGTGTAGTAGGATTCAATCTTACTCCTGTATTGACGCTTTGCCTGTTTGATGGTTCGTCGGAGGGCATGTCTCAGCCTCCAGTATTTATGCTGCAATAGTTTAAGTAGTTTATGGCTAGGGTCAGTTTGTTATATCTGGAGTACTTCTCCTGTCCTATTCGGTGTCCTGTGTGAATTTAAGTGTGATCTCTCTAATTCTCTCTTTCTCTCTCTCGGAGGACCTGAGCGCTAGGACCATGCCTCAGGACTACCTGACATGATGACTCCTTGCTGTCCCCAGTCCACCTGGCCATGCTGCTGCTCCAGTTTCAACTGTTCTGCCTTATTATTATTGGACCTTGCTGGTCATTTATGAACATTTGAACATCTTGCCCATGTTCTGTTATAATCTCTCCGGGCCAAGTCCGGTGTCTGAAGTGAATCCTTTAACATCTGACTCGTTAAAGAAAAAATCTTTATCCAGCACGAAGTGATTGTTCGCTGTCCTGATATCCAGAAGATATTTTCGGTCATAAGAGATGGTGGCAGAAACATTATGTACAAATAAGTTACAAATAGCGCAAAAAAAACACACAATAGCACAATTGACTAGGAGCCCATAAAACGTCAGCCATTATTAGATCAGCAGCACAGTTGCTGTCCCCAATGCTCTGGATAACATAAAATCAGCATAACCAGCTCTGCTAGGGCAACTAAAATTGTCAGATTAAGCTGTTCTCTCATTTGTGTCTGGAAGTAGCTTGCAAGCTAGACAACCTTAGCCAGTTAGCTTGGGTGCTTGACTTCTTGTTGTTAGGTCAAAAGTCTTGGATCAACCCTTCTCCTCGGCCAGAGTGTCCAGTGTGCACTCTGCACGCGCCGAGAGTGAAACACTCAAAATTTATGAACTTATGAGCTGACAACGCTCTGAGTTTACGAACTCCGAGAGCACACTCTGGTACTCCAGATGAAAGTTGGAGGGAGGAGTGGAGCGAGAGGAGAGTGGAGGGAGGGGAACATGAAGATTAAACCAACATTCTAAATGGAGAGTTTCATACTTGCATCTGTAACAGGAAAATGATCTGATCCTTGCAGTGATTTGATGAGGAGGATTCCTCAATTCAGAAGGCAGAAGAAGACCTCGAGCCCTCATGCTCCAGGGTTAATCTCTAGTAACTCCCCAGGGAGTGTAATCATCGACTGACATAACGCAACGGACATAAATATTCCTAGAAAATATTCCTATTCATGAAAATCACAAGTGAAATATATTGCGACACAGCTTAGCCTTTTGTTAGTCACCCTGTCATCTCAGATTTTCAAAATATGCTTTACAGCCAAAGCTAGACAAGCATTTGTGTAATTTTATCGATAGCCTAGCATAGCATTTTGTCCAGCTAGCAGCAGGTAACTTGGTCACGGAAATCAGAAAAGCAATCAAATTAAATAGTTTACCTTTGATGAGCTTCGGATGTTTTCACCCACGAGACTCCCAGTTAGATAGCCAATGTTCCTTTTTTCCAAAAATATTATTTTTGTAGGCGAAATAGCTCCGTTTGTTCTTCACGTTTGGCTGAGAAATCGCCCGGAAATTGCAGTCACGAAAATGCCGAAAAATATTCAAAATTAGCTCCATAATATCGACAGAAACATGGCAAACGTTGTATATAATCAATCCTCAAGGTGTTTTTCAAATATCTATTCGATAATATCTACCGGGACTGGTGGCTTCTTAGTAGGATAGAGAGAAACAATGGCCGCATTTGTCCTTTACGCACCAAACACTCTGAGAGACTTCAGCTGACCACTGACGCAATGTTCAGGCTCATTTTTCAAAATAAAAGCCTGAAACTATGTATTGTGACACTAGACACATTAGGGAAGCCATAGAAAAAGGAATCTGGTTGATATCTCATTCACTGCTCAATAGGGACGCAGAGCCTTCTAAATAAGAGTCCCTTCCTGTTTGGATTTTTCTCAGGCTTTCGCCTGCAACATCAGTTCTGTTATACTCACAGACAATATTTTTACAGTTTTGGAAACTTTAGTGTTTTCTATCCTAAACTGTCAATTATATGCATATTCTAGCATCTTGTCCTGACAAAATATCCCATTTACTACGGGAACGTTATTTTTCCAAAAATGAAAATACTGCCCCCTAGGTTTTAAGCCATTTGAGAGACCAAGATGATTCTATGCAATAAAATATTGGACAACATCATGCAAATTGTTTTTACAAATTGAAAACCTTTCTCAAATAAAAGGATAAAGAACAAGGAGTTGGCTTACTTTGTGAAGGGTCGTCCTCACTGTCATTACTTGGTGGCCTGTTTTAGTCTTTTGCTTCTTGGTAGCAGTGGCACTGGTTTTCTAGTGATTTGGGGCATATTTTGGTGGGGGCTTAGGGAGACCTTTGCCTGAAAATAGTGTAAAATAACATCCAGACCTTTTCTACACACAATGTGTTTAATTTTTATTGAAGTGGAAGAAGACTTAAACTTTAAACCAAAATTCTCCCAAACGATTACCCCTTAGCCTGGAAATCCAGACAGATTTCAACTCAGTTTCACATTTGTTTCACTGCACTAACAATGGTGAAACATGGAGTGATTCCATCTGGGTTGAGGCTACGATTTGCTAGATTTTGCACGCCCAATTTTTCAGTTTTTGATTTGTTAAAAAAGTTTGAAATATCCAATAAATGTCGTTCCACTTCATGATTGTGTCCCACTTGTTGTTGATTCTTCACAAAAAAATACAGTTTTATATCTTTATGTTTGAAGCCTGAAATGTGGCAAAAGGTCGCAAAGTTCAAGGGAGCCGTATACTTTCGCAAGGCACTGTATATATATATATATAGAGAGAGAGTTGAAGGTTTAATATATTAGGTTGAATATATTATTACCTGCTAGATCTACTGTGTCTTTTATATTATGACATATCAGCTAGATCTACTGTCTCTATTATGTTATGACAGACCCGCTAGATCTACTGTCTTTCTATTACAACAGACCAGCTGTATCTACTGTCTCCATTTCACTTTGGCCATTGATGTGGTCCTGCCCTCTCCTCAACAGCCTCAAATAGGCTATTTCATGTGGGTTGGGGTAGGGCGGCAGACACACGCATCACACATTTCATGACATTACATGTTTATATATTGCTTCTAAAATTTAAAAAAAATCAAATATTTTATATTATTAATTTCAAACAAGGGCATTAGCATGATAAGAACTTACCAGTCCAAAACTATGTCCTCTCCCGTTCAAAAAATATTCCTCCACAATCACTAAATGAAGCGTCCTACAACAATCTCTGTCTCACCTTCCCAATCAATTTATTCTAAAATTGTGTGTACATCTGTATATCTAGACTTAGATTTAGCTTTCCCTGACTTAGTCGCCATAATGATTGATATATAAACAGCTGAATCTGCACGTTCACCAAACAATGCAGTGCATAATATGTGCTTCTCCTTCCAGGATGAAACTTCAATATCGAATAACTCTCGTTACGCTGGAGCTTACTACATGGGTTGGTCTTGCAACCCATAAACATGGCGTATTGCCGTTTAGCTCAGCTCATTGGCTATCTACCCAGCTAGATTTAAAGACGATCAGTGGTCATTGGGTTAAAAGACAGTCAATCAACGAAACAGCGGGCAAATCATTGGTGCACAATGATGTCATGACTTGTCTTCAAATCGGTTTCTTTCAGTCAATACGTCCCAAGACATGGCCCATCACGTTTGGTTGTGTTACAAACAAACCAGTTGATTCCAGTGAATCCAAACATGACTGGAAAAGTCACGTTCTGTGTGGGTTATTTACCTGGAATGAGACGGAATTCACGACACAAGCGGTTCACAAAATGTTTTGTGTTAGGCTATAAAAACGGATTTTACCAAACAAAAGATCATTCATTGTGTAACAACGAGCATTGGAATTGCAAACAGACGAAGATTGTCAAAGGTAAACTATTTATTTTAACCTTTTGTAACTAGGGGGCAGTATTTTCATTTTTGGATAAAAAACTTTCCCGTTTTAAACAAGATATTTTGTCACGAAAAGATGCTCGACTATGCATAGAATTCAAATCAAATCAAATCAAATGTATTTATATAGCCCTTCGTACATCAACTGATATCCCAAAGTGCTGTACAGAAACCCAGCCTAAAAACCCAAACAGCAAGCAATGCAGGTGTAGAAGCACGGTGGCTAGGAAAAACTCCCTAGAAAGGCCAAAACCTAGGAAGAAACCTAGAGAGGAACCAGGCTATGTGGGGTGGCCAGTCCTCTTCTGGCTGTGCCGGGTGGAGATTATAACAGAACATGGCCAAGATGTTCAAATGTTCATAAATGACCAGCATGGTCCAATAATAATAAGGCAGAACAGTTGAAACTGGAGCAGCAGCATGGCCAGGTGGACTGGGGACAGCAAGGAGTCATCATGTCAGGTAGTCCTGAGGCATGATCCTAGCGCTCAGGTCCTCCGAGAGAGAGAAAGAAAGAGAGAATTAGAGAGAGCACACTTAAATTCACACAGGACGCCGAATAGGACAGGAGAAGTACTCCAGATATAACAAACTGATCCTAGCCCCCCGACACATAAACTACTGCAGCATAAATACTGGAGGCTGAGACAGGAGACACTGTGGCCCCATCCGAGGACACCCCCGGACAGGGCCAAACAGGAAGGGTATAACCCCACCCACTTTGCCAAAGCACAGCCCCCACACCACTAGAGGGATGTCTTCAACCACCAACCTACCATCCTGAGACAAGGCCGAGTATAGCCCACAAAGATCTCCGCCACGGCACAACCCAAGGGGGGGGCGCCAACCCAGACAGGAAGATCACATCAGTGACTCAACCCACTCAAGTGACGCACCCCTCCTAGGGAAAGTATGAAAGATCCCCAGAAAGCCAGTGACTCAGCCCCTGTAATAGGGTTAGAGCCAGAGAATCTCAGTGGAAAGAGGGGAACCGGCCAGGCAGAGACAGCAAGGGCGGTTTGTTGCTCCAGATCCTTTCCGTTCACCTTCCCACTCCTGGGCCAGACTACACTCAATCATATGACCCACTGAAGAGATGAGTCTTCAGTAAAGACTTAAAGGTTGAGACCGAGTTTGCGTCTCTTACATGGGTAGGCAGACCATTCCATAAAAATGGAGCTCTATAGGAGAAAGCCCTGCCTCCAGCTGTTTGCTTAGAAATTCTAGGGACAATTAGGAGGCCTGCGTCTTGTGACCGTAATGTACGTGTAGGTATGCACGGCAGGACCAAATCAGAGAGATAGGTAGGAGCAAGCCCATGTAATGCTTTGTAGGTTAGCAGTAAAACCATGAAATCAGCCCTTGCCTTGACAGAAAGCCAGTGTAGGGAGGCTAGCACTGGAGTAATATGATAATTTTTTTTTGGTTCTAGTCAGGATTCTAGCAGCTGTATTTAGCACTAATTGAAGTTTATTTAGTGCTTTATCCGGGTAGCCGGAAAGTAGAGCATTGCAGTAGTCTAACCTAGAAGTGACAGCTTCTATGTAATTGACAGCTTTGGATAGAAAACACTCTGACGTTTCCAAAACTGCAAAGATATTGTCTGTGAGTGCAACAGAACTGTTGTTACAGGCGAAACCCAGATAAAAATCCAATCAGGAAGTGCCGCATGTTTTGAAACCGCCTCATGCCAATGACTCCTTATATGGCTGTGAATGAGCTACGAATGAGCTTACGTTTTCTACGTATTCCCCAAGGTGTCTACAGCATTGTGACGTCTTTTTACGCATTTATGTTGAAGAATAGCCTTAAGGGACCACATTTAGCAAGTGGTCACATGATGGCTCCCGCAGAAAAGTACGCAAGTAGCCATTTTTCCAATCGCTTCTTATGAGAAACCAATTGTCCCGACGGATATATTATCGATGTGAAAAACCTTGAGGATTGATTCTAAACAACGTTTGCCATGTTTCTGTCAATATTATGGAGCTAATTTGGAAAAAAGTTTGGCGTTGTAGTGACCGCATTTTCCGGTCGATTTCTCAGCCAAACGTGACGAACAAACGGGAGCTATTTCGCCTACAAAAATAATATTTTTGGAAAAAAGGAACATTTGCTATCTAACTGGGAGTCTCCTGAGTGAAAACATCTGAAGTTCTTCAAAGGTAAATTATTTAATTTGATTGCTTTTCTTATTTTCGTGAAAATGTTGCCTGCTGCCAGCAGAGCCTAGCATAGCATTATGCCATGATAAACTTACACAAATGCTTGTCTAGCGTTGGCTGTAAAGCATATTTAGAAAATCTGAGATGACAGTGTGATTAACAAAATGCTATGCTGTGTCTCAATATATTTCATTTGTGATTTTCATGAATAGGAAGATTTTGTAGGAAGATTTATGTCCGCTGTGTTATGCTAATTCATTTGAGGCTATTACGCTCCCGGATCCAGGTTTGATAGTCGCAAGAAGTTAATGCATTTTGTGATTATGTTACGCCTGTGCTGGTTAAAAAACATTTTTTTAAGGGGCTCTATGCTCAGATAATCGCATCGTATTCTTTCGCAGTAAATCCTTTTTAAAATCTGACAATGCAGTTGGATTAGCAAGATTCTAGGCTTTCGATACATGAGACACATCTATTTTCATGAGTGTTTAATATGACTATTTATGTAGCGATCACCGTATGTTGTGGAATTTCAGCCCGCTAGTGGGTTCCGTGCGCAGAGAGGTTAAATGAAGACGTTCTGACGAAAATATTGTAACTTGAAGAGTTTTCATAATGTGTATATGATGTTTACATACTTTACATTGTGGAGAAAATATCCAGATTAAAGATAATGTTTTTGTGATGATGAGACTGTGATTTCAGTTATCTAAATGAGATCATAGTAAATTGTGATACCTTGCCTCATAACGAACTATGCCCCTGGGAACTCAGAATGTGTCATAAAGACAGAAACGCCCCCTTTCTACCAGAGGATGAGTTATGTGAGTTAAGAATTAACATATCAGACTAGGATGACCACTCGCTGCTGCCAAGGTCTATGGACAGTCGTAAACCCGAAATGCAACACAAGGTTGAAGAAGACAAAGAAACCTCTTAACAATCAATGCTACGATTGAGTAGCTGTTCTAAAGCACTGTATCTAAGGTGAATTTAAGCAGAACCATTTGGTTATTCTCTTCAAGTTATCGTTTGTCTACACTGTTTTCATTCCCACGCTGAGATCATCCACAGTTAGCCGTCCTCAGAAGATGACTCCTCCAGAACTAGTATAAGTAAACAGACAACCAAGAGAATGGACATTGTCACATCTTGTGGACAATCAGAGACTTACACCTGAGAACGAAAGAACAGGCCATTCGAAGAAGGCCCAACAGAGATACCCAACGAAGACCTTCAACACGAAAATACATGCATTGCACATCTCACCCATAAGAGTGGCAGTTCGGGGCCAGTTCGGGGTATTAGGGCTAAATGAAGAGTAGTTTACAAATGTATCCAAGTTCTGTTTCGCTTTCTCTCTTGCTCTCTCTCTCTTTAAATCTCCATCTTATGTAACACGTGTCATATTGTGTTGGTCCGCTAGGGACCTGTTGTCATCGTATTAAGTTTCTAATCAATAACCTTTACCGTGTATGTGTATCTTAAGTTATCATTAAGCTTGTTAGTAAATAAATAATCAGATCTATTTGGGTTTCTGCAGATTTACGGATTATACAATGTTCAGAATGAGCCTGATATGAGGAAATAATTTATTATTGACTGTTATGATATCAAGATAGTCTGATATATTCTTGAGTTAAATTGAGAAATGGTAACTCATTAAACAAACTTTTACTGTGGTGCACCAAATTACTAATGAGTTAATTGTTACGTGATTAATTCAATCACGTAATAATTAAACATATTTGATAAATAGCATGTCATCACATTAATGATAGTCATGTCATAATGTAGCGTGGTTCGTTCTGCATTGTGTACTTTTAATTAGGACGCTGCCACAACTGGAGGTCTGCTAGTTGAATTATTTTTATTTGACCTGCACACGAAGAGACAACACACAATATGTTAGCCCTTGGCGCAGTCATAGCTCTCAGGCACCTTGCTATGCCGAAGGTCAGGCAAAAGTGAACGTCAAAAGGAAATAACAGGTGCTGCGTGCACACATTCAGTGCACAACAGCACACCATACAATACAAGTAAAATGATACAGAACATAATTAAGACAAAATAAAAGACATACCTGCACATGAAGAGACAAAACACAATATGTTAGCCCTTGGCGCAGTCTGTAAGGGCGTTCGTCTGTAGGAGGAGGAGAAGCGGACCAAAGCGCAGCGTGGTGGTTGTTCATATTTTAATAAATCACTACACATGAACAAACTAACGAAAACAAGAAATGTGAGAACGCAAACCAGTCCTATCCTGTGACGACAAACACAGTGACAGGAACAATCACCCACAAACACACAGTGAAACCCAGGCTACCTAAGTATGATTCTCAATCAGAGACAACTAATGACACCTGCCTGTCATGTATTGTCATGTTGTGTCTTTCTGTCCTTTCCTTTCACCCTGTCTCCCTCTGCTGGTCGTATTAGGTTACCTTTTCTCCCCCGCTTTCCCCCAGCTGTTCCTTGTCTCCTCTTGACTACCTCGTCACCCCTTCTCCCACCTGTTCCCCTTTTCCCTCTGATTAGTCCCCTATATCTCTCTCTGTTTTTGTTCCTGTCCTTGTCGGATTCTTGTTTGTTGTGTTTCATGCCTGAGCCAGACTATCGTCATGTTTGCTGTAACCTTGTCCTGTCCTGTCGGAATCTGCCGGTCTATCTGAGCCTACCTATGTTTGGTTATTAAAGAAGCTCTGTTTAAGTTAGTTCGCTTTTGGGTCCTCATTCACTCACCGTAACAGAAGAATCCGACCAAGAATGGACCCAGCGACTTCGGATCCTCTCCACTCAGCCGTCGAGATCCAGGGAGCGATGCTAGGCAGACACGAGCAGGAATTGTCTGCTGCTCGACATGCCGTTGAGACCCTGGCCACCCAAGTCTCCAACCTCACAGAACAGGTTCACCATCTCCGCCTCGATCCACCGGCCACTTCCAGAGCTTTCGAATCTCCGGAGCCCAGAATCAATAACCCGCCGTGTTACTCTGGGGAGCCCACTGAATGCCGCTCGTTCCTCACCCAGTGTGATATTGTGTTTTCTCTCCAGCCCAACACTTACTCCAGGAGCACTGCTCGTGTCGCCTACGTCATATCTCTCCTTATTGGACGGGCTCGTGAGTGGGGCACGGCAATCTGGGAGGCAAGGGCTGAGTGTACTAACCAGTATCAGGACTTTAAGGAGGAGATGATACGGGTTTTTGATCGATCTGTTTTTGGGGAGGAGGCTTCCAGGGCCCTGTCTTCCCTATGTCAAGGTAATCGATCCATAACAGACTACTCTATTGAGTTTCGCACTCTTGCTGCCTCCAGTGGCTGGAACGAGCCGGCTTTGCTCGCTCGTTTTCTGGAGGGTCTCCGCGCAGAGGTAAAGGATGAGATTCTCTCCCGGGAGGTCCCTTCCAGCGTGGATTCCCTGATTGAACTCGCTATTCGCATTGAGCGACGGGTTGATCTTCGTCACCGAGCTCGTGGAAAGGAGCTCGCGTTCTCCGTTGCCCCCCTCTCCGCATCACTACCATCTTCCTCTGCCGGCTCGGGAGCTGAGCCTATGCAGCTGGGAGGTATCCGCATCTCGACTAAGGAGAGGGAACGGAGAATCACCAACCGCCTCTGTCTCTATTGCGGTTCTGCTGGTCATTTTGTCACTTCATGTCCAGTAAAAGCCAGAGCTCATCAGTAAGCGGAGGGCTACTGGTGAGCGCTACTACTCCTGTCTCTCCTTCAAGATCCTGCACTACCTTGTCGGTCCATCTACGCTGGACCGGTTCGTCAGCTTCCTGCAGTGCCTTAATAGACTCTGGGGCGGAGGGCTGTTTTATGGACGAGACCTGGGCTCGGGAACATGACATTCCTCTCAGACAGTTAAGGGAGTCCACGGCCTTGTTCGCCCTGGATGGTAGTCCTCTCCCCAGGATTCAGCGTGAGACGCTACCTTTAACCCTCACTGTTTCTGGTAATCATAGCGAAACCATTTCTTTTTTGATTTTTCGTTCACCTTTTACACCTGTTGTTTTGGGCCATCCCTGGCTAGTTTGTCATAATCCTTCCATTAATTGGTCTAGTAATTCTATCCTCTCCTGGAACGTCTCTTGTCATGTGAAATGTTTAATGTCTGCTATCCCTCCTGTTTCCTCTGTCTCTTCTTCACAGGAGGAGCCTGGTGATTTGACAGGGGTGCCGGAGGAATATCACGATCTGCGCACGGTGTTCAGTCGGTCCAGGGCCACCTCTCTTCCTCCACACCGGTCGTATGATTGTAGTATTGATCTCCTTCCGGGAACCACTCCCCCCCGGGGTAGACTATACTCTCTGTCGGCTCCCGAACGTAAGGCTCTCGAGGATTATTTGTCTGTAGCTCTTGACGCCGGTACCATAGTCCCCTCCTCCTCTCCCGCCGGAGCGGGGTTTTTTTTTGTCAAGAAGAAGGACGGGTCTCTGCGCCCCTGCATAGATTATCGAGGGCTGAATGACATAACAGTTAAGAATCGTTATCCGCTTCCTCTTATGTCTTCAGCCTTCGAGATCCTGCAGGGAGCCAGGTTTTTCACAAAGTTGGACCTTCGTAACGCTTACCATCTCGTGCGCATCAGGGAGGGGGACGAGTGGAAGACGGCGTTTAACACTCCGTTAGGGCACTTTGAATACCGGGTTCTTCCTTTCGGCCTCGCTAACGCTCCAGCTGTCTTTCAGGCATTAGTCAATGATGTCCTGAGAGACATGCTGAACATCTTTGTTTTCGTTTACCTTGACGATATCCTGATTTTTTCACCGTCACTCCAGATTCATCTTCAGCACGTTCGACGTGTCCTCCAGCGCCTTTTAGAGAATTGTCTTTTTGTGAAGGCTGAGAAGTGCACTTTTCATGCCTCCTCCGTCACATTTCTCGGTTCTGTTATTTCCGCTGAAGGCATTAAGATGGATCCCGCTAAGGTCCAAGCTGTCATTGATTGGCCCGCCCCTAAGTCACGCGTCGAGCTGCAGCGCTTTCTCGGCTTCGCAAACTTCTATCGTCGTTTCATCCGTAATTTCGGTCAGGTGGCAGCTCCTCTCACAGCCCTTACTTCTGTCAAGACGTGCTTTAAGTGGTCCGTTTCCGCCCAGGGAGCTTTTGATCTCCTCAAGAATCGTTTTACATCCGCTCCTATCCTTGTTACACCTGACGTCTCTAGACAGTTCGTTGTCGAGGTTGACGCGTCAGAGGTGGGCGTGGGAGCCATTCTTTCTCAGCGCTCCCTCTCTGACGACAAGGTCCACCCATGCGCGTATTTTTCTCATCGCCTGTTGCCGTCGGAACGTAACTATGATGTGGGAAACCGCGAACTGCTCGCCATCCGGTTAGCCCTAGGCGAATGGCGACAGTGGTTGGAGGGGGCGACCGTTCCTTTTGTCGTTTGGACTGACCATAGGAACCTTGAGTACATCCGTTCTGCCAAACGACTTAATGCGCGTCAGGCGCGTTGGGCGCTGTTTTTCGCTCGTTTCGAGTTCGTGATTTCTTATCGTCCGGGCTCTAAGAACACCAAGCCTGATGCTTTATCTCGTCTCTTCAGTTCTTCAGTAGCCTCCACTGACCCCGAGGGGATTCTCCCTGAGGGGCGTGTTGTCGGGTTGACTGTCTGGGGAATTGAGAGGCAGGTAAAGCAAGCGCTCACTCACACTCCGTCGCCGCGCGCTTGTCCTAGGAACCTTCTTTTCGTTCCCGTTCCTACTCGTCTGGCCGTTCTTCAGTGGGCTCACTCTGCCAAGTTAGCCGGCCACCCTGGCGTTCGGGGTACGCTTGCTTCCATTCGCCAGCGTTTTTGGTGGCCCACCCGGGAGCATGACACGCGTCGTTTCGTGGCTGCTTGTTCGGTCTGCGCGCAGACTAAGTCCGGTAACTCCCCTCCTGCCGGCCGTCTCAGGCCGCTTCCCATTCCCTCTCGACCGTGGTCTCACATCGCCTTAGATTTTGTCACCGGACTGCCTTCGTCAGCGGGGAAGATTGTTATTCTTACGGTTGTCGATAGGTTCTCTAAGGCGGCTCATTTCATTCCCCTTGCTAAGCTTCCTTCTGCTAAAGAGACGGCACAAATCATCATCGAGAATGTTTTCAGAATTCATGGCCTTCCGTCAGACGTCGTTTCGGACAGAGGTCCGCAATTCACGTCTCAATTTTGGAGGGAGTTTTGCCGTTTGATTGGGGCTTCCGTCAGTCTCTCTTCCGGCTTTCACCCCCAGTCTAACGGTCAAGCAGAACGGGCCAATCAGACTATTGGTCGCATCTTACGCAGTCTTTCTTTTCGCAACCCTGCGTCTTGGTCAGAACAGCTCCCCTGGGCAGAATACGCCCACAACTCGCTTCCTTCGTCTGCGACCGGGCTATCTCCTTTTCAGAGTAGCCTCGGGTACCAGCCTCCGCTGTTCTCATCTCAGTTCGCCGAGTCCAGCGTCCCCTCCGCTCAGGCTTTTGTCCAACGTTGCGAGCGCACCTGGAAGAGGGTCAGGTCTGCACTTTGCCGTTATAGGACGCAGACTGTGAGGGCTGCTAATAAGCGTAGAACTAAGAGTCCTAGATATTGTCGCGGTCAGAGAGTTTGGCTCTCCACTCAGAACCTTCCCCTTAAGACGGCTTCTCGCAAGTTGACCCCGCGGTTCATTGGTCCGTTCCGTATTTCTCGGGTCATTAATCCTGTCGCAGTTCGACTTCTTCTTCCGCGATACCTTCGTCGCGTCCACCCGGTCTTCCATGTCTCCTGTATTAAGCCCGTTCTTCGCGCCCCCGCTCGTCTCCCCCCCCCCCCCCCATCCTTGTCGAGGGCGCACCCATCTACAGGGTCCGCAGGATTTTGGACATGCGTCCTCGGGGCCGTGGTCACCAGTACCTCGTTGATTGGGAGGGGTACGGTCCTGAGGAGAGGAGTTGGGTTCCCTCTCGGGACGTGCTGGACCGTGCGCTGATCGAGGATTTCCTCCGTTGCCGCCAGGTTTCCTCCTCGAGTGCGCCAGGAGGCGCTCGGTGAGTGGGGGGGTACTGTCATGTATTGTCATGTTGTGTCTTTCTGTCCTTTCCTTTCACCCTGTCTCCCTCTGCTGGTCGTATTAGGTTACCTTTTCTCCCCCGCTTTCCCCCAGCTGTTCCTTGTCTCCTCTTGACTACCTCGTCACCCCTTCTCCCACCTGTTCCCCTTTTCCCTCTGATTAGTCCCCTATATCTCTCTCTGTTTTTGTTCCTGTCCTTGTCGGATTCTTGTTTGTTGTGTTTCATGCCTGAGCCAGACTATCGTCATGTTTGCTGTAACCTTGTCCTGTCCTGTCGGAATCTGCCGGTCTATCTGAGCCTACCTATGTTTGGTTATTAAAGAAGCTCTGTTTAAGTTAGTTCGCTTTTGGGTCCTCATTCACTCACCGTAACACTGCCTCTGATTGAGAACCATACTAGGCCGAAAACATAGAAATGCCCCAAAACATAGAAAAACAAACATAGACTGCCCACCCAACTCACGCCCTGACCATACTAAATAAATACAAAACAACAGAAATAGAGGTCAGAACGTGACAGTACCCCCCCCCCAAAGGTGCGGACTCCGGCCGCAAAACCTTGACCTATAGGGGAGGGTCTGGGTGGGCGTCTGTCCGCGGTGGCGGCTCTGGCGCGGGACGCGGACCCCACTTCACCATTGTCTTAGTCCGCCTTATTGTCCGCCTCCCTGGCTTACTCACCATGGCCACCCCTCTCAATGACCCCACTGGACAGAGGGGCTGCTCGGGACAGAGGGGCAGCTCAGGACAGAGGTGAAGCAGCTGCTCGGGACAGAGGGACAACTGCTCGGGACAGAGGGGCGATAGCAGCTCGGGACAGAGGGGCGATAGCAGCTCGGGACAGAGGGGCGATAGCAGCTCGGGACAGAGGGGCGATAGCTGCTCGGGACAGAGGGGCGATAGCTGCTCGGGACAGAGGGGCAGCTGCTCGGGACAGAGGGGCAGCTGCTCGGGACAGAGGGGCAGCTGCTCGGGACAGAGGGACAGCTGCTCGGGACAGAGGGACAGCTGCTCGGGACAGAGGGACAGCTGCTCGGGACAGAGGGGCGGCAGCAGCTTGGGACAGAGGGGCGACAGCTGCTCTGGACAGAGGGGCAGCTGCTCGGGCGGCCCCTGGCTGACTGACGGCACTGGCGGCCCCTGGCTTACTGGCGGCCCCTGGCTGACTGGCGGCACTGGCGGCCCCTGGCTGACTGGCGGCACTGGCGGCCCCTGGCTGACTGGCGGCACTGGCGGCCCCTGGCTGACTGGCGGCACTGGCGGCCCCTGGCTGACGGGCGGCACTGGCGGCCCCTGGCTGACGGGCGGCACTGGCGGCTCCTGGCAGACGGGCGGCACTGGCGGCTCCTGGCAGACGGGCGGCACTGGCGGCTCCTGGCAGACGGGCGGCACTGGCGGCTCCTGGCAGACGGGCGGCGCTGGGCAGACGGGCAGCACTGGCGGCGCTGGGCAGACGGGCAGCACTGGCGGCGCTGGGCAGACGGGCAGCACTGGCGGCGCTGGGCAGACGGGCGGCACTGGCGGCGCTGGGCAGACGGGCGGCACTGGGCAGACGGGCGGCGTTGGCGGCGCTGGGCTGACGAGCGGCACTGGCGGCGCTGGAGAGGAGGAAGGCTCTGGAAGCGCCGGACTGAGTAGCTCTCGTAGCGCCGAACAGGCGGGAGACTCCGGCAGCACTGGAGAGGAGGAAGGCTCTGGTAGCGCCGGAGAGGCGGGAGACTCCGGCAGCGCTGGAGAGGAGAGAGCCCCTGCAAGGATGGGCCGGAGAGACAGCCTGGTACGGGGAGCTGCCACCGGAGGGCTGGTGCGTGGAGGTGGTGACGGATAGACCGGGCCGTGCAGGCGCACTGGAGCTCTTGAGCACCGAGCCTGCCCAACCTTACCCAACCTTACCCGGTTGAATGGTCCCGGTCGCCCTGCCAGTGCGGCGAGGTGGAATAGCCCGCACTGGGCTATGCAGGCGAACCGGGGACACCGTGCGCAAGGCTGGTGCCATGTAAGCCGGCCCAAGGAGACGCACTGGAGACCAGATGCGTAGAGCCGGCTTCATGGCACTTGGCTCGATGCCCACTCTAGACCGGCCGATACGCGGAGCTGGAATGTACCGCACCGGGCTGTGCACCCGCACTGGGGACACCGTGCGCTCCACAGCATAACACGGTGCCTGCCCGGTCTCTCTAGCCCCCCGGTAACCACAGGAAGTTGGCTCAGGTCTCCTACCTGGCGTAGCCATACTCCCTGTTAGCCCCCCCCCAAGAAATTTTTGGGGCTGACTCCCGGGCTTCCTTGCCAACCGAGTTCCCTCATATCGCCGGCTCCTCTCTCCGGCTGCCTCTGCTCTCCTCGCTGCCTCCACCTGTTCCCATGGAAGGCGATCCTTTCCCGCCAGGATCTCCTCCCATGTGTAGCAACCCTTGCCGTCCAACACATCATCCCAAGTCCATTCCTCCTTGTGCCGCTGTTGCCCGTTACCACGCCGCTTGGTCCTGTTGCGGTGGGTGATTCTGTAAGGGCGTTGTCTGTAGGAGGAAGAGAAGCGGACCAAAGCGCAGCGTGGTGGTTATTCATGTTTTACTAAATCACTACACATGAACAAACTAACAAAAACAAGAAATGTGAAAACGCAAAACAGTCCTATCCTGTGTTTGGTGTCACAGGATAGGACTGTTTTGCGTTTTCACATTTCTTGTTTTTGTTAGTTTGTTCATGTGTAGTGATTTAGTAAAACATGAATAACCACCACGCTGCGCTTTGGTCCGCTTCTCTTCCTCCTACAGACGAACGCCCTTACACAGTCATAGCTCTCAGGCACCTGCGCAAGCACATGGACACTCACTCAAACACTGTCCCAAGTACTCACAAATTACAATAGATACCTAGTTAGCGAGCTTGGTGAAACTTGTTAACATAAATCTTTATCTTGTCCACATTGTATCAAACTTATGGTTGCATAACAGCACATTGTGTAACATTACCACTTTTATATTGAACAATTTCGGAGCCAAGGACAACATACCTTGCTATGCCGAAGGTCAAGCAAAAGAGAACAAAAGGGGGGGTACGGAAAAACAGATAACCCGCGATGGGCCAAACCAAAATATACAAAACTTTTACAATCACATGTATGTACAATGTTGATATGAAAAAGTGTTTGTACACCAAATAATAACATTAGCTATGCAGCTGTAATTAAATAAAAAACACACTGAATAATAATTATTATTATCAAATTATTAACATTCCTTCTTGACCTGGCCTATTTGAATTGGTCCTTGTGTGCAACTTGGTGCATAATCTTGGGGAACAACTGCTACAATGACACAATCTTAAAAATATTCTTATTATAACCAGACTAGTAGAGTGATGTGTTGAGTTTTGTGTGAATTCCTTAGTGGGAAATCAAAGTGTTTGGAGTGGGTGAGTGACTGGCTGAGCAAGGACCTTTATTTAAAGCTTGTAAGTGAGACTTGCAAAGTTGCTCCGATGTGTTTCTGAGAGGGTGTCACATTAAATCTGTGTGAGGAAAGAAGGTATGTCTCATCAGTTCCTTGAGTAAATGTGGGTATATGAGGTATTTATTAGTTCCACCCTGTGTCACAGGAGGACTGGTATTTTATTAACTTCTTGCACTTCCTGCACGTCCGTGACAGAGTGTTTTTTTATCACTTCAAAATGTATGCCAAACAAAAACTATTGATATCAAATTAAAATGTCCCTTCGTTTTTTATGTGACCAATTTCTCCAAAAACTCTGCTTCAAAGTAACAATTAAATATCTGCTTCAAATTAAGATTCAAAAATGTCTGCAGAAAGAAGGTGGTGTCAGCTATGACACGAAACCTTGAGTCTGAACAAAACTATTATGGTTTTGGGGTATTATTCTACACACAGGCTATTATTGTAATGAGCTCCGCCCCCAAACAAGACCGCATTTGGTTAGTCCGGACAAGACCAAATCTGAAACAATCATAGATATCAATGTTTCACAAGTAAGGAGAGAGAGAGAGAGAGCGAGAGAGAGAGAGGTTCTCAATTTGCATTAATTATTTAGTAAATTGGATGCAACCAGCAAAGTTACATCTATATACAGATGATACAGTCATATATTCATGTGCTCCTTCTCTGGTTCGGGCTGTTTAAGAGCTCCAGACTGATTTTCAGTCACTGCAGGCCTCGTTTCAAAATTCATAAATTTTACAGGAGCTCGAACTCTGCCAGAGAAGGTTAGCATTGACACATCTGGTGGCTTATTCATTGAAAAAGTGTCATCCTACCAATACCTAGGTATATGGTTCGATGACAAGTTGTCCTTTTAAAGTTCATATGGATTATATTGTGTGGAAGCTTAAATTGGCTAGAAAGAAGTTTGTTCAGGCTACTTTTCAAACTGTAATTGATTATGGTGACATGTTGTATATACATGCAACCTACTCCGTCTTACAGAGTCTGGACTCTGTTTATCATGCATCCTTGCACTTTATTACAAATGCCAAGTCAATCACCCACCATTGCACCTTGTACCAAATGATAGGTTAGACCTCACTTTATGTGCGCAGAAAGCTACATTTGTATGTATACATCTACAAAGCCCTTTTGGGTAAACTCCCTCTTTACCTCTGTAGTCTGGTCTCCTTCACCAGTTACCATACCTGGTCTGCTAGGTGGTTGCTACTTAAAATCCCCAGGACATTCACAGTATTAGGCAAGACTGGCTTCTCTTCTTGCACACCAAAGGCATGGAATAGTCTACAATCCGTGCTTCATCTAGATTTCTTAGTACAAATGAATGAATTTAAAATATTGATGGGAGACTTGGTAACAGAGGAGTGTAAATGCTTTTTTTAGGCTGGATCATGTTGTTGTATGTTTTAATTCTGTAATGTATTGATGGTTGCTGCTGCCTTGGTCAGGTCTCCCTTGAAAAGAGACTGGGTCTCTGTAACGGTTTTCTTCCGTTGAAGGAGAGGAGGACCAAAATGCAGCGTGGTTAGTGTTCAACATATTTAATAAGGACAATAAACGTGAACACTACAAAATACAAAACAACAAATGTGAAAAAAACTAAACAGTCCTATCTGGTGCATAGACACAAAGACAGAAGACAACCACCCACAAAACCCAACACAAAACAGGCTACCTAAATATGGTTCCCAATCAGACTCAATGACTGATTGAGAACCATATCAGGCCAAACATAGAAATGGGAAAACTAGACACACAACATAGAATGTCCACTCAGCTCACGTCCTGACCAACACTAAAACAAAGAAAACACAAAAGAACTATGGTCAGAACGTGACAGTCTCAATGGGCTTTTCCTGGTTAAATAAAGGTTAAATAATAAAATAATGTTTTACGGTCTTGCTTTAACCACCAGACGCCAGAAAGAGAAAAAACGGTTATGATCTGAACATAACAGTATGCCAGTGGAAGGGAGGACAGTAGCAGGTGACCCAGCTGTGGTTGTGACTACTATGATTTCCCATTGTAGCCAATTCAATTGCAGTAATTTCTTTGAAACATTTTTGGTAATTCCTTTCCATATTTTCCACTGTCCAATGCACCAACAACCAGTGAAAAATTAAAGAAAACATCAAGGCCAACTGTATACTTTCCAGTGCATATGTGGCACTATGTGTCATGATCGTTATAATAACTTGACCACATCTTTATAAGCAAAACAAAACAAAACAAACCAATAAACGAACAGAACAAACTGCTACAATAGTGCTCAAGGGCAACTAAACATAGTCAAGATCCCACAAAGCACAATGGGGAAATGGCTGCCTAAACATGATCCCCAATCAGAGAAAACGATAAACAGCTGCCTCTGATTGGGAACCATACCAGGCCAACATAAATCATTAATCACCTAGATAACCCACCCTAGTCAATGTCACGCCCCAACCAACATAGAGAATAAACAGCTCTCTATGGTCAGGGCATGACACTGGGTGTGTGTCCGTTTGTGCGCACATCACAACAAAATAAAATCAATTTGTATTTGTCACATACGCCGAATACAACCTTACCGTGAAATGCTTACTTACACACTCTTTAACCAACAATGACATTTTAAGAAAATAGAGTTATTTACTAAATATTATTATTTACTAAATATACTAAAATAAAAAAATACAAATAATAATTATTTACTAAATATACCGGGATACCGGTATTGAGTCAATGTGCGGGGGTACAGGTTAGTCGAGGTAATTTGTACATGAAGGTAGGGGTAAAGTGACTATGCATAGATAATAAACAGCGAGAAGCAGCAGTGTAAAAACAAAGGGGGGGGGGGTCAATGCAAATAGCCCGGGAGGCCACGTGTGCATTTGAATGCGAGTGTGGATATATGCATGTGTACATGCGTACAAGCACCCGTGCGGCATCAGTCTCAGGCAAATAGGCATTGGGTGTAACAGAGTTGCCCCTCAGCGTCATTCAAACTTACTTTTGTGTTGTTGTTTATTTTGACTTTATTTTTTACTTTTATCTTTGACCATTATTCTGTTCCCTGCCCAGCAACTCCACTCCCGCTTGTCTCCAGTTCCACATCCCAACCTTCAGCCCATCCCAATTGTCACGACTTCCGCCGAGGTCGGTCCCTCTCCTTGTTCGGGCGGCGTTCGGCGGTCGATGTCACCGGTCTTCTAGCCATCGCCGATCCACCTTTCATTTTCCATTTGTTTTGTCTTGTTTTCCCGCACACCTGGTTTGCATTCCCTCATTACTCATTGCATATAACCCTCTGTTTCCCCCCATGTCTGTGTGTGGAATTGTTATGTGTAAATGTATGTGTACTCCAGGCTGGTTTGCACCGGGTTATTGTAACCTGTCTGTGTTTAGTTTTCTGAGTGCCGTGTTTTGTTTGCCTCAATAAAGAGCTCTGTTTGCTACCCATTTCTGCTCTCATGCGCCTGACTTCCCTGCAGCCAGTTACGCACTCCATTACACCAATTATCTCTGCTGTTCACCCTTTTCAGATTTATATGCACCATATTTCTTTCAAATATGTTTTGATGTTTAACATACAATTTGAACCTATCTTATGGAATAGAATCCAATGATAGCGAGTTGAAGATAAATACTTTTACTGAGAGTTTTAGTATATTAGCAATTGACTGATGAGTTCTCTCCAGATCTCCCAACAACACTACTTCTAGGGTAAATTTTAGATTAATTTTATGCTTTGTCAGCCATTCCTGAACTTGAGACCAAAAACAGACTAACTGAGGGCAATACCAGAACAAATGGTCTATTCATTCTGTATCCTCACAACAAAATCTGCTAAGCTGCAATGACTGTATGCCCACAAATATTCAACCTTTTGTTGGTGGCAAGAATTCTATACAATAGTTGTAGCTGAAAAGCATGACGTCTTGATTCTTGTGTTGTTTTATATATCAACTCATACACCCTGTGCCATGGAATCGGCACATCAAACATCTCTTCCCAGCTATTTTGTAATCTGTAAGACACAGCTGTCAACATCCTGGTCCTCAAATGAAACTGGTGTACTTTCCTATTTATGCTATTTTTGTTCCTCCACGATAACTCCATGAAAGGCATAACTGTACCATTCTCATTTACAATATAATTTAAAAACAAAATATCCTTTTCAAACAGATTTTCCATAAATACAGGTATTTTATAAACGAGCACATTTGAGTACAACTATTATATTTGTTGTAATATTTGTTCTATCTTATAAGGGGGATGACATTGAAATTGTAACCAGCATGTTTGAAAAAGAGAGATACTTTGAACAAGGTTTCATTTTCAATTAATCGAAAATTAAATATGGCAATCTGCACTAAGGCAAAAAGGACATTTTTAAACAATGGATGAGCTTTTCTTAGTCATCTACTTGAGAACCATTTTGGGTTCAAGTAAAACTTTTGTATAAATGAAGCTTTTAGAAAGAGGTTTAGTACTTTTATATTTAATAATCTCAACCCACCCAGTTCCTATTCATTATATAGATAGGCATGCTTTATCTTGTCTGGTTTAGCATCCCAGATAAAGCTAAATATTTTTTGCTCATATGATTTGAAAACGAATCATCAGAAGTAGTGGGCACCATAAGTAAGTGAGTAAACTGAGATGACTTAGGAGTTAATCAATGTAATTTCCCCATAAATAGACAGGTATTTTCATCTCCATGTTTGCAGGATCTTGTCTATTATTCTATTGAAATTCATTGTGGAGAGCTCATTTACATATTTTGTGATATGAATACCAAGTATGTACATGTTCCCTTTTGGCGAAGTCCAAGCCAAGTCTTTTTCACACACATGAATACGTGCACGCACCCGTGCACACACTATTCGTTCCAGATGGTTGACGATCACTCAAGGGCAAACTTTTCCTCTCTTTATTCTCCCCTACTCACTATGTCCTTACCTTTTCACTGCGCTCTTCAGCTATCTTGTCTCTAACAAATTCCCAGACTGTAAGTGGCCCGTCACTCAGTAATTACCCAGGCTCAACTTGACCTTTTGGAGGAATAACTCTGGGTTATCTCCTCCACTTCTTGTTTTGGACTTTTATTAATGGACTCAAGCAGAAAGCCTTTTCTTCCAATCCAAATGTCAACTGACATCATGAAACACTTAATGCAGCACTTTTATCCAGCTAAATGTCCTTGCAGGTGTACATACTGTGGTGAATATGTTATAGATGCTAGATGAGATATTAACTTCCCCTACAAATGAGTTGTCTGTTTTGGTGTGTAACCTTATGTTGTCGATGTGAAATAGGTAGCTAGTTAGCGGTACACTAGTTGCGTTCAATCGGTGACATCACACGATGTGAGACTTACAAATAGTTGTTTCCATTGCTCAGCAAGGGCCTTAGCTTTTGTGGCACAACTGGTAATGCTACATGATGTGTTCCGAAGGTCCCTGGTTTGATCCCAGGATAGGGTAAGAAGAGGGATGGAAGAAACACTGTTACACTTACATCTGGTTATTTTGTTGTCATCCTCAATGTGAATTTTGTTTGTATTTGGTGTAAGAATGGCTACTTCAGTTTTTTATATTTCTCATTGCCCGACCTGCTTACTTAAGAAGAGGGATGGAAGAAACACTGTTACACTTACATCGGAGTCTTGGAGCTCGAGGGTTACAAACAGGGGTTCAGGTCAATGGACGTACGTCTCCAGGATTTGTTTCTTTCCTATCAGTTTTTTTGCGGTGTACTTTTTGTGTCCAGTGACTAATGTATTGTTATCTGTGTATGAGGAGGAATAATAATGACGGTTTATGCCCTGCTATTGTTTTAATTTGGATTTTATTTTTGTACCCAAATATACTTTATTATTTTTGGTACAGTTATGCCCTGGTTCTTTTCATATTTGTGTGTACCATCAGGACCACCAATATCTAGTCAGGTCATGTGGGAAAATTCAGAGGGGCTGTCTTCACAAATCAGTCTGGATTTGGCCGTACAAGCTCAAGAAATATTGATTGGCAGTGATCAGGGTTGCAAAGGGAGGGTATATTCCTGAGAAACAGTGGGGCAAAAAAGTATTTAGTCAGTCACCAGTTGTGCAAGTTCTCCCACTTAAAAAGATGAGAGGCGCTTGTAATTTTCATCATAGGTACACTTCAACTATGACAGACAAAATGATAAAAAAAATCCAGAAAATCACATTGTAGGATTTTTAATGAATTTATTAGCAAATTATGGTGGAAAATAAGTATTTGGTCACCTACAAACAAGCAAGATTTCTGGCTCTCACAGACATGTAACTTCTTCTTTAAGAGGCTCCTCTGTCCTCCACTCGTTACCTGTATTAATGGCACCTGTTTGAACTTGTTATCAGTATAAAAGACAACTGTCCACAACCTCAAACAGTCACACTCCAAACTCCACTATGGCCAAGACCAAAGAGCTGTCAAAGGACACCAGAAACAAAATTGTAGACATGCACCAGGCTGGGAAGACTGAATCTGCAATAGGTAAGCAGCTTGGTTTGAAGAAATCAACTGTGGGAGCAATTATTAGGAAATTATAAGACATACAAGACCACTGATTATCTCCCTTGATCTGGGGCTCCATGCAAGATCTCACCCCGTGGGGTCAAAATGATCACAAGAACGGTGAGCAAAAATCCCAGAACCACACGGGGGGATCTAGTGAATGACCTGCAGAGAGCTGGGACCAATGTAACAAAGCCTACCAATGCAAGGGCATTGAAGATGAAACGTGGCTGGGTCTTTCAGCATGACAATGATCCCAAACACACCACCCGGGCAACGAAGGAGTGGCTTCGTGAGAAGCATTTCAAGGTCCTGGAGTGGCCTAGCCAGTCTCCAGATCTCAACCCCATAGAAAATCTTTGGAGGGAGTTGAAAGTCCGTGTTGCCCAGCAACAGCCCCAAAACATCACTGCTCTAGAGGAGATCTGCATGGAGGAATGGGCCAAAATACCAGCAACAGTGTGAAAACCTTGTGAAGACTTACAGAAAACGTTTGACCTCTGTCATTGCCAACAAAGGGTATATAACAGATTATTGAGATAAACTTTTGTTATTGACCAAATACTTATTTTCCACCATAATTTATAAATAAATTCATTAAAAATCCTACAATGTGATTTTCTGGATTTTTTTTCTCATTTTGTCTGTCATAGTTGCAGTGTACCTATGATGAAAATTACAGGCCTCTCTCATCTTTTTAAGTGGGAGAACTTGTACAATTGGTGGCTGACTAAATACTTTGTTGCCCCACTGTATGTCTAAGTTTACCAGTTAACTACCAGAGTTTATGTAACTTTCAAGGTTTTTTGGAACAACGTCATGTTTTTGTACAATAAGAGTGTATAGAATAAGATTATTTAAAAATGTAAAATAGAATGATATATCTGTAAAACATTATCCTTAATATGAACCTTCAACATAGTGAATACCATTGGTGTTTATTTTAGGGTTTCAGCAAGAAATATCCTTTATATGTATATTTTCAAAAATTACACACTTGTATTTATTTTAACATGTGTCTTTGTTGTAAATGTGTCTCAATATGTCTTTGTTGTAAATGTTATGCCCCCAAACTGATTGCAGCTGTGAAAAAAGTCAATAGTTGGGAGAGTTGCCATTGTTGATTAGATGCTTTTTCTTTTACTGATTTGCCTGTTTTCTCTTGAACCATATGAGCTATCCACCAAAAACTAATTGACAATATGGACACACATACTGTATACAAATATTATTCAAGTATAAATTACTAAAGTTACCATAGACTGCCTTAGATTACCTATGAATTAAAAAAATTACAGAACATTCCGGTACTAGCTTTGCAACCATAGTACTGATGCATAATGGAGAGGAAGTGGAAATGGTCCCTCTCTCTTTACTCAGCCTCAGGCAAACTCAAAAACACTTTTTTTCTATTCCGTCTTTCTCATTTGAGGCTTGAGTAACACATGCAAAACATCTGGTCTCTCTTGGTATATCATAAGACACATGATCGGTGAACGAGATCAATTGACCTTGAATCTTTAATGCTATAAAGATTTCATCTTAAATCTTTTGACCACTTCAACTTGTATCCATACATTTCCATGTGAAGTGGCACGTCCACGAGCTGCCTGTGTTGGAAGACATATTCCTTGTTTGTCGGGTCATCCCGATCCACGATAGCAGGCACCACTGACAGATAATGACGAGGCATCGCCTGCTTATTGAATAACGCTGCCATTGCTCGTGGCTAAGCAGGCTTGTGATCGTTCAAATTTAAATTGATGGATCATGACGGAAGGTGGAAAAATGGATTTGGTGTGTTGGGAGATGGGGCCCTCTGAAAAGAGATTTCCATAACAAATGTGACAGAAAACTCATGAAATTATGATAATGATTGTAGCGTAATGAAATCTGTATATATCAAATGAGCTTTATATCGCTGTGCTGTGGGCCAAGGATGGCTTCTGAGGAGCCTGGTTGAAAGAAGAGAAATTTAGTCTAAATTAAATCTGAGAGTAAGGGTTTAATTGGATAATTTTTTTAATAAGAAATGGATTTTTGATGCAAGTGAAATATAAATCTTACCTAAAAACCTCATCACGTAGATTCATAATATGTGTATATACTGTATTTTTTGAAAATGTAATCCATCCTACTTTGGATATGAATCAGTTCTTAAATCAGTATAATAAGAATATGATTTTCCAGACATGTGAGTATTATACATAATATACACTCCCAGGCAAGCTTATTAGGTATACCCATCTAGTACGTTGTCGGACCCCCCTTTTTCTCCAGAACAACCTGGATTCTTCAGGCATGGATTCTACAAGTCAGAAACATTCCACAGAGATGTTGGTCCATGCTGACGCGATAGCATCATGCAGTTGCTGCAGATTGGACGGCGGTACACCACCACCAGCCTGTACAGTTGGCACCAGGCAGGATGGGACCAAGGACTCATGCTGCCTAAGCCAAATCCTGACTCTGCCATCAGCGTGATGCAACAGGAACCGGGATTCGTAGTACCAGGCAACGCTTTTCCAGTCCTCAATTGTCCACTGTTGACGATCGCGTGCCCACTGTAGCCGCTTCTTCTTGTTTTTAGCTGATAGTTGTGGAACCCGATGTGGTTGTCTGCTGCAAGAGCCTATCAGTGACCAGGATCGACGAGTTTTGCATTCTGAGATGCCGTTCTGCACACCACTGTTGTATTACTTGTCTGTTTATGGCACGTCTTTTAGCGTGCACAATTCTCCTTCGGTCTCGCTCATCAACGAGCCGTTTTCACCCATAGGACTGCCACTGACAGGATGTTTTTGTTTTGTTGCACAATTCTCAAGAAGCTCTACAGTGTCGTGCGTGAAAAGCACAGGAGGGCTGCCGTTTCTGAGATACTGAATCCGGCATTCCCGGCATCGATGATCATATCACCCTCAATGTCACTTAGGTCACTTGTTTTGCCCATTCTAACCTTCAATCGAACAGTAACTGAATGACTCAATGCCTGTCTACCTGCTTCATATAGAAAAACACAACCATGTGACTCAGTTGCGGTACATTTTCTTGAACGGAGTGGTGTACCTAATAAACTACTGGTGAGTGTATATGTGGCACATTAAATGCATTATGTGTTCAGTGAAAATGTATTGTTACATGGTGTGTGTCAACACACGCTGCAGAGAGAGAGAGAGAGAGAGAGGATGGGAGCATGAAGAATGACAGGACAAATTCTTCCACTGAGTGACAGATCTCATAAAAAAAATTGTGTGTGATCTCCAGGGAAACCACAGCTTTGCAGGTGTCTTATAGAAAAAATGAGTGCTGGAGAGAGAGGGAGGGAGCAGAGGAAGAGAGACTATTTTTGTGATTTGCCGCATGGCTTCTGCTTTCTTTGTGATAAATATGGCCTTATCTGTGTATCTAATCGACCAATTTTTCTTTTTTGTTTAACCTGTATTTAGCTAGGAAAATCAGTTAAGAACAAATTCGTATTTACAATGACGGCCTGCTATACCATAATTACTCTCATTATTTTGGTCTTTACAATTTAATCATCATTACACAGTAAGTAACTGATGACCTGTTACACACTCTTTATTGTTTTATATTAATTCAAAGTATAGGTGCTATGTAACTGAACAAAAATATAAACACAACATGTAAAGTGTTGGTCCTGTGTTTCATGAGCTGAAATAAAAGATCACAGAAATGTTCCATACACACAAAATCCTTATTTCTCTCAAAATGTGTGCACAAATTTGTTTACATTCCAGTTAGTGAGCGTTTCGCCTTTGCCATGATAATCCATCCACCTGACATGTGTGACATATCAAGAATCTGATTAAACAGCGTGGTCTGCGTCTCGCACCGGAGCTCCCACCGAGAGTAGATGCCCACCCAGCGTGACAGCGCTCTGACCTTTATCGTTGTCTCTGATTGGGGATCATATATAAGTTGTCATTTTCTTTTTGGGTTTTGTGGGGTCTTGTTTTCTGTTTAGTGTCTGTGCCTGACAGAACTGTTCGCTTTCGCTTTGTTATTTTGTTTGAGTGTTTTTTGATAATAAAATCATGAACACTTTCCACGCTGCACTTTGGTCCACTCCTTTCGACGAGAGCCGTTACATCCACAGATATCTCAAGTTTTGGGGGAGCATGCAATTGGCATGCTGACTGCAGGAATGTCCAACAGAGCTGTTGCCAACCATTGTTTTAGAGAATTTGGCAGAACAGCCAACCGGCCGCACAACCGCAGACCATGTGTAACCATGCCAGCCCAGGACCTCCACATTCGGCTTCTTCACCTGCGGGATCGTCTAAGGAGCGGCGGGTGCTGCTGAGGAATATTTCTGTCTGTCATAAAGTACTTTTGGGGAAAAACTAATTCTGATTGGCTGGGCCTGGCTCCCCAGTGGGTGGGCCTATGCCCCCCAAGGCCCACCCATGGCTGCCCAGTCAGGTGAAATCCATAAATTAGGGCCTAATAAATGTATTTCAAATGACTGATTTTCTTCTATGAACTGTAACTCAGTATAATATTTGAAATTGTTGCATTTATATTTTTGTTCAGTATAGTTACACAAGTATGAGGAAAAATACATCAACAAAGAAGCAGTATTTAGTGTGTGACCTCCACCACCAAAATATTTCTTCCCACAGACTGGCACATCATGCACATAGCACATTTGGTACATAGGAGTACTTAGCTCCGTGCTTAGAATAAAAAAATAATTAAATTTTTCCTGAGACTGTATTCCCTGCTCATTATGCTATCATCAAAAGTAAGTGGAGCATATTTCAGCGAGATCGGTTTTAACCTCTCTAGGGTAGGGGGCAGCATTCGGAATTTTGGATGAAAGCATGCCCAAATTAAACGGCCTGCTACTCTGGCCCAGAAGAGATGTGCATATAACTGGTAGATTTGGATAGAAAACTCTAAAGTTTCCAAAATTGTTAAAATAGTGTCTGTGAGTATAACAGAACTGATTTGGCAGGCGAAAACATGAGAAAAATCCATTCAGGAAGTAGTTTGTTTTGTAGTTTTCTATTCAATGTCATTACAGTATCCATTGACTTAGGACTCCATTTGCGGTTCCTATGACTTCCACTAGATGTCAACAGTGTTTAGAAATCGTTTCAGGCTTGTATTCTTATAAATGAGGGAGTAAGACCAGTCTGAACGAGTGGACCCTAACATGATGCAGAGTTTTTTCAGATGCATGTGCATTTCTTGTTTACCTTTTATATTGACAATGTTATTGTCCGGTTGAAATATTATAGATCATTTAGGCAAAAAAAACCTGAGGATTGAATATAAACATCGTTTGACATGTTTCTATGAACTTTACAGATTCAATTATGATTTTTTGGTCTGATTGTTTTGACTGAGTTTGAGCCTGTGGATTACTGAAGAAAATGCGCTAACAAAACAAAAAGGTTTTTAATATAAAGAGACTTCATCGAACAAAAGGAACATTTATTGAGTAAATGAATGTCTTCTGATTGCCACCATATGAAGATCATCATACCTTAAGGGAACATTTTGACATATAGTTAGTGAGAAAGTCCACATTGCAAATGTAAACTAGACGTCCAACAATGTTTCTAAAATTTGCGGACGGCGTCGGGCCGTGCGGCAGGGCCGGATCTTCCAGGAAGTCATCAAACGAACTCTCGGACATTCGGTTTCCATTTTATACAATTTTCACATTTTGGTCATTTTTCCGCTCTCCCGGTATATCCCACAAGAGGGCGAATGGAATCATATTGCAAATGTACAAAACGTCACCAATCACGACGTGGCCTTATCTCCTAAACGGAAAAGATTTCGAAGACGAAACTTGGTGAGCATAGGTTTGGCATAATTGGCAGTTGGCCACGAACAAGATGGTGTCTAGGCCTCAACGGTTTTTGAGTTATGGCCATTTTTCTGGGATTAAAGGTCAATGTTACGAATCCCTTTTGGCCCGACAGTCTAGGGGGGATGGTAATGAGGCCCGTAACATAACTCATGCAATTTATAATAGTGACAAAGTAAAGTGAGAACGAAATAACCACGACAACTGAAATCTACCGTCAAACTCAGGGTTTATTGGAAAACACACGATAATGGGGGGAGCAGGAAAAGGGGCTGAGCTGGACCCAAGGAAAGAAACAATAAGCATTCAAAAACACCCCTAAGCTAGACTAGCCTACTTTAACAACAGCTAACTAACTAACCAAAAATACAGTGGGTGGTCCGCCCAGTTCTAACTAGGGTATTTAACAAAGTTTACCTACGGGTAGTGTATGCCCATGGGCGACTTGTCTTGGTTCCCCCTTTTCCCACCAGCAAACAAACAAACACCATAACCAAAAACAATACTCACAGGTGATGAAAGTGCTATGGAGGTGCTCAAACAAAAGATAGCTCAATACACAAAGAGAGTGAAACAGAGCGATCTACAGACATGGCATTTTCAGAGAGAGCTCTACAGCAAACAACTGACAGGGTTTTTAAACAAAGGGAAAGGAACGGTGATTGGGTAAGAAACAGGAGGAGGTGTGTCTTCTGATTGATGATTGATGACTGATTGGGGAGTGATGATTTTCACCTGTGAGGGGAGAAGGAGAGAAAAGAAACACACACACAGGATACACACACACAGGATACTTGTATCCGTAACAGTCAACAATGAAAATAGAGCAATAATATTTCCGCTTCACGTCAAAGTAAATGAACCTACGGTGTCAATAAAAAAAGAACAAGCCATTTATCTATCGTCCTTTAAGAGAAATCGTACAATGTCAAATTGGCGATGTTCAAACATATTTTAAAATATAAAATATTTAAAAAATATATATATATTTTTTTAAAGTTACAGATCCAGTCTTTTTAAAGTGTGCTTCGGAGCTCTGCGAGATTTCTGTGATTTTCTGAAATAACACACACTCACTAAACTCTCCGTAAATAAGTCAGTTCTTAACCTGTTGCGTCGAGCAATCCCGTATCCGGGAGCGTAATTATAGCCTCAAGCTCATTACCATAACGCAACGTTAACTATTCATGAAAATCGCAAACGAAATGAAATAAATATATTGGCTCACAAGCTTAGCCTTTTGTTAACAACACTGTCATCTCAGATTTGCAAAATATGCTTTTCAACCATAGCTACACAAGCATTTGTGTAAGAGTATAGCTAGCATAGCATTAAGCTTAGCATTCAGCAGGCAACATTTTCACAAAAACAAGAAAAGCATTCAAATAAAATAATTTACCTTTGAAGAACTTCGGATGTTTTCAATGAGGAGACTCTCAGTTAGATAGCAAATGTTCAGTTTTTCCAAAAATATTATTTGTGTAGGAGAAATCGCTCGGTTTTGTTCATCACGTTTGGCTAAGAAAAAACCCAGAAAATTCAGTCATTACAAAGCCGAAGTTTTTTCCAAATTAACTCCATAATATCGACAGAAACATGGCAAACGTTGTTTAGAATCAATCCTCAAGGTGTTTTTCACATATCTATTCGATGATAAGCCATTCCTGGCAGTTTGGTGTCTCCTCTGAAAAATGCACGCACCTGGAGATTACGCAATAGTTTCGACGGAGGACACCGAGCAGACACCTGGTAAATGTAGTCTCTTATGGTTAATTTTCCAATGATATGCCTACAAATACGTCACAATGCTGCAAACACCTTGGGGAAACGACAGAAAGTGTGGGCTCATTCCTTGCGCATTCACAGCCATATAAGGAGACATTGGAAAACAGCGCTTTCAAAATCTGGGGCATTTCCGGTTTGAAATTTTATCTTGGTTTCGCCTGTAGCATCAGTTCTGTGGCACTCACGGGTAATATCTTTGCAGATTTGGAAACGTCAGTGTTTTCTTTCCAAAGCTGTCCATATTTTCGTGAAAAAATATCGCGCATAAAACGGGAATGTTTTTTTTATCCAAAAATTAAAAGAGCTATATTAAAGAAGTTAAATCTGGAGTATTTCTTCTGTCTTATCCAGTGTCCTGTGTGAATTTAAGTATGCTCTCTCTTAATTCTCTCTTTCTTTCTTTCTCTCTCTCGGAGGACCTGAGCCATAGGGCCATGCCTCAGGACTACCTGGCATGATGACTCCTTGCTGTCCCCAGTCCACCTGGCCGTGCTGCTGCTCCAGTTTCAACTGTTCTGCCTGCGGCTATGGAACCCTTACCTGTTCACCGGATGTGCTAACTGTCCCAGACCTGCTGTTTTCAACTCTCTAGAGACAGCAGGAGCGGTAGAGATACTCTCAATGATCGACTATGAAAAGCCAACTGACATTTACTCCTGAGGTGCTGTGATTATTATTATTTGACCATGCTGGTCATTTATGAACATTTGAACATCTTGGCCATGTTCTGTTATCTGTTCTGTTATCTCCACCCGGCACAGCCAGAAGAGGACTGGTCCACCCCTCATAGCCTGGTTCCTCTCTAGGTTTCTTCCTAGGTTTTGGCCTTTCTAGGGAGTTTTTCCAAGCCACCATGCTTCTACACCTGCATTGCTTGCTGTTTGGGGTTTTAGGCTGGGTCTATGTTCAGCACTTTGATATACTGTATCAGCTGTTGTAAGAAGGGCTATATAAATACATTTCATTTGATTTGAACTGTAAAGTTTGGTGGAGGATGAATAATGGTCTGGGGCTGTTTTTCATGGTTCGGGCTTGGCCCCTTAGTTCAAGTGAAGGGAAATCTTAATTATACAGCATACACTGACATTCTAGACAATTCTATACTTCCAACATCTTGGCAACAGTTTAGGGAAGGCCCTTTCCTGTTTCATCATGACAATGCCCCTGTGCACAAAGCGAGGTCCATACAGGAATGGTTTATTGAGATTGGTGTGGAAGAACTTGACTGGCCTGCACAGAGCCCTGACCTCAACCCCATAGAACACCTTTGGGATGAATTGGAATGCCGACTGCGAGCCAGGCCATATTGCCCAATATCAGTGCTCTTGTGGCACTAATGCTCACCTGGCTGAATGGAAGAGTGGAGGCTGTTATGGCAGCAAAGGGGGGACTAACTCCATATTAAGGCCCATGATTTTGGAATGAGATGTTTGACAAGCAGGTGGTGACCACATACTTTTGGTCATGTAGTGTACATAGGGTTTATACATCACAGAGTCTTCATAAGCACATAGATGCTTCACACATTATCTACAAGTTTATGGCATACTGTATAACGGGTGAATAAAGGATGTAGGGCGCATCGAAGAGGAGTCTCTGGAGTAGAGGTCTTCACGGGTCTGGGTGGACCCAAATAGCAGAGACCTGGGCCCGATCTGACAATGCTGTTTGATTGAGTGGACCTGAATCCACCCGACCACGACTCTGCATAGCCTATAGCGTATTTATTTTACACTAATAACACTGCATTTATTGACATATAGAATGCCTAGCCGACATATAAAAACCTATTTGTTAACCAGAAGAGCAAAATTGCTGATAAAGATCAAATCGGGTCTAGGACGAGTTGGAGAGGTTTGTCCGTATTTTCAGAGCACGCCCCCATCCTAAGGTAAGTGCTGTGTGTGAAGAGGGTGGCTGTCATCAGTTGTGATAGTGTCCATTTCTCCATTTCTCAAGCACACCACAACCCTCAGCTCTTAAAAACTGCCTGTGACAACCATTGGCCTGTGGATTAATGCAGGGGTTTCCCGGTGATGAAGCACCTGGTGGGCCCAAATGTCAGAATAAACAAAACAACAAAAAAAAAATATATATATATATATATATATATATATATATATATACAGTTTCAGTCAAAAGTTGACACGCCAACTCATTCAAAGGTTTTTCTTTATTTTTACTATTTTCTACATTGTAAAATAGTAGTGAAGACATCAAAACTATGAAATAACACATGGAATCATGTAATAACCAAAAAAAAAGTTAAATAAATCAAAATATATTTTGTATGTGAGATTCTTCAAAGTAGCCATCCTTTGCCTCGATGACAGCTTTGCACAATGTTGGTATTCTCTCAACCATCTTCACCTGGAATGCTTTTCCAACAGTCTTGAAGGAGTTCCCACAAATGCTGAGCACTGAGCACACATAATAACCTATAATGACGAAGCGAAAACAGGTTTTTAGAACTTTTGGCAAACTTAGAAAACATAAAAAAACAAAATACATTTGTTACATAAGTTTTCAGACCCTTTTCTATGAGACTCGAAATTAAGCTCAGGTGCGTCCTGTTTCCATTAATCATCACTGAGATGTTTCTACAACTTGGTTGGAGTCCACCTGTGGTAAATTCATTTTATTGGACATGATTTCAAAAATATATATATTTTACCTTTCTTTAACTAGGCAAGTCAGTTAAGAACAAATTCTTATTTACAAAGACGGCCTTGGAACAGTGGGTTAACTGCCTTGTTCAGAGGCACAACAACAGATTTTTATCTTGTTAGCTCGGGGATTCGATCTAGCAAACTTTCAGTTACTGGCCCAATGCTGTAACCACTAGGCTATCTGCCACACCTGAGCTTGAGAGGCACACACCTGTCTATATAAGGTCCCACAGTTGACAGTGAATTTCAGAGCAAAATTCTGTCTGCAATAAAGCCTTTTTGTGGGAAAAACACATTCTGATTGGCCGGGACTGGCTCCCCAGTGGGTGGGCCAATGTCCTCCCTGGCTGTGCCCCTGCCCAGTCATGTGAAATCCGTAGATTAGGGCCTAACACATTCATTTCAATTGACTGATTTCCTTCTATGAACTGTAACTCAGTAAAATTTGTGAAATTGTTGCATGTTGTGTTTATATTCTTGTTCAGTTTAAATCTCTATTGTAGCCTAATACCTCTGAACAGCTCACATACAGAATCCATTTCTCAATTGTCTGAAGGCTTAAAAATCCTTCTTTAACTTGCCTCCTACACTTTATTTACACTGATTGAAGTGGATTTAACAAGTACAGTGCAGGTGTCCATAATGTTTTGTACACTCTGTGCAATATACACCATCTGTGTGTCGCTTCACTGTCCTGGGCTATTGTTTGTTTGAATTCAAGACCAGATTGATCTCAGTTCGTCAGTGTCTGAGCAGCCACTTATTTCAGTCATTTGTGTGGTATTAAAAAAAGATTCAGCTACTTCCTTCTGTCATGTAAATTCCGTAGAATTGCATGAAATGCATTTTTAAAAGGCAAACAAAATTTCAGGACCTTGGTAAAAAAAAAAATCCCCATGTGTGGAAATCCTATAAGCGACACTGCTTAACTGTAACGCATGCCACATCGCAAATTGGGGGGGGCTAGTTTGCAGACAGAATTAGCATGACAGTTTGTATTTTTACCATCATATCAAAAAGAGGAAGATCAAGGAGTGAGTAATGTAACAGATTTCAAGAGCTCATTTTAGACCCGAGAACATAGGAGCTGACCTTGACATACTTCTTGTTATAGCAGGTACGGTTTCGCCTACTGTGTCCTTTTCTCACATGTAACTAAAAAGCAACGAAAGTTCCTCCCATTTGACAGATGTGTGTTTCTCATAGCCTTTGGGAGATAATGTTTTACCTCTTGTCATTTGGTACTATGCAACTTATAGTTGACAACTTTATCTAACAGCAAAGTAATTTCCCTAACAACAATATATGGGTTACAAATAACTAAAACACTACCTTAATCTCAAGAAAGCAGATTTTACACAGGGTACCCACTGAAAGGTCTGTGCACAGCCCTGGCTGTAGGCTATCGCTGGTGGTGGAGTTGCTGGTGGGACTGCTGTGTTTGTGGGTGGCTGGGTGCGAGCAAGCATTTTGAACTGACATTTATTCTGTATCCGGTATTGTTTTTGATAAATTAGAGATAATAGTCAAGTTCACGTGTCACAGCATTAAGACAGGAGGTACCCAGCGATTGTGAGACAGCTAACTGTCCCCAGTTTTCTCTTTCACCAATTCTTATGTGGACATTGTCAGCACCCTTGACACGACTTCCCTAGAATGCTGAACCCCCCCCAGAGGCCGCTTCTTGGAGGACAGCCATTACCAACAGCACTCCTTGGGCCGACTGGACACCAGTCGGGGAGTGTTGAACAGCTCAGGACTTTTCATTCTTGGTTTTGTACCACAGACCTTTAGGGACATTCACATACTGGAGTAAAATACCAATTAAAATGTATCAGCCTCGTCTGGGTTACTTGCTCCCACCAGAATTAAATAACCTGTGTATTTAGTGAGAGTATTGCGTAAGAGTCCTAAACTCTATAAACTTGGTTGCTGACAGTATCAGGTATAGTGAGGTTAGCTGGTTAGTCGAGAGCCAGCGTGAGCATCGTGCGGTGACATCACCCAGCCTGACTTGAAGTAGTGTCGCCCCGTGGCTCTCGTTCAATTAAGAAGTCTGGTTTTGACTAGGGATAGATCTCAATTGCATACTCCTCACATCCTCTTATCTTTCTCCTTCTCAAAACCCATTGGATGAGAAAGCCAGAGATCACCCCCCTCTGACCTCCTCCAATGTGTTTTGAGGAGACGAGGATGCTAGGTTTTTTGACAAGAAGGAAAAGATGGCGGAATTGGACGCTGATGTGGATCATCTAATGGCGGTAGAATCATGAAGAATTGGACTATTGTCTAAAGGAATGGAGCAAAGTAGCATACAGTGGTGAGAATGTCCCTTGTTTTATAGGGTTATGGTTTGTTAATGAGGAACAGCTGATTGGTAATCCTATCTTGAAGAATCCATTTGAGATCTCAAAACTGTTGGAGAGCATAAGGGGTAAAGTGAAGGCTGTGAGGATCACGAGAGGCGGGCTTGTTAAGATCTTTTGTACTTCTGAGGATCAGGCTGAATGTGTTGCGTCTCAACCGATTTGAAAACTTTGACGTGCCGTGTGTGTCTCTTCAGGAACAGGGCAACGCCAAAGGGGGTAATATCTGGTCGATGTTGCAGAGATGAAAAATATTATTGGATGGATTGATGCATGTCGGATGACTCGTGTGGTGAATAAAGAAAAAGTGATGAGTATCTGTTATTTTGTTTTCTAATATGGAGTCTCTCCCTCAAGTGCAGTTGGTTGTATAAACTAGAGTGTAAGCATTTATCCAAAGACCAATGCAGTGGGATCACTGTAAAGCTTTTGGACATGTTCCAAGTGTTTACAGAAGGGGGAAGCCGAGATCATATGTGTTTTAAAAGTGATGAAAATGTGACATGTTGCAATTGTGGTGGGAAACATGAAGCCATGTTTTTGGAATGCCCAACAAGGGTGAAAGAGAATGAGGTGGCCAAAGTCAGGGCTGCCCAGAGCATTTCCATTTTCAGCAGCTGTTAAAAAGGTTGAGGGTTGAATGGTGCTCCTGAAGAGTCCATGATGGTGGATAGTCCTTCACTGCAGGCTGCTGAGGTTGCCTTTCCATATCAGGACCCAGTTATTTTAAAGGTGGACTTTGTGGCCTTTATAGCTATGGTGATTAATTGCACTGCCAAGGTGGAGAGGAAGTCCAGGAAAATAGAGATCGTTGATGCGGCAGAAAGGTTTCTGGGACTGAAAGACTTCACGGTGGAGGAGTTGCACAGAGTATTGTCACAAGCCGTACCACACTCTCAGGCCCTAGAACAGGCCTTGAGAAGAGAGATATGGAGATTTGAAGGATGGAAGAAGTGGGAGTTTTGTTTTTGTCAGTGTACTATTTTATTTGGGGTGGATTAAGTTCGTTTTCCCTATCACGTATAGATTTTATTTTAATATTTTTAACTCCGTCCAGTTGGTGGTGGCAATAAACCCACAGAAGAGAGGATGTGAGGAGTACGCAATTGAGATCTTCCTAAAGTCTTCAATCACAAAACAGACTGGGAAATCCTTGAGCACCCTATAATTTCCAAAAGATAGCATTGGCTCCTCGAGCGCTGCTGAGGTCAATGGGTCACATGGCCATCCCCACCAGATATTTTTGTGGTGTTAAGCAACATCTTCCACACTTGTAAATCAGGTATTGCGTGAATTCCGTAGACCAGCATAAACCATTCCGTTGACCCCTACAGAAGATTTGCAAAGTGCATTGGTGAATGGTATTTGCACATACCCATCACTGAGCTATAATAAGAACTAGACAACCTCCAACTGTTTTCATCGTAATCTACTCATGGTCGCATACGCCAATCTTGCTAGTTCCAGTTTTACTGGGACTACTCTGCCTGCGCACTAGTACCGGAGCAGTGCGTGCATGAGCAGCAACATCATCACAGGCATGAGCGCAGGAAGCTTTTGGCCATTCTGCCATTGTTTCTGGATGTGAATCTGTGTGGATGTGACAAGTTGGGGAGGGGAAATCTGCTTTTGCAGCACCACTGGTGGGGACCACAACCATGCACTCTAAACATACAAGTTGTATGCAAGTAACTTATTGAGGACTAAATCAAACTTACTCTAGCTAGCTCTATATGTGCACTTCAGGAGCCCTTGCATTTGTATATGTTCTATTCATCACAATGCAATCACAACAATGGATACTTGTTACACAATGAAACATTTGTGAAAGGTTTCTGCAAAAGTTCTGCAGTGACGATTTGCCTGTTAATAATTTGATCTGTGTCCCAACTAATCAATAAGGTTACCTAGTCTATAACATGTACACAAATTCAAAATTATACAGTATTTGATAAAAGTTTTATGTACAAGAAGTATAATATACAAACTCCAGGATTCTAGAAGATGATGACAACATGATATATTTACAGAGCCACTGACATGGTGAGTTATGGCAAACAAATATTAGGAGTGAAATCAGACATACTGCCTTTTCAACATGAGTACGGCACGAGGTCCTTTATCTCTGTTCTGCTATTCAAGAACAAGTGCTGCATCAGAGTAAAAAGGACAAGATAAAGAACCCCTTACAGAAGTGAAAGGTTGTGCACCCTGATGTAAACTACATGCTAATCTGCTTCTACACGTTATCAGTAAATAGTTCAATAAAGTTTTATACTTGTACTGGTCACCTGATTGTTTTCTTTCTTGTTCTACACAAATGCCATCAAGACCTCCAGTGGGGTCAGGTTACTTACCGACTGCTGCTGGTCCGGTGTCAGTTGATATAAGAGAATGGAGTTGGACGTTTAACATTGCAGCCCTGAGGGATTGGTGGAGGAGGAACTCCACTTCACATGACTACAGGAGATTGTTTAGTAACTCTCCGACCAATCATAATAGAGTGAAATTCCACAGATAATCTATTCATATGTAATAAATAACCAATTATGAGCAGATATTAAACAATGAAAATGTTTAAACTTCAAAACAGCCCGCCAACTAACCTGCCAGCTTCTACGAAACACACACAAAATGTAAAAATACAACAGCTAAAGGATTTGTGCATAAAAACTTTAATCCGTTCGGCTGGGTAGCAAACAGGCCAAATCAAGGGAAAATTGAGCAATGTCTGTTGTCCCTTCCAGAGATTTGACAGTTTGATGAGCTGAACTGGTGATGGCTCTTCTCTGTATCTGGGGGCATAGTGTCCATCAACAGGGCACGGATATGAGAAGCCAGAAGGAGGAGGAGTTAAGGGCTTCCCCAGGCATGCGTGTAAAAAATATACTGGATGGAAATTATAGTGAGCAGACTACGTCATTGTAAGTAAGACATTTGTGCAACTAGAAATATATCACACATCTAAACAGCTGAAGTTGGAAGTTTACATACACCTTAGCCAAATATATTTTCATAATTTTCACAATTCCTGAACTTTAATCCTAGTAAAACTTCACTGTCTTAGATCAGTTAGGATCACCACTTTATTGTAAGAATGTGAAATGTCAGAATAATATTAGAGGGAAGGATTTATTTCAGCTTTTATTTCTTTCATCACAATCCCAGTGGGTCACAAGTTTACATACACACAATTAGTATTTGGTAGCATTGCATTTAAATTGTTTAACTTGGGTCAAACGTTTTGGGTAGCCTTCCACAAGCTTCCCACAAGTTTGAAGAATTTTGGACATTCCTCCTGACAGAGCTGGTGTAACTGAGTCAGGTTTGTAAGGCCTCCTTGCTCGCACACGCTTTTTCAGTTCTGCCCAAAAATGTTCTATTGGGTTAAGGTCAGGGCTTTGTGATGGCCAGTCCAATACCTTGACTCTGTTGTCCTTAAGTCCTTTTGCCACAACTTTGGAAGTATACTTGGGATCACTGTCCATTTGGAAGACCCATTTGCGACCAAGCTTCAACTTCCTGGCTGATGTCTTGAGATGTTGCTTCAATATATCCACATAATTTTATTTTCTCATGATGCCATCTATTTTGTGAAGTGGACCAGTCCCACCTGCAGCAAAGCAACCCCACAACATGATGATGCCACCCCCGTGCTTCACGGTTGGGATGGTGTTCTTCAGTTTGCAAGCCTCCACCTTTTTCCTCCAAATATAACAAGGGTCATTATGACCAAACAGTTCTATCAGACCAGAGGACATTTCTCCAAAAAGTACGATCTTTCTCCACATGTGCAGTTGCAAACCGTAGTCTGGCTTTTTTTATGGCAGTGGCTTCTTCCTTGTTGAGCAGCCTTTCAGGTTATGTCAATATAGAACTCGTTTAACTGTGGATATAGATACTTTTGTACCTGTTTCCTCCAGCATCTTCACAAGGTCATTTGCTGTTGTTCTGGGATTGATTTGCACTTTTCGCACCAAAGTACGTTCATCTCTAGGAGACAGAATGCGTCTCCTTCCTGAGCGCTATGACGGCTGTGTGGTCCCATGGTGTTTTTAATTACGTACTATTGTTTAGATTAATGTGGTACCTTCAGGCGTTTGGAAATTGCTCCCAAGGATGAACCAGACTTGTGGAGGTCTACAATATGCGTTTGAAGGTAGGCCTTGAAATACATCCACAGGTACACCTCCAATTGACTCGAATGATGTCAATTAGCGAATCAGAGGCTTCTAACACCATGACATAATTTTCTGGCATTTTCCAAGCTGTTTAAAGGCACAGTCAACTTAGTGTAGGTAAACTTCTGACCAACTGAAATTGTGATACAGTGAAATAATCTGTCTATAAACAATTGTTGGAAAAAAATACTTGTGTCATGCACAAAGTAATGTCCTAACCGACTTGCAAAAACTATAGTTCGTTGACAAGAAATTTGTGGAGTGGTTGAAAAAGTTTTAATGACTCCAACCTAAGTATGTAAACTTCCGACTTAAACTGTATATCCACCATATCTACCATTATGAGCAAAAATCATGTTAAGAATCATCAGAGAATACTGAACACTTTTAACTTGATCAGGAGGGCTGCAATATCCACGTCCTGTAGAGTCTTATTACATACAGCCGGGAGGAATTATTGGATATAAGAGCAACGTCAACTTACCAACATTACGACCAGGAATACAACTTTCCTGAAGCGGATTCTCTGTTTGGACCACCACCCAGGACAATGGATCGGATCCCAGTAGGCGACCCAAAACAACGGCTCAGAAGGGGCAGACGGAGAGGGGCAGACGGAGAGGTCTACTGGTCAGGCTCCATAGACAGGCACATCGCTCACCGCTCCTGAGTATGCTACTCGCCAATGTCCAGTCTCTTGACTACAAGGTATACGAAATTCGAGCAAGGGTTCCCTTCCAGAGAGACGTCAGAGATTGTAACATTCTCTGTTTGTCACGATCGTCGTATGGAGTAGACCAAAGCGCAGTGTGGTTAGAATACATTCTTCTTTATTGAAGGAAGAACACGAAGAACACTTAAACAAAACGATAAGACGACCGTGACCGCTAACGAAACACTGAGCTAACGGGCAACATAACATAGACAATAACCCACGAAATACCCAAAGAAGATGGCTGCCTAAATATGGTTCCCAATCAGAGACAACGATTAACACCTGCCTCTAATTGAGAACCAATCTAGGCAACCTTTGGCATATATAAACACCTAGATGGTAAACAACCCCATAAACCTACAAAACCCTCAGACAGTACAAAAAACACATACATCACCTATGTCACACCCTGACCTAACCAAAACAATAAAGAAAACAAAGAATACTAAGGTCAGGGCGTGACACTGTTTCACTGAAACATGGCTCAATCGGGATATGTGATCAGAGTAGCTACAGCTACCTGGTTTCTTCAGGCATCACGCCGACAGCAACAAACATCTCTCTGGTAAGAAGAAGGGCGGGGGTGAATACCTTATGATTAACGAGTCGTGGTGTGATCATAACAACATACAGGAACTCAAGTCCTTTTGTTCACCTGACCTAAATTCCTTACAATCAAATGCCGACCACATTATCTACCAAGAGAATTCTCTTCGATTATAATCACAGCCGTGTATATCCCCCCAAGCAGACACATCAACGGCCCTGAAAGAACTCCATTTGATTCTATGTAAACGGGAAACAACATACAGTGAGGGAAAAAGTATTTGATCCCCTGCTGATTTAATGACTTGGAGAAAATCTGCAAAGAGGAAGTGGGACAAAATCCCTCCTGAGATGTGTGCAAAACTGGTAGCCAACTACAAGAAACATCTGACCTCTGTGATTGTCAACAAGGGTTTTGCCACCAAGTACTAAGTCATGTTTTGCAGAGGGGTCAAATACTTATTTCCCTCATTAAAATGCAAATCAATTTCTAACATTTTTGACATGCGTTTTTCAGGATTTTGTTGTTGTTATTCTGTCTCTCACTGTTCAATTAAACCTACCATTAAAATTATAGACGGATGATTTCTTTGTCAGTGGGCAAACGTACAAAATCAGCAGGGGATCAAATACTTTTTTCCCTCACTGTATCCTGAGGCTGCATTTATTGAACCTGGGGATTTTAACAAGGCTAATCTGAAAACATGGCTCCCTAAATTTTATCAGCATATCGAATGCTCGACCCGGGCTGGCAAAATTCTGGATCAATGCTACACTAACTTCCGCGACGATACAAAGCACTCCCTTGCCCTCCTTTCGGCAAATCTGACCACGACTCCATTTTGTTGCTCCCAGCCTATAGACAGAAACTAAAACAGGAAATGCCCTTGCTCAGGTCTGTTCAACGCTGGTCCGAACAATCTGATTCCACGCTTCAAAATTGCGTTGATCACGTGGACTGGGATATGTTCCGGATCGCCTCAGACAACAACATTGATGTATATGCGGATTCGGTGATCGAGTTTATTAGCAAGTGCATCGGTGATGTTGTACCCACAGTGACTATTAAAACCTTCCCAACCAGAAACCTGGATTGATGGCAGCATTCGAGTAAAACTGAAAGCGCGAACCACTGCTTTTAATCATGGCAAGGCAACTGGAAACATGACCGAGTACAAACAGTGTAGCTATTCCCTCTCCAAGGCAATCAAACAAGCTAAGCGTCAGTATAGAGACAAAGTAGAGTCGCAATTCAACGGCTCAGGCAGTGTCTACAGTGAATTGCGGATTACAAAAAGAAAACCAGCCCCGTCACGGACCAGGATGTCTTGCTCCCAGACAAACTAAACAACTTCTTTACTTCTTTGCTCGCTTTGAGGACAATACAGTGCCACTGACACGGCCCGCTACCAAAACCTGCGGGCTCTCCTTCACCGCAGCCAACGTAATTAAAACATTTAAACGTGTTAACCCTCGCAAGGCTGCCGGCCTAGACGGCATCCCTAGCAGCATCCTCAGAGCATGCACAGACCAGCTGGCTGGTGTGTTTATGGACATATTTAATCAACCCTTATCCCAGTCTGCCGTTCTCACATGCTTCAAGAGGGCGACCATTGTTCCTGTTCACAAGAAAGCTAAGGTAACTGAGCTAACTGAGCTAAATGACTCACTTCCGTCAACATTAAGTGCTTTGAGAGACTAGTCAAGGATCATATCACCTCCTCCCTACCTGACACCCTAGACCCACTCCAATTTGCTTACCACCAAAATACGTCCACAGACGACGCAATCACACTGCCCTAACCCATCTGGACAAGAAGAATACCTATGTAAGAATGCTGTTCAGCGATTACAGCTCAGCATTTAACACCATAGTACCCTCCAAACTCGTTATTAAGTTCGAGACCCTGGGTATCGACCCCACCCTGTGGAACTGGGTCATGGACTTTCTGAAGGGGCGCCCCCAGGTGGTGAAGGTAGGAAACAACATCTCCACCCCGCTGATCCTCAACGCTGGGGCCCCACAAGGGTGCGTTCTCAGCCTTCTCCTGTACTCCCTGTTCACCCATGACTGCGTGGCCATGGCAACTCAATCATCAAGTTTGCAGACGACACTACAGTGGTAGGCTTGATTACCAACAACGACGATACGGCCTACAGGGAGGAGGTTTGGGCCCTCGAAGTGTGGTGTCAGGAAAATAACCTCACACTCAATGTCAACAAAACAAAGGAGATGATCGTGGACTTCAGGAAACAGCAGAGGCAGCACCCCCTTATACACATTGACGGGACAGTAGTGGAAAAGGTTTAAGTTCCTCAGTGTACACATCACGGACAAACTGAAATGGTCCACCCACACAGACAGCGTGGTGAAGAAGGAGCAACAGCGCCTCTTCAACCTCAGGAGGCTATAGAAATTTGGCTTGTTAACAAAAACACTCACAAACTTTTACAGATGCACAATCGAGAGCATCCTGTCGGGCTGTATCACCGCCTGGTACGCAACTGCACTGCCATCAACTGCAAGGCTCTCCAGAGGGTGGTCCCGTCTGCACAACGCATCACCAGGGGCAAACTACCTGCCCTCCAGGACACCTACACCACCCGATGTCACAGGAAGGTCAAAAAGATTGTCAAGGACAACAACCACCGAGCCATTGCCTTTTCACCCCATTATCATCCAGAAGGCGAGGTCAGTACAGGTGCATTAAAGCTGGGACCGAGAGACTGAAAAACAACTTCTATCGCAAAGCCATCAGACTGTTAAACAGCCATCACTAACATTGAGTAGCTGCTGCCAACATACTGACTCAAATCACTAGCCACTTTAATAATAAAAAATGGGATGTAATAAATGTATCACTAGTCACTTTAAACAATGCCACATTATATAATGTTCACATACTCTACATTACTCATCTCATATGGATATACTGCACTCTACCATCTACTGCATCTTGCCTATGCCATTCAGCCATAGCTCATCCATATATTTACATGTACATATTCTTATTCATTCCTTTACACTTGTGTGTTTAAGGTAGTTGTTGTGAAATTGTTAGATTACTTGTTAGATATTACTGCATGGTCGGAACTAGAAGCACAGGCATTTCGCTACACTCGCATTAACATCTGCTAACCATGTGTATGTGGCCAATAAAATTTGATTTGATTTGAGGAGACAGGGGAGAGCACAGAAGAGAGAGAGAGGAGAGGGGTGACAGAGAGGATAGGAGTGAGAAAGACAAGAGGACATCATTTAACCTCATCATGACTTGCCCAAAAGTCTGATGACATCCAAGCTATTCCATATCTAGGCTTTCCACAAAGGTCACTTAGATCACAGTGTGGGTGTTTTGACAGAAACCGGTAGTCCAATTCAGTTTCGAGATGGATTATTTCCTGTAGGAAAGGGACCAACACAGTTTTAAAATAACTTTCAGAAAACAGTATGTAAGATTTATGGCTAGCATGATGAAAAGTTTCTGTGTTGTACTTCTAAACCCATATGATGATGGCTCTCATCAAAGATCATAAAACATTTTAGATGCACACAAGCACCATTGTCAATCCAACTGTAGAGAGTAAAAGAGAATCTTCGTATTTAACCAAGAAGCTGTACTACTGTGCCATTGAAGATCTCCAGCATGGTTTGTCGGTATTGGATCCTTTGCTCAGCTGAGGTGTGGGAACATTGCCTGGTGACATCAGCTGTAGTCAGCCAGGTAGCTCTCTAGTAGAGGCAAGGAATCAGCAGCAGCTGGCCTGGAACTGGCATGCGATTACCAATTTTAGCTGGAACACACTCAGTTAAGTGGCATGTGAAAACAAAAGGTAAATGACACCCATGCAATAAAGAAGCATGGAAAAAAAAAAAAAATCACAGCCAAATGAGATGGAGAGCAATGGTTTGTCGTCATTGGATCCACTGGGGTGTGGGAACATCGCCTAGTGACGTCAGAGGCCTGCAGCACCACTGTAATAAGCCATGTAGTTCTCTGGTAGAGGCAAGAAAACAGCAGCGACGGCAGTGTTACTTCGAGACTGAAACACACAGGAGGACCTCGGGTGAGTGGCATGTGAACACAACTGACACTCACAACAATGAAAAATCTTCCCTCTGCAGGGCTTCCTCCTCGGCGGCGTCCTGCCAAGGCAGACACCAGTCAATTCCAGGGCACCTGACTATAACAAAAGTACCTCAGCTTCATCTCCGCTACTTACACAGTAAGTGCGATCCTGTGCAGCAGATGATTTTGCATGATCAATGTAGCTACTTACCTCTGTACCTACTGTATTCCTTGTCTTTCCCTGGGGAATTGTGACCACTCAGCGAAGGAAAAAAAATGGTGGGCACAGCAATCGGGATGAGGTAGAATTTTCTCTTGTTATCATGCCCAAAACATTCCTCTTCAAAGTGATGGGCAGAGAGCAGAGTGTTGGGTTGGTTTCCAATTCATCCACCTGACATTTGCTACCAACTGCTGCACCCTGGGATGGTCATTAAATGGGAACCTGTGGAAAAATATTATGTATTTAATAGCAGGCTAGTTCTTAGCCAAGTGTAAACAGTAAATGACAAATATACTAAATATTCCCTATGAACATCATCCCAAGGAACAAATTAAACCACCATCCACTTTTCCTCATAGGGGAGTTTTGTGTAGGCTTTTACCGGGGGGGGGGGGGGGGGGGCTCTATTTACTATCTACTCTGATTAGAAAAATAGCATCAATGTAGACCTCATGCAAAACTACAAATCCCTGCAAGCTCCTGCCCATTATCGCTAGCTGACACCTGACACCAACAGGTATTGTGTTTATTATATAACTTGCAAGAGGCAGTTCACAGAATTGTCCATTTAAAGAAATGTAGCCAATTTATTAATTACTACATTTAGCTAACAGATAGTTATCCAAAGATTCTTACCTTTGCCTCGATTCGGCAGTCTCGTCCAGATTATCATGGCATTTGTAGTTCTTTATGATAGCCACATCAGCATTTAATTGTTGTGAGGTAAATACATACAGTGCCTTGCGAAAGTATTCGGCCCCCTTGAACTTTGCGACCTTTTGCCACATTTCAGGCTTCAAACATAAAGATATAAAACTGTATTTTTTTGTGTAGAATCAACAACAAGTGGGACACAATCATGAAGTGGAACGACATTTATTGGATATTTCAAACTTTTTTAACAAATCAAAAACTGAAAAATTGGGCGTGCAAAATTATTCAGCCCCCTTAAGTTAATACTTTGTAGCGCCACCTTTTGCTGCGATTACAGCTGTAAGTCGCTTGGGGTATGTCTCTATCAGTTTTGCACATCGAGAGACTGAAAATTTTTCCCATTCCTCCTTGCAAAACAGCTCGAGCTCAGTGAGGTTGGATGGAGAGCATTTGTGAACAGCAGTTTTCAGTTCTTTCCACAGATTCTCGATTGGATTCAGGTCTGGACTTTGACTTGGCCATTCTAACACCTGGATATGTTTATTATTGAACCATTCCATTGTAGATTTTGCTTTATGTTTTGGATCATTGTCTTGTTGGAAGACAAATCTCCGTCCCAGTCTCAGGTCTTTTGCAGACTCCATCAGGTTTTCTTCCAGAATGGTCCTGTATTTGGCTCCATCCATCTTCCCATCAATTTTAACCATCTTCCCTGTCCCTGCTGAAGAAAAGCAGGCCCAAACCATGATGCTGCCACCACCATGTTTGACAGTGAGGATGGTGCGTTCAGCTGTGTTGCTTTTACGCCAAACATAACGTTTTGCATTGTTGCCAAAAAGTTCAATTTTGGTTTCATCTGACCAGAGCACCTTCTTCCACATGTTTGGTGTGTCTCCCAGGTGGCTTGTGGCAAACTTTAAACAACACTTTTTATGGATATCTTTAAGAAATGGCTTTCTTCTTGCCACTCTTCCATAAAGGCCAGATTTTTGCAATATACGACTGATTGTTGTCCTATGGACAGAGTCTCCCACCTCAGCTGTAGATCTCTGCAGTTCATCCAGAGTGATCATGGGCCTCTTGGCTGCATCTCTGATCAGTCTTCTCCTTGTATGAGCTGAAAGTTTAGAGGGACGGCCAGGTCTTGGTAGATTTGCAGTGGTCTGATACTTCTTCCATTTCAATATTATCGCTTGCACAGTGCTCCTTGGGATGTTTAAAGCTTGGGAAATCTTTTTGTATCCAAATCCGGCTTTAAACTTCTTCACAACAGTATCTCGGACCTGCCTGGTGTGTTCCTTGTTCTTCATGATGCTCTCTGCGCTTTTGATGGACCTCTGACACTATCACAGTGCAGGTGCATTTATACGGAGACTTGATTACACACAGGTGGATTGTATTTATCATCATTAGTCATTTAGGTCAACATTGGATCATTCAGAGATCCTCACTGAACTTCTGGAGAGAGTTTGCTGCACTGAAAGTAAAGGGGCTGAATAATTTTGCACGCCCAATTTTTCAGTTTTTGATTTGTTAAAAAAGTTTGAAATATCCAATAAATGTCGTTCCACTTCATGATTGTGTCCCACTTGTTGTTGATTCTTCACAAAAAAATACAGTTTTATATCTTTATGTTTGAAGCCTGAAATGTGGCAAAAGGTCGCAAAGTTCAAGGGGGCCGAATACTTTCGCAAGGCACTGTATATATATAAAAATAAATAAATAAATATAAATAAAAAACAAAAAATGACAAAATATGTAGTGTTCATCCCATGTTTCATGAGCTCAAATAAAAGATCCCAGAAATGCTCAATACGCACAAAAAAACGTATTGCTCTCAAATTTGGTACACAAATTAGTTTACATCCCTGTTATTAAGCATTTCTCCAAAGATAATCAACCACCGAACTGACCCCAAACTTTTGAACGGTAGTGTATATATCACATAAGTATTCAGACCCTTTACTCAGTACTTTGTTGAAACACCTTTGGCAGCGATTACAGCCGAGTGCCATCTTCTGTATGACACTACAAGCTTGGCACACCTGTATATCCCATTCTTCTCTGCATATCCTCTCAAGCTCTGTCAGGTTGGACGGGGAACGTCGCTGCACAGCTATTTTCAGGTCTCTCCAGAGATGTTCGATCTGGTTCAAGTCCGGGCTCTGGCTGGGCCACTCAAGGACATTCAAAGACCAAAAACCACTCCTGCATTGTCTTGGCTGTGTGCTTAGGGTCGTTGTCCTGTTGGAAGGTGAACCTTCACCCCAGTCGGAGGTCCTAAGTGCTCTGGAGCAGGTTTTCATCAAGGATCTCTCTGTACTTTGCTCCGTTCAACTTTCCCTTGATCCTGACTAGTATCCCAGTCCCTGCGGGTGAAAAACATTACCACAGCATGATGCTGCCACCACCATGCTTCACCGTAGGGAGGGTGCCAGGTGTCCACCAGACTCTTGGCATTTAGGCCGAAGAGTTCCATCTTGGTTTCATCAGACCAGAGAATCTTGTTTCTGTTTCCTTTAGGTGCCTTTTGGGAAACTCCAAGCGAGCTGTCATGTGCATTTTACTGAGGAGTGGCTTCCGTCTGGCCACTACCATAAAGGCCTGATTGGTGAAGTGCTGCAGGATGGTCGTCCTTCTGGAAGGTTCTCCCATCTCCACAGAGGAACTCTGGAGCTTTAGAATGAAGGAGGCCACTATGTTCTTGTGGACTTTCAATGCTGCAGACATTTTTTGGTAGCCTTCCCCTACACAATCCTGTCTCAAAGAAGTATGGGCAATCTATGGGCATTCCTTCAACCTCATGGCTCGGTTTTTGCTCTGACATTCACTGTCAACTGTGGGACCTTATATAGACAGCTGTGTGCCTTTCCAAATCATGTCCAATCAATTTAATTTACCACAGGTGGACAATCAAGTTGCAGAAACATCTTAAGGATGATCAATGGAAACAGGAGCTCAATTTCAAGTCTCATAGCAAAAGTTCTGAATACTTAAATAAGGTATCTGTTTTTTATTTTTAATACATTTGAAACATTTCTAAAAACCTGCTTTCACTTTGTCATTATGGGGTAGTATGTAGATCAAATTTAATCAATTTCAGAATAAGGCACGTAACAAAATTTGTAAAAAGTCAAGGGGTCTGAATACTTTCCGAATGCGCTGTATAATCATATTCACTCCATTGTAGGTCCCCCAGGGCTGTTCCAACACAAAATAAAGACGTCAAAGTCCATTCTAATAAACATTTTATATATGTAATTTGTTTGATAACATTACAGATTTTACCAGGGGTCTGACCCCGTTTCCATTTTAAGGGACCCCGACCCCACGTTTGGGTAGAACTGGCAGTGGTCTAGTTTATCAGGATATCTACTCCCCCTAAGACCACGTTACCTGATTCTTCTAAAATAACTTTGCCGTCAAGCAATTTAGACACAATGATCAATGTAACTACACTCTGTCTTATTTTTACTTTACATTTGAGCTATACTGAACAAATACCTGAAAGGCAACATGAAACCATTTAAAAGATCTTACTTATTTACAGTTCTAATAATAAAATCATTACATTTAATTAATTTCACCAGGCACTAATCTATGGATTTCACATGACTGGGCAGGGGTGCAACCATGGGTGGGCCTGGGAGGGCATGTGTGTTTTCCTCCCACAAAAGGGCATTATTATAGACAGAAACACTCCTCAGCACCTCAGAATCCCTTCATATACGATCCCCCAGGTGAAGAAGCGGTCTGTGGTTGAGGCCAGTTGGACGTACTGCCAAATTCTCTAAAACGACGTTGGCGGCAGCTTATGTTAGAGAAATTAACATTAAATTATCTGGCAACAGCTCTGGTGGACATTTCTGCAGTTGCAATGCCAATTGCATGCTCCCTCAAAACTTAAATCTGTGGCATTGTGTGACAGAATGGCACATTTCAAGTGGCATTTTATTGTCCCCAGCACAAGGTATTACACACCTGTGTAATGATCATGCTGTTTAACCAGCTTCTTGATATTTCACACCTGTCAGGTGGATGGAGTATCTTGGCAAAGGAGAAATTCTCACTAATAAGTGAGGTAAACAAATTTGTTCACTACATTTGAGAGTTAAGCTTTTTGTTGATATGGAAAATGTCTCCGATTTCATTTTCCAGCAAATGAAGCACGGTACCAACATGTTGCTTTTATATTTTAGTTTAGTGTAGATAGTAATGGTGTTTACCTAGCCAACTATAGATACATAGCTATCCCAAATCAATGACATTCAATTTGGGCTAACAATGTGGGCTAAGACAGCTGTGTGTTATGTTATGCTATTAGTTGGTTGTGTTGTACTTACCAGTACCCAGTGTTCACGGGGTCCAACATGCCAATCAACCTGCTATATGTCAATCACGGGAATGCCTGGAATGTTCTGATGCCGGGCATCCTGGTGGTTGGTGGAATGGCGTGGTTTGGCAGGCGAATGGAGCATTGCAAGTTAAGACCATGTTTAGCCATTGTTCTCTCTCTTATGTCTGGTCTTCACAAGAGAATGTCACGGTTGTTTTATAGGGTACCTTTAATTCATTTGCCGTGAGCTACAGCCAAACAGCCTGTGTGGTGTTGGGTTAACAAATCGTAAACTCAACCCTCTGGACAATTGTTCCTTTAGGATCTAGCCAGGTCATTACATTGGTGTCAGAAGTAAAAACAAGTTAGCCAGCTAGCTAGCTGACTACCGTGGCTCGCTTACGTACGTGAGAACGGGGGTTTAAAATGCCCTCTCTCGGCAGGCGTATGCTCACATGCCCCCCTCCGTGCAGAGCGAGCTAGCACGGGACCAGTAGATACAGGTGCTCTCTCCTACGGAGCTGCGCATACAGACCAGCTGACTCATCCTGAGTCACTGCAGATAGCCTCGGAGATGGCTTTGGAGAGGGAGCTTGTGTGGGCTGGGGCTTCGGTTGGGGTGCAGGGAGACAGACCCACTGTGCGGACTTGGGGCAGAGCAGCCCAGAGCCAGAAAAACCTGCATGGGTGGCTGAAATGACTGAACTAATTTGTGCTGTGTCGCTACAGGCGGGACGAAACACACACCCTGGTCCCGGGGGTCTGCTGGGGGTGTAGCCAGCCAGGCTATCTGCGCCGCGATTGCCCAATGTCCCCCAGGGAGGGCTGGCAGTCACCATGCCCCTCCTAATGTGACATTCACACAACAACCCCTTTACTCCAACATTTAAAGCAGCAGAGATTAATGGCTGCCCTGCCTCCCCCACATATGTGTGTGACTTTTCCCCCCAGCCCAGCTACCCCAGATGGGAGAGGAGAGGACACTGTCTGCAGTGAGGGAGATATGGGGGAGGAACTGTGTTGGTCTTGAACCTGAGCAGCAGAAACAGTTGTGGCAGTTGCTGTTTGAACTCAAAGACAGCTTTGCACTGAGTGAGGAAGTGGTGGGTCAGACTCATCTGGTGCAGCATGAGATCGACACAGGCGATGCTCGGCCCATCAAGATGCGTCCCCGTCATATCCTGCTGGCACGCCAGCAGGCGGCAGACAAGGTTGTGTTGGAGATGCAGCGGGCAGACTTCATCAAGTCCTCAGGCAGCCCCTGTCGTCATGGTTCCTAAGAAGGGGGGCAAGCTGAGGTTCTGTGCGGACTACAGGCAGCTGAATGAGGTAACCAGGAAGAACTCATATCGATACGTGGTATGGGGTGAGTTGATGGAACTGGTTAGGGGGTCCTCTTGGTTCTCCTCACTAGACCTCCACAGTGGCTACTGGCAGGTGCCCCTCTCCCCAGAGGCCAGAGCCAAAACTGCGTTCTCCACTAAGAGAGGACACGGGTAGTTCAAGGTCCTGTGCTTCGGCCTGTGCAACGCTCCAGCTACTTTTGAGAGTTTGATGGACAGGGTTCTGGATGGCATCCCCCGACAGCAGTGTCTGGTATACCTTGACGACATCCTGGCCCGCGGCAGCTCCTTCCAGTCAGCCCTGGGGGCGCTACAGCGTGTGCTGGAGAGGGTGGCTGCCGCAGGCCTGAAGCTTCACCCCAAGAAGTGCCACTTCATGAGGAGAGAAGTGTCCTTCTTGGGCCACCGAGTGGGGAAGGAGGGTACCAGCACCATGGAGGACAAGGTGGGGGCTATCCAAGACTGGCCCACCCCCACTGACCAGCATCAGCTGAAGAGCTTCCTGGGCCTGGCCTGGTACTACAGGAGGTTTGTACGGTGCTTCTCAAGCGTTGCTGCTCCCCTGAACCGCCTGCTGCCGAAGGACAAGGCCTTCACTTGGACAGCGGAGTGTGAGAAGGCCTTCAACAGCCTCAAAGGTGATCGAGGCCCCCGTGCCATCGCCTTGCCCTTTATCCTGGACACAGTCGCGAGCAATGTGGGCATGGGTGGGGTGCTGACCCAGTTGGGGCCAGAGGGGGAAGAGAGTGGTGGCGTACTTCAGCAAAACATTTGACAAACATGAGCGCCGCTACTGTTTCACCCGGCGGGAGCTCCTTCCTTTTGTGGCTTCCATCAAACACTTCAAGTACTACCTGGGAGGCATGCCCTTTACTGTAAGGACTGACCACTCTGCTCTCCAGAGGCTCATGTCTTTCAGAGAGCCAGAGGGGCAGGTGGCACATTGGTTGGAGGAGCTTCAGCCGCACGACTTCACAGGGCAGGGGCACGTCACTCCAATGCCATGTCCCGTCAGCCTTGTACTGTAGACGGGTGCCACCACTGTGAGCGGAAAGAGGGCCATGAGAGAGAGCTGTGTGCAGAGGAGGGGGTCTGTGCCACAGTGTGTTGGGCGAGCGGGCCGGTCTGCTGTGAGCTGCAGACTGTTGACGTGGCGGAATGGGGACAGCAGCAGAGACGGACACAGACCTACAGACAGTGCTACAGTGGGTAGAGGAGCAGCTGAGGCCACCGTGGGAAGGGTTGGCAGCTCTCTCACTCGCGACCAAAAGGTTCTGGTCAAAGTTTGAGAGACAGCGGCTGGCTGATGGCATACTACAGCGGGCATGGAAGGAGTCAGCTACGGGAGAGGAGACGTGGCAGGTGGTGGTTCCAAAAGCATTACAGGAAGCTGTGCTCCAGAGCACTCATGGGGGGGTGGGGACTGGACACTTTGGGGTCACAAAAACACTCCGCCGCCTCCGTCAGGACTTTTACTGGGGGCAGCACAAGAGGGATGTGGAGGACTTTTGCCGCCGCTGTGACAACTGCACAGCGAGAAAGGACCCTCATGCTCAGCTCCAACAGTTCCCAGTTGGGGCTCCCATGGAGAGGGTGGGAGTGGATATAGTTGGGCCTTTCCCCACCAGACACTGGAAACCGCTGGGTGCTCACGGCCATGGACTATTTCACAAAATTGCCCGAGGCCTATCCTCTGCCTGACCAGGAGGCAGAGAACATCGTCGACGCCCTGACAGCGGGGATGTTCAGCAGGTTTGGCGCTGCGGAGTCCATCCACAGCAACCAAGGGAGAAACTTTGAGTCCTGTGTGTTCGCCACCATGTGTCAGAGGCTGGGTATGCACAAGACCCCACTACTCCTCTCCATCCTCAAAGTGATGGCCTTGTGGAGCTCTTCAACAAAACGCTTGGACAGCAGCTGGCCATCGTCTCTTCCAAACACCAGCGTGACTGGGACAAGCACCTGCCTATGGTCCTCATGGCATGCAGCTCCGCTGTCCAAGACTCCACCTCCTGCACACCTGCCCTCCTCATGCTGGGGACAGAGATCCGCACCACTGCAGAGATGGCGCTTGGTCGTCCCCTGAATAGCCCTCCTGTTACCTCGGGGCCCGGAGACTCTAGGACCACCTGGAGACAGCCCACACCTTCGCCAGAGAGCAGCTGGTGAATGCAGGTGTGAGGCAAAATAGGAACTATGACGTGCACACCCGGGGAAGGCACTTTGTGGCTGGGGAGCTGGTCTGGGTCTATAGCACCCTAAGAAAGAAAGGCAGATGCCCCAAGTTGGACAGCCACTGGTTGGGGCCCTGCAGCATCCTGGAGAAGGTAGGGGAGGTTGTTTACCGGGTGCAGGAGGAGAAAGGTGGCACTGCACTGGGACAGGTTAGCCCTATACAGAGGTGCCTCTTCTCCCCAAACCCCAGGGACCCCCACAATTCCCCTCTCTGGCAATGACATTCTCCAGGCACCCACCCCCAGGCACCACTGACAAGGCTCCAGACAACAGTCTCCCTCCCTGTGTTCCAGTGTGGTTCCCCGTTCCCGCATCCTTGTCCCCCATATCCCTGCCTTCATCCCCTGGGCACCAGAGGGGCAGCCCCCTGCCACAGACTGAGCCCCGTTTCACATCTGGACACTCTGCGACCACCACGGCCATGCAGGCAAAGGAGACCTCCGGGTTGCTTCAGAGACTTTGTTTGTTCTTTCAGGGACGAGGGACTTTGTGGTGGGGGGGCTGTGTAGCGACCCACACAGACAGAGTTAATGATTAGTTATTGGAGAAACGAGACCAAGATGAGACTCTGGACAAGGCGGATACGGTATATTAAAGCCCGTTTATTCAAGTGTAATAATATCTGGCAAAACGTGCTGCACGGCTCCTATTCGTCCAACTCTTAGGGAGCTTTCGGAAGAAGAAGAGCTACAACATATTAGTGCAGTTCATTTATACATTGAAATGACGTAGGTAGATTCTGGTAGTCCTGGCTCCTGGTAGGTTGTTCGTAGGTGATAGACAGTCCTCTCCAGCCTGGTGTCAGTATCCCATTGGTTCTCGACAGAGTTCTTTGTCTTTGGAGCCCATCCCAAAGGGTTTTGAGCATGTGTATATTTACAGTGCCTTGCGAAAGTATTCGGCCCCCTTGAACTTTGCGACCTTTTGCCACATTTCAGGCTTCAAACATAAAGATATAAAACTGTATTTTTTTGTGTAGAATCAACAACAAGTGGGACACAATCATGAAGTGGAACGACATTTATTGGATATTTCAAACTTTTTTAACAAATCAAAAACTGAAAAATTGGGCGTGCAAAATCTAGCAAATCGTAGCCTCAACCCAGATGGAATCACTCCATGTTTCACCATTGTTAGTGCAGTGAAACAAATGTGAAACTGAGTTTTTTCCCATTCCTCCTTGCAAAACAGCTCGAGCTCAGTGAGGTTGGATGGAGAGCATTTGTGAACAGCAGTTTTCAGTTCTTTCCACAGATTCTCGATTGGATTCAGGTCTGGACTTTGACTTGGCCATTCTAACACTTGGATATGTTTATTATTGAACCATTCCATTGTAGATTTTGCTTTATGTTTTGGATCATTGTCTTGTTGGAAGACAAATCTCCGTCCCAGTCTCAGGTGTCTCTCCCATCTTCCCATCAATTTTAACCATCTTCCCTGTCCCTGCTGAAGAAAAGCAGGCCCAAACCATGATGCTGCCACCACCATGTTTGACAGTGAGGATGGTGCGTTCAGCTGTGTTGCTTTTACGCCAAACATAACGTTTTGCATTGTTGCCAAAAAGTTCAATTTTGGTTTCATCTGACCAGAGCACCTTCTTCCACATGTTTGGTGTGTCTCCCACGTGGCTTGTGGCAAACTTTAAACAACACTTTTTATGGATATCTTTAAGAAATGGCTTTCTTCTTGCCACTCTTCCATAAAGGCCAGATTTGTGCAATATACGACTGATTGTTGTCCTATGGACAGAGTCTCCCACCTCAGCTGTAGATCTCTGCAGTTCATCCAGAGTGATCATGGGCCTCTTGGCTGCATCTCTGATCAGTCTTCTCCTTGTATGAGCTGAAAGTTTAGAGGGACGGCCAGGTCTTGGTAGATTTGCAGTGGTCTGATACTTCTTCCATTTCAATATTATCGCTTGCACAGTGCTCCTTGGGATGTTTAAAGCTTGGGAAATCTTTTTGTATCCAAATCCGGCTTTAAACTTCTTCACAACAGTATCTCGGACCTGCCTGGTGTGTTCCTTGTTCTTCATGATGCTCTCTGCGCTTTTGATGGACCTCTGACACTATCACAGTGCAGGTGCATTTATACGGAGACTTGATTACACACAGGTGGATTGTATTTATAATCATTAGTCATTTAGGTCAACATTGGATCATTCAGAGATCCTCACTGAACTTCTGGAGAGAGTTTGCTGCACTGAAAGTAAAGGGGCTGAATAATTTTGCACGCCCAATTTTTCAGTTTTTTGATTTGTTAAAAAAGTTTGAAATATCCAATAAATGTCGTTCCACTTCATGATTGTGTCCCACTTGTTGTTGATTCTTCACAAAAAAATACAGTTTTATATCTTTATGTTTGAAGCCTGAAATGTGGCAAAAGGTCGCAAAGTTCAAGGGGGCCGAATACTTTCGCAAGGCACTGTATGAGTTTTCAGTGTGTTTATCTTATTCCGCCACCCTGGTGGGGGTTTCCCGTGCAGTTAGTATATTGAGAAACAGAGAGATGGGGAAGGTATAACACAGAGTACAAGCCAAAATTGCATGGTTAAGCCCAGGCAGACAACAGTCAGTGAATGCGTCATTACATGTTTTAATATGTTATTACAACAGCTGTGCCACCACCAGTCATGCCGCCTGTTTGGTTGCTTATTGACAGCATTTGAATAGTCACTTAGATAATGTCATAATTATCTTATCAAGCATTGTGTTTATAACTACAATAGCACATATTACAAGTAAAACAACCATGAGCGTTTTCAAGATGCCTTGTCAAGATGCTAAAGCTAGCTAACACAAACCACCCATCGATCTTAAAACAGATGCATGACAACATTCATAATAACAAAAAATGCGATCACCAATTTGTGTGTAGATTTTAGACTGAAGTTGAAAGCTGAACATGACAGTACATTCAGGTTTTTGCTGCTTCTCTTCCTATTGCTTTATATTCTTCTGGCAATGTTCAACAGGTGCAAAGAATCCCTCCTCACGAGAACGCGTGAATGATTTCCCTTCAGCGTGTTCATGTGACAGAAGATCGCAACTTCACAGCATGAATCTAAAATGTTAATGACTTAGTCTGTGAATGATGGGGTAAAACCTGCCTCTGAGACAATTACTTGAATAATTCAATTAATGTTTTGTTCACAAAGTTGATGACTAAAGTGTCTTATTTGGAATTAAAAAACGTGACTTCTCTTTCGGGCGGTCTATGAGAATTGTCTTTCTAGGCCTGTAAACTGCAGTACCGAAAAGGCCCTCTTGATTGTCGTGGGAAGCAGGCCCCCTTGGGAACCCATTGGCTGTTTGTGCGTCGCTGCTCAGTGAACGGGTAGCTTTTTTTTTTAGTACGGGGCTGAGAGGAGATGCACACGGCACTCGAGTGAGGTAACTATATAAAAAAAACATTTGTTTTCTTTCACTCCCACAACATGGAACCGGACAGAATTTGCTACAACATGCAGATGTAGCTAGTTGGCTAGCTACATTCATTTATATGTTAAATTAAATAACGTAGCAGAAGTCTTAAACGCCCAGCTTTGTTTAAATGGCTAACGTTAGCTAGCACATTTCATGTGCGTTGTCTGCTAGCTAACCTTAGTTAGCTATTTGGAATTTTGCCTATTGTAGTACTTTGACGTCTTGAAACTAAAATGGCTAGCTTGCTAGCTAACGTTGTCAACTAGGTACATTCATTTACCCAGTGCCACTACGGTATGAGTTGCAACATATTGTGAAAGTAGCTAGCTACGTCTTGTAAAAATATTTAACAGCAAGCTAACTTAGGCACGCTGTGTTGCATGCAGCCATTGCCGGGACCAGACTACGCGTGGTGCACCATAGCTAATGTTAGCTAGCTATTTTACCGGCCTAACTGGTTCCGCTTGGGAGATTAACGCAACTAGCTGGTTAACTAACCACCACAAACTACGTTTCAAACTTTCACCGACCTATGATGGGAAGCCGATAAACTAAAACGGCAACTAACGTAAACTAGCAACCTACGTTGGTGGCTTGTTTAACGTTATGCAGTCCATGTGTACGGCTGTGCTTGTCTGAACGATAACATTTCCGTTAAATTAAAACGTCGAATAATTTGTTGGTAGGTAAATCAGTCCTTGTTAAAGTAGCTAAGCTAGTGTGCCATAAGCCTGTGTTGTGATTCAGTATTAGCAATGCGCGATAGTTCTATTTGGCTGGCAGCCTAATTTATTAAATGTAGCTCATTTGGTGAGAAATTACAATAGTATCTACGAACTATTAACTGCAGGTAAGTATTGGGCCTGGTAGACAGGCACTGAATCAATGTTTGCCTTGCATCTAGACCACTGCAGTGGCTCACAGCCTTTTTCTGAACCGCGGCACAATGATGGGATAAATTGTGGCACACACACTTTTCTTAATTTAGTTAGTGGCAATGACCTCATTCGAATCCGTACTTTGTCATAGATTAAGTATGGTTTAAACTATTTGTTTCCTTACTCGTGATGGTTAATTTGTGTGTACCCGTTTAAAACTGTCCCGCTAAAGGTGCACATCTCTAATAAAAATATATGTAGCGCAGGTAAAATAGGTCGGGACGGTCTAGATATGAGCATTGTAAAGGTGCTACCACAGATACTTTTTTCTGTAGCAGAGGCTGTGCCCAAGCACAGCGGTTTTCAGACTAAGAAAAATGATAATTACTTTGTTCATGATGCACACCCCTCAAATGTAAGAACTGCTTCAGTGCACTGAACTTGAAACAACAATACAGATGTACATTTTATTTTACTAGGCAAGTCTACACATTCTTATTTTCAATGATGGCCTAGGAACAGTGGGGTAACTACCTTGTTCAGGGACAGAACACTTTTTTCCCCCTACACCTTGTCAGCTCAGGGATTTGATCTTGCAACCTTTCTAGTTACTAGTCCAATGCTCTAACCACTAGGCTACCTGTCGCTCATCTGCATAATCATATGTTATTCAATGTATTATCTGATTGATTTTCTTTCTTGCTGCGCTGGTGCTCAAGTCAAAATCCCACGTTCATTCTACAGGCCACTTTTTTTTAAATGAGTGTTCCGAAGTTGAACCATTTGTCTAGACACAGGTCTAGTGGCTATTTAAGTCTGTTACAAGGTCACACTCAATACCCCACATTTAACTGAAAATGTTCCCAGAAATGTTAAAGGTTCAATGCAGTGTTTTTTTTACTCAATATCAATTAATTTCTGGGTGACAATTAAGTCTCTTACTGTGATTGTTTGAAATTAAAATGGTCATACAGACACAGCTTCTTAGCAATGAACAATTTTGCTAGGGTTGTTGGTTTACGTGGGATGGGGGTAAACTGAAAATTAGCTGTTATTGGCCAAGCGGTTTGGAACTCTCTAATTGGTCTAACTTATTTACAGCATGGCAACAACACCATGGAATACCAAAACTGGCAGAAATGTCAGGCAGTCTTTTCAATCCGCTCTTACATTGAAATGGCATTATCATCACCATTTCACAATTTCATTGTATTTTTTTCCCCAACCTCGTAGTGTGAAAATATACTCTGCGTGTACAAAACATTAGGAACACCTGCTCTTTCCATGACATCAACTGACCAGGTAAAAGCTATGATCCTTTATTGGCGTCACCTGTTAAATCCACTTCAATCATTGTAGATGAAGGGTGGGGGACGGGTTAAAAGATTTTCAAGCCTTGAGACAACAGACATGGATTGTGTATGTGTGACATTCCGAGGGTGAATGGGCAAGACAAAATATTTCAGTGCCTTTGAACGGGGTATGGTAGTAGGTGCCAGGCACACCGGTTTGCGTCGAGGACTGCAACACTGCTGGGCTTTTCACGTTCAAGTTTTCCACGTGTATCAAGAATGGTCCACCACCCATAGGACATCCAGCAAATTTGGCACAACTGTGGGAAGCATTGGAGTCAACATGTGCCAGCATCCTTGTGCAAGGATTTTGACACCTTGTAGAGTCCATGCGCTGATTAAATTGAGGCTGTTCTGGGGGCACAAGGAGTTGCAACTAAATACTATTATTTAGTTTCCAATGTATTCCCAATGTTATGTACACTCGGTGTGTGTGTATATAGAACAAAGTTAAATCACATTTTTGACTCCACTGTGCCTTTAAAAGCAAAGCCATACGTGCATTACCATTATCTACATAAGGAGATAGCCCGATCAAAAGGTGTAAGGCTACCGTACAGGTGTCGTTAAATTTCAATGAAAGCCATTATGTTGAAATTTCAGTTGTTTGTGGGAATATGTCTTCTAAAGTCTTAAACCTTGGAAGCCGATAAGCCTACCGTACCCTCCCAAGACCTATGCGTTATGGAACATTCCAGTAGTTTTGCAACCCTACACCGTAGCCATCTCTGTGGTTATTTGTGAATGTGAACATATTTGTTCTGGTATTGACGCTACCGACTAATGTATTTCGTACAAATGGCACCCAGAATGTTCTGTTAATTTGCCCTATAGCTTAGAAAATGCTTCAAAACACAAATACTGCCTTAAATTGTTGTAGTAAAATGGTCTATTTTGTTTCAAATTACATTTACATTTTGTGCTTACTGAACATTACCCGGCCGGGTGGTGATCTCGCCACAGAGTCATCCTAAGCATGTCAGGTGCTTGCACTGTACATGGAGGGTCCATGCTTAATGGTTGCGTAATACATATTTTCTTAACACTCGGCACATTTATTTTTGTGTGGATTTGGAAATCCCACAAGCTTAGGCCTATGTAATGACAAGGTGGGGTATTGGCAAACATTTCCACCATGTCTAGGCCTATGTTTTTGTTATTAACAGCAACTTTTTACCTAGCCCTATATAACATGAATATATATATTATGACTTTCATAACTTGCATTTTGTGCAGTGTCTGTATTGTACTTCTTACGGCTGAATGCAAATTTCCTTCAACAGTGGCAAACGCGCATGTACACTGACCGGCCTGGTAACTAGATGCAATAGAATTAATGGCAGAAGTGATGTCAGGTTCAGTTTTACAGAATAGCCTTATTCAGAATTACTGTAACACTGCAAATCAGGTGCAGCTGGACAAAGTATTGTAAAATGCACAAGCAGCAGCTCTAATGTTAATCATGGCTTGTAAACATAATTTCCTTCCTCTTTTAGTATGTCTGAGGGATTGTATAGGGGGAAATATCTATGTGTAGCCTGTGTAATGTGGATATCATATTGGGCCAGTATATTTGACTTTTGAGTCTAATTTCAGAATGTGTTCTATGGATATTGTCATTCCAGTCGGTTTCTTAAAGTACACCAATGCGAAACAGCACAATTCCAAAGGTCAACTTTGAAAACGAGTCTTTGACGAAACTGTGAACAGGACATGAGTAAGCAGTCCAAGCTTCCTCTAGCCACAAATATTTTCCACGAAGATTCACAGTATGCCTAATGACATATCCGGTTTTCCAGACGCCAATATAAAACCCCATATCCCTGGACTGGGCCTTAGACATGAGCCTCTTTGCCCATAAGAGTTTTGCACACAAACCCCAAAATGCAGTCTGTTTCCTCCATATATATCACCTCAAAAGGTTCTCACAGACTAGCCCCCCCCCCCCCCCATTTTAATTCTGACTCGTTCTCGTGCTCAGTTAGGCAGTTCTCAACTTTTTTTAAATTCCCTGTTTAGGTGGTCGATCAGGCGCCCACATCTCCTATGACCCTATGGCGATGTCTCATGATTAATGCTGTGACGGTCTTGGAATTTGAGGTTACAGTAATTGGACAAAGCCAATATACACGGTCACTGACACCCATTCAGTGGGGGTCACAATTTGGTTTGTACACTTGTTTACATGGATATGCTTCCTTAGTAAAAACCTATTTGAAACAAGCCATTCCACTGCATTATTATCATGGCATTTCATTATTATTCAGGTTATTACTTATAAATATTAAGAAACAAATTAAGAAATGCCAGGTTGGAGAGGATCTGTTGCATTTTAGTATTGACACACAATATTAAGAGTCAAAATAAAGATATATATATATATATATATATATATACAGTGCCTTGCGAAAGTATTCGGCCCCCTTGAACTTTGCGACCTTTTGCCACATTTCAGGCTTCAAACATAAAGATATAAAACTGTATTTTTTTGTGAAGAATCAACAACAAGTGGGACACAATCATGAAGTGGAACGACATTTATTGGATATTTCAAACTTTTTTAACAAATTTAAAAACTGAAAAATTGGGCGTGCAAAATTATTCAGCCCCCTTAAGTTAATACTTTGTAGCGCCACCTTTTGCTGCGATTACAGCTGTAAGTCGCTTGGGGTATGTCTCTATCAGTTTTGCACATCGAGAGACTGACATTTTTTCCCATTCCTCCTTGCAAAACAGCTCGAGCTCAGTGAGGTTGGATGGAGAGCATTTGTGAACAGCAGTTTTCAGTTCTTTCCACAGATTCTCGATTGGATTCAGGTCTGGACTTTGACTTGGCCATTCTAACACCTGGATATGTCTATTTTTGAACCATTCCATTGTAGATTTTGCTTTATGTTTTGGATCATTGTCTTGTTGGAAGACAAATCTCCGTCCCAGTCTCAGGTCTTTTGCAGACTCCATCAGGTTTTCTTCCAGAATGGTCCTGTATTTGGCTCCATCCATCTTCCCATCAATTTTAACCACCTTCCCTGTCCCTGCTGAAGAAAAGCAGGCCCAAACCATGATGCTGCCACCACCATGTTTGACAGTGGGGATGGTGTGTTCAGGGTGTTGCTTTTACGCCAAACATAACGTTTTGCATTGTTGCCAAAAAGTTCAATTTTGGTTTCATCTGACCAGAGCACCTTCTTCCACATGTTTGGTGTGTCTCCCAGGTGGCTTGTGGCAAACTTTAAACAACACTTTTTATATCTTTAAGAAATGGCTTTCTTCTTGCCACTCTTCCATAAAGGCCAGATTTGTGCAATATACGACTGATTGTTGTCCTATGGACAGTCTCCCACCTCAGCTGTAGATCTCTGCAGTTCATCCAGAGTGATCATGGGCCTCTTGGCTGCATCTCTGATCAGTCTTCTCCATGTATGAGCTGAAAGTTTAGAGGGACGGCCAGGTCTTGGTAGATTTGCAGTGGTCTGATACTCCTTCCATTTCAATATTATCGCTTGCACAGTGCTCCTTGGGATGTTTAAAGCTTGGGAAATCTTTTTGTATCCAAATCCAGCTTTAAACTTCTTCACAACAGTATCTCAGGCCTGCCTGGTGTGTTCCTTGTTCTTCATGATGCTCTCTGCACTTTTAACGGACCTCTGAGACTATCACAGTGCAGGTGCATTTATACGGAGACTTGATTACACACAGGTGGATTGTATTTATCATCATTAGTCATTTAGGTCAACACTGGATCATTCAGAGATCCTCACTGAACTTCTGGAGAGAGTTTGCTGCACTGAAAGTAAAGGGGCTGAATAATTTTGCACGCCCAATTTTTCAGTTTTTGATTTGTTAAAAAAGTGTGAAATATCCAATAAATGTCGTTCCACTTCATGATTGTGTCCCACTTGTTGTTGATTCTTCACAAAAAAATACAGTTTTATATCTTTATGTTTGAAGCCTGAAATGTGCCAAAAGGTCGCAAAGTTCAAGGGGGCCGAATACTTTCGCAAGGCACTGTATATATATATGCCTACCTTGTCTGTTGGCTTTTCTGTATATCTTTTTATATATATATATATATACACACACACACAGAGATCCTATTTTCTGCATATACGGTACAGGTCAAACATTTGGACACTTACTCATTCAAGGGTTTTCTTTATTTTTACTATTTTCTATATTGTAGAATAATAGTGAAGACCAACTATTAAATAACATGTATTAACCAAAAAAGTGTTAAACAAATCAGAATATATTTTAGATTCTTCAAAGTAGCCACCCTTTGCCTTGACAGCTTTGCAAACTCTTGGTATTCTCTCAACCAGCTCATTTGGAATGCTTTTCCGGCAGGCTTGAAGGAGTTCCCACATAGAATGAGCACTTGTTGGCTGCTTTTCCTTCACTCTGTGGTCCAACTTATCCCAACCCAATTGAGATGGGTTGGGATAACTCTCCTTCTTGGTCAAATAGCCCTTACACAGCCTGGAGGTGTGTTTTGGGTCATTGTCCTGTTGAAAAAGAAATGATAGTCCCATTAAGCGCAAACCAGATGGGATGACATATAGCTGCAGAATGCTGTGGTAGGCATGCTGGTTAAGTGTGCCTTGAATTCTAAATAAATCGCAGACCGTGTCACCAGCAAAGCACCATCACACCACCACCTCCGTGCTTCACGGTGGGAAATGTACACGTGGAGATCATCCTTTCACCTTCTCTGTGTCTCACAAAGACAGTGGTTGGAACCCCAAAATCTGGACTCATCAGATCAAAGGACAGATTTCCACTTGGCCCAAGCAAGTCTCTTCTTACTGGTGTCACTTAGTTGTGGTTTCTTTGCAGCAGTTAGACTACAAAGGCCTGCTTCATGCAGTCTCTGAACAACAGAGGTAACTCTGGGTCTTCCTTTCCTGTGGTGGTCCTCATGAGAGCCAGTTTCATCATAGTGCTTGATGTTTTTTGCGACTGCAATTGAAGAAACTTGGTTAATTTTCCTCATTGACTGACCTTCATGTCTTTAAAGTAAGGATGGCCTGTCGTTTCTCTTTGCTTATGTTAACTGTTCTTGCCGTAATATGGACTTGGTCTTTTACCAAATAGGATTATCTTCTGTATACCACCCCTGCCATGTCACAACACAACTGGCTCCAATGCATTAAGAAGGAAAGAAATTCCACAAATTAACTTTTAACAAGACACCTGGTTAATTGAAATGCATTCCAGGTGTCTACCCCATGAAGCTGGTTGAAAGAATTACAAGTGTGCAAAGATGTTATGAAGAATCTCAATATATTTGGTTTGTTTAACACTTTTTTTGGGAGGGGGGGGTTTGATGTCTTCACTATTATTCTACAATGTTGAAATAAAGAAAAACCCTGGACTGAGTAGGTGTCCAAACTTTTGACTGGTACTGTGTGTGTGTTTAGATATAATACTAATCCTATTTCGACCCACAAAACCATTCAAATGAAGTTTGCAGGGTTTTCTCCCACTTCACAAAATATTTGCATAACATCACAAACCCTGCTGCTGCGGTCATTCGATGACCGTGGCATTTACACTTTATGTACACAAGTATGTATATATGTGGACACCTTCAAATTACACGTAGCTTTTTCTGCGACAACCGTTGCTGACAGGTGTAGAAAATGTAGTCAAATCTCTTCCCTGCTAGCGATGCCCCGGTCAACTAAGTGCTGTTTCCACTTCACAATAACATCATCTAGGATCAACAACCGCGGTAGACCACACAAACTCACAGAACAGGACCGCCGACGCGTGTAAAAATTGTAATTTGCAACACTCGCTACCGAGTTCTAAACTGCCTTTGGAAGCAATGTCAGCGCAAGAACTGTTCGTCAGGAGCTTCATGAAATGGGTTTCCATTGCTGAGCAGCGGCACACAAGCATAAGATCATCATGCGCAATGCCAATCGTTGGCTGTAAAGCTTGTTGACATTGGATTCTGGAGTAGTGGAAATTTGTTCTCTGAATGATAATTTACGCTTTGCCGTCTGGCAGGCTGACGGCTTAATCTGTGTTTGGCGGATGCCAGGAGAATGCTACCTGCCCGACTGCATAGTGCCAGAAGAGGAATACTGGTCCTGGGCTGTTTTTCATTGTTCAGGCTTGGCCCCCTAGTTCCAGTGAAAGGAAATCTTAACGCTACAGCATATAATGATATTCTAGATGATTCTGTACATCCAAGAGAATTCAGTGCCTGACCTCCCTAATGCTCTTGTGGTTGAAGCAAGTTCCCGACTGCAACATTCCAACATCTACTTGTAAGCCTTCCCAGAAGAGTGGAGGTTGTTATAGCGGCAAAGGGTGGACCAACTCCATATTAAAGCCCATGATTTTGGAATGAGATGTTCATTGAGCAGATGTCCACATACTTTTAGTCATATAGTGTATTTTCTTCAAAGGCAGGACACCTTTTAATGATAAATAATGTAGCTTAAATCATGACCAGGACCGTTTGATTCTTATTAAAGCGATTTGTGTCCAGACAGACTACTTAGGAAACTTTCTTAATGGGCCTGTAGAGAGAATCGGCAAACTCAAACAAGCACACCCTCGTAAAAGTGCCCATAAATCAACACCAACCGTGTATGTCAGATGAGCAAACATTCCTCCATTCATTAAACTTTTTAAAAAAATGTATTTTAATTTTTATGCTTACCATAGATTATTTTAAAGTAGATTATATGATATTGGAAGTATGAAGGGGACGAGTATGAAGATGAACTTGGCAATCCTTCAAATAGAAACAAATAGGCTATGGACAAGTTGCGTGTTATTTCAGTGCCACTGATTATTGAGGGGGAGAGTGTTGGAAAGATTTTTCAAATACTGTAAGGAACTATTATATTTTTGAAAGGATAACATTTTGGAAAAAAAAAAAAGTATTTGCTGACTTAATGTCTGAGGTGAAGAAAAAATGACAGAAGCCCGGCTGGGCACTTTCCTAGATTTGACATTTGCAAGAAGCAGGCCAGGTACTTCTATGTGTGCCCAGGTGCGCACTCTGTCAACATTAACAGGGCAGAGAAACCAGATGCATGCGCATTGCTCACATGGAGCGCGTAAATGATGGGAGCCTATGAAATAAACCAATACTTTTTTTTCTCAAGTGTAGCCGGTTTTGAATTCTGTAAACAAAGTTTCCACTCTGAGAATGAAATGGTAATCTACTGAGCACATGCAAGAAATTAACGTAACCCAATGACTAATAAACGGAAATTGCCTGTTTTACAAACTGTAGGCTACCGCATGGGCATTCATGAAAGTGCATTGCTGGCTGTGCACTAACCTAGGCTACTATTCTACTTTGCATCACCTAGGGCATCATACCGGGCAGGATCATTGCTGATTAGTCGATACATTAAGAATTATACCATGTCAGGTTGGAGAGGAATGGCGCCTTGTCCATTTGACCCAACATCAGCGCATTCTAGCTAAAGCATCAAAGGAAAGTTGGAAAGAGATGTAGAAAGTTTAATAGACAAAGTTGGCTGAACAATTGCATATAATCATTAGTCAACACTCCCACCATTAAACTTTACCTATCTACATGAAAATAAAGTTAATAAAACATTTTAAATGTAATCCTAAAATGAATGTAGGCCTATTTTTAAATGTTTTTTACAGTTATTTTCACGAGTCTTCATCCATAACCAACCACGGTTATTCAATAACTGTCTACTCATCATATCGTTTGGTTCTCTCTTTCTCTCTGTCAGTTTCCTGGTCTCTTTCTCTCTCTCCCAATGATATGTCAGCATGTTGCCTCACGAATGTGATGCCCATTTTGTGCCCCCAACGAGAGGCCCTCTTGCGTAACTCACCAGACTCTGGCTTCTTGCTCAGTCTGTATACGCACGCACAAATCATCTGGACCCCCACCCCTTCCAGAAAATGTCCGGTTCATTAACTCTGATCCCATCTCCAAGACATGCACACACTTTGTCCCCTCCCTTTGTACACCACGTCCCACACACAAACGAGTTAGCCTACGTCAACTGATTTAAAGACTTTTTAAAACAGCCAACCAGTTCCAATAGTAACCCAGAAGAGCATTGGGTGTGAGAGAGGATTCCTTCTTTTGTTCTTCTAGGTCTTGAGATAAAGGTAAGCTGTACCTTTTTGAGTCCTCCCCAAGTGCTGTTTAGGTTTCAGTCGTCCCTGTTTTGGCATTGTTTGCTAATAAGTTTTTACCTGGTTGCAGGCGTAGCCTCCGTCCGTCCCTCTCATCCTGCGGTTAACTCGTCCCCAGCCTGTAGCATCACACATACGATCAGTTTTAAAGATCTCATGCTGATCTGCACCAGCTTACGGTGGGACTCACGCTAGGAGCCTGAGTCCATCCACCCCTTGTTAAAGTAACCACGGGTCATTGCCGTGTTTCTAACTGGATGGATTGGTTGTGAATGGACGTGCAATACTGTGCGTGGAAAAACTAGCTATCCATGTGACCAATTGCAGTTGATAAGTGAACACGTCAATGTTGAACAAATTTATGTTGCTTCTCCAGTGTATAGTGCATTCGTAAAGTATTCATACCCCTTGAATTTTCCACATTTTCTTAGGTTACAGCCTTATTCCAAAATGGATGAAATAGTTTCCCCCTCAATCTACACACAATACCCCATAAGTTTTATTTTTTATTTTTAATGTTTGCAAATTTATGAAGAAAAAAACACATTCCCATAATTATTCAGACCCTTTACTCAGTACTTTGTTGAAGCACCCCTGGCAGAGATTCCAGCTTTGAGTCTTCTTGGGTATGACACTACAAGCTTGGCACACCTGTCTTTGAGGAGTTTTTCACGATCTCCTCTTCAGATCCTCTCAAGCTCTCAGGTTGGATGGGAAGCACAGCTATTTTCAGGTCTTTCCAGAGATGCTCGATCAGGTTCAAGTCCGATCTGTGGCTGGGCCACTCAAGGACATTCAGAGACTTGTCCAGAAGCCACTCCTGCGTTGTCTTGGCTGTGTGCTTAGGGTTGTTGTCCTATTGGAAGGTAAACCTTCGCCCCAGTCGGAGGACCTAAGTGTTCTGGAGCAGGTTTTCATCAAGGATATCTCTACTTTGCTCTGTTCATCTTTCCCTCGATCCTGACTAGTATCCCAGGCCCGGCGGCTGAAAAACACCCCCACAGCATGCTGCTGCTACCACCATGCTTTACTGTAAGGATGGTGCCAGGGTTCCTCCAGATGTGATGCTTGGCATTCAGGCCAAAGACTTCAATCTTGGTTTAATCAGACCAGAGAATCTTGTTTCTTATGGTCCGAGTCCTTTTGGTGCCTTTTGGCAAACTAAGCGGGCTGTCGTGCCTTTTTTTACTGAGGAATCGCCTTCATTTGGCCCCTCTACCATGAAGGCCTGATTGGTGGAGTGCTGTAGGATGTTTGTCTTTCTGAAAGTTCCTCCCATCTTCACATAGGAACTCTGGAGATCTGTCAGTGACCATCGGGTTCTTGGTCACCTCCCTGACCAAGGCCCTTCTCCCCCGATTCCTCAGTGTGGCCGGGCAGCCAGCTCTAGGAAGAGTCTTGGTGGTTCCAAATGAATTCCATTTTAAGAATGATGGAGGCCGCTGTGTTCCTGGGGACCTTCAATGCTGCAGAAATGTTTTGGTACCCATCCCCAGATCTGTGCTGCGACACAATCCTGTCTCGGAGCTCTACGTTCAATTCATTCGACCTCATTGCTTGGTTTTTGCTCTGACGTGCACTGTCAACCGTGGGACCTTATATAGCCACGTGTGTGTGTGACTTTCCAAATCCTGTCCAATCAATTGAATTTACCACAGGTGGACTCCAAGTTGTAGAAACATCAAGGATGATCAGTGGAAACAGGATACTCCTGATCTCAATTTAGAGTCTGCGGGGTCTGAATACCTACACTACCGTTCAAAAGTTTTGGGTCAATTAGAAATGTCCTTGTTTGTGAAAATCACTTTTTGTCCATTTAAAATAACATCAAATTGATCAGAAATGCAGTGTAGACATTGTTAATGCTGTAAATGACTATTGTAGCTGGAAAGGCTTTAAAAAAATAAATTAATGGAATATCTACACAGGTGTACAGAGGCCCAATATCAGCAACCATCACTTCTGTGTTCCAGTGGCACATTGTGTTAGCCTTTTTTAAATGTCTACATTTGGATTAGCTAATTGATCATTAGAAAACTCTTTTGCAATTATGTTCGCACAGCTCAACTGTTATCCTGATTAAAGAAGCAATACAACTTGCCTTCTTTAGACTAATTGAGTATCTGGAGCATCAGCATTTGGGTTTGATTACAGGCTCAAAATGGCCAGAATCAAGGTACTTTCTTCTGGCAATTTCTCGCATGTGAAGTCTTCATTTCTCTGAACAAGAATAGACTTTGTTTCTGGCCACTTTGAGCCTGTAATCACACCCACAAATGCTTATTGCTTCAATTAGCACAACAGTTTTGAGCTGTGCTGACATAATTGCAAAAGGTTTTTTTAATGATCAATTAGCCTTTTAAAATAATAAACTTGAATTGGCTAACAACATGCCAGTGGAATACAGGAGTGATGGTTGCTGATAATGGGCCTCTGTACGCCTGTGTAGATATTCCATGAAAAAAATCAACTGTTTCCAGCTACAATAGTCATTCACAACATTAACAATGTCTATCAACACTGTATTTTGATCGATTTTAATTTGCATTTGAACGCTAGTGTATGTTTTTAATTAATACATTTGCAAAACATTTCTAAATCTGTTTTCCCTTTGCCATTATTGGGTATTGTATGTAGATTAATGAGGATTTAATTTAATTAAAAAAAACATTTTAGAATGATGCTGTAAATTAACTGTGTAAAAATTCAAGGGGTCTGAATGCTTTCTGACGTCACTGTACCATATCCTCACTGTGCCCACGCAGACCATCTGGTGTGTGTAGTGTCCATGTGGTATCAGACACCTGCCTCTGTCTCTCTGAGCTCTGACTTTTCTAGATAACTGCAACCTTTTACATAGGCGAAGGTAGTTATTTGAATAGTATAAGTACTATACCAGTTTAGTTGCCCTTTCTGCTCTGTAAAGTCTGGCTCACAAACCAGTCAGATATACAGTAGAAAAGTAGCCTAGTTAAAACCCCAAACATTTCTTAGTCTCTACTTTTTTATAGGAGTTAATTTTCTATTGTTGTGGTCTGTTCAATTCAGTTTGACATGACATGTCCACTTTGGCAGACTACATCTTTAAAATGTAAACTGTGAATCTACATCTTATGAAGGCTGAGATGTATTATTAGTAGTGAGAGCTAACCAGGGGCATGATTCCGTGACAGGGCACTACCCTTGTCCTGACTTCACCCCCCCCCACAGTACTGTCTGCAGAAATGCAACAACAGACCTGGACATGTTTCGTACACACACACACACACGGTGAAGGGGCTCGAGCACTTCAAGTTCCCCCGTGTCCACATCGTTAAGGAATTATCATGGCCCACACCAACACTGTTGTAAAGAAGGTACAACAAAGCCCTTTCCTGCTCAGGAGTCTGAAAAGAGTCGGCATGGGCCCTTACGTCCTCAAAGTTCTTCAGCTACACCATTGAGAGCATCTTGACTGGCTGAATCACTGCTTGGTATGGCAACTGCTTGGATCCGACCGCAAGGGTAGTGCGTACAGCCCATTACATCACCGGGTCCAAGCTCCCTGCACTTCTGGACCTCTGTACCAGGCGGTGTCAGAGGAAGGCCCTAAAATGTTCAGATTCCAGCCACTTAAATCATAGACCGTTATCCCTGATAACGCACGGCAAGCGGTACCGATGCAGCTAGTCTGGAACCAACAGGACCCTGACCAACTTCTACCCTCAAACCGTAAGACTGCTAAATAGTTAGTCCGGTAGCTATTTGTTAAATAGGTAACCATCTTCTATGACAATTTTTGCCCCAACTCTTTTGACTCCTCACATACAGTGGGGCAAAAAAGTATTTAGTCAGCCACCAATTGTGCAAGTTCTCCCACTTAAAAAGATGAGGCCTGTAATTTTCATCCTAGGTAGACTTTAACTATGACAGACAAAATGGGGAGAAAAATCCAGAACATCACATTGTAGGATTTTTTTAATGAATTTATTTTCAAATTATGGTGGAAAACTTTTGTTATTGACCAAATACGTATTTATCTCAATACTTTGTTATATACCCTTTGTTGGCAATGACAGAGGTCAAACATTTTCTGTAGGTCTTCACAAGGTTTTCACACACTGTTGCTGGTATTTTGGCCCATTCCTCCATGCAGATCTCCTCTAGAGCAGTGATGTTTTGGGGCTGTTGCTGGGCAACACAGACTTTCAACTCCCTCCAAAGATTTTCTATGGGGTTGAGATCTGGAGACTGGCTAGGCCACTCCAGGACCTTGAAATGCTTCTTACTCATTCGTTGCCCGGGTGGTGTGTTTGGGATCATTGTCATGCTGAAAGACCCAGCCACGTTTCATCTTCAATGCCTCTTTGTGCTCCAAACACGACGAGTTGAGTTTTTACCAAAAAGCTATATTTTGGTTTCATCTGACCGTATGACATTCTCCCAATCTTCTTCTGGCTCATCCAAATGCTCTCTAGCAAACTTCCTGGACATGTACTGGCTTAAGCAGGGGGACACGTCTGGCACTGCAGGATTTGAGTCCCTGGCGGCGTAGTGTGTTACTGATGGTAGGCTTTGTTACTTTGGTCCCAGCTCTCTGCAGGTCATTCACTAGGTCCCTCCGTGTGGTTCTTGTGATAATTTTGACCCCACGGGGTGAGATTTTGCGTGGAGCCCCAGATCGAAGGAGATTATCAGTGGTCTTGTATGTCTTCCATTTCCTAATAATTGCTCCCACAGTTGTTTTTCTTCAAACCAAGCTGCTTACCTATTGCAGATTCAGTCTTCCCAGCCTGGTGCAGGTCTACAATTATTTTACTGGTGTCCTTTGACAGCTCTTTGGTCTTGGACATAGTGGAGGTTGGAGTGTGATTGTTTGAGGTTTTGGACAGGTCTCTTTTATACTGATAACAAGGTGCCATTAATACAGGTAAGGAGTGGAGGACAGAGGAGCCTCTTAAAGAAGTTACAGGTCTGTGAGAGCCAGAAATCTTTCTTGTTTGTAGGTGACCAAATACTTATTTTCCACCATAATTTGCAAATAAATAAAAAATCCTACAATGTGATTTTCTGGATTTTTTTTTCTTATTTTGTCTGTCATAGTTGAAGTGTACCTATGATGAAAATTACAGGCCTTGTCTTTTTAAGTGGGAGAACTTGCACAATTGGTGTCTGACTAAATACTTTTTTCCCCACTGTATGCTGCTGCTACTACTGTTTTATGTATCCTGTTGCCTAGTAAATTGATCCTTACCTATATGTACAGATCTACCTCGTACTGGTACCGTGTGTATACACCTAAGTTATACTTGTGTATTTGTTCCGCATGTTATTATTTTTCTAGTTGTTTTTGTTTTCTTCTGCATTGGTGGGAAGGGCCTGTAAGTAAGCAGTTCACTGTTAGTCTACACCCGGTGTTTTTATTATTTTTATGAAGCATGTGACAAAATTCAATTTGACTCACACACAGAGACTGAGATGAGGAGGAAGCTGTAGCCGTGTGGGAGTCATATGACGCGGCTTAAGGGCTCCCGTCTCCTCTCCCACCGCCTCGTGTCTAAAGATGAGCGATAGAGAAAAAGCCTTGACTGTCTGCACGCCAGGAATGCACCGCTGCTTCTGCCAGGCCCTCTGATAATTTTCACTAGACTGCTAGTTATTGGACCATGTTGTATAAGCCTAGGTCGTGTATAAGTCAAAGCCTGTGAGGCTTAGATGTTTGCATAACCATCAGATAATAAACTGTGCTAGTTTGAATGTGGAGGCCTGTGGATTTGTGCAGAAAGTACAGAAAGTATTCAGACTCCATGAATTTTCCCAAATTGTATGTTTCAGCCTTATTCTAAAATTGATGAGGGGACGAAAACGATTTAATCAATCTATAGACAATACCTCTTAATGATAAAGAACAGTTTTTATTTTTTAGACATTCTTTCTACTTTTTTACATTTACATAAGTTTTGAGACCCTTTACTCAGTACTTTGAAGCACCTCGACTCTTCTTGGGTATGATACTACAAGCTTGGCACACCTGTATTTGGAGTTTCTCTCAAGCTGTGTCGGGTAGGATGGGGAGCGTCACTGCACAGCTATTTTCAGGTCTCCAAAGATGTTCAATCGGGTTCGAGTCCGGGCTCTGGCTGGGCTGCTGAATGACTTTCGGAGACTTGTCCAAAAACCACTCCTGCGTTGACTTGGCTGTGTGCTTAGGGTCATTGTCCTGTTGGAAGGTGAACCGTTGCCCAAATCTGAGGTCCTGAGCGAACTGGAGCAGGTTTTCATCAAGCATATCTCGGTACTTTGCTCCGTTCATCATTCCCTCAATCCTGACAAGTCTCCCAGGCCCTGCCGCTGGAAAACATCCCCACAGGATGATCTGCCACCACCATGCTTCACCTTAAGGATCGTGCCAGGTTTCCTCCATATATGACGCTTGGCATTCAGGCCAATAACTTCTTCCTTTTAAGAATGGAGGCCGCTGTGATCTTTGGGACCTTCAATGCTGCAAACATTTTTTGGTACCCTTTCCCAGATCTGTGCCTTGAGACAATCCTGTCTCAAATTACATTTTATTTGTCACATGCTCTGAATTTAACAGGTGTGAACCTTACAGTGAAGTCCTTAACACATTTTCTTCTTAAAGCATTGTTGGTTAACCTCTCTAGGGTACTTGGGATGCTAACGTCCCACCTGACCAACATCCAGTGAAAGTGCAGGGCGCAAAATTCAAACAAATCTCATAACTAAAATTCCTCAAACATACATGTATTATACACCATTTTTTAAAAGATAAACTTGTTGTTAATTCCACCACAGTGTCCGATTTCAAAAAAGGCGCATAGGTTTTGCCTCCAAAACATCCAGTGATTTTGAAGAGAGCTACGTCAATTTACAGAAATACTCATCATAAATGTTGATGAAAATACAACCATTTTGCATGGAATTAAAGATGTACTTCTCCTTAATGCAACCGCTGTGTCAGATTTCAAAAAAGCTTTATGGAAATAGCACACCATGGAATAATCTGAGTACAGTGCTCCGAGACCAAAATAAGCAATACAGATACCCGCCATGTTGAGTCAACAGAAGTCAGAAATAGCATTATAAATATTAACTTACCTTTGCTGATCTTCATCAGAATGCACTCCCAGGAATCCCAGTTCCACAATAAATGTTAGTTTTTTGTTTGATAAAGTCCATAATTTATGTCCAAATAGCTAGCCTATCCTCCGGCAGGATTTCCACCCCAAAGCTATTCTAACACACTTGCTTCAACTGATCAGCTGCTTCTCTGTGAACTGATTAGCTGATTCAGGTGTGTAGGTGTAGGACTGGAGCAAAGCCTGCATATACCCAGCTCTCAAGGAGGAGATTTGGCCACTCCAGCTGGACATCAAATAAGCCATTTGATATCTGTCAAAACCCTGCATTTCAGTTGTCATTGACGTTTTTGAGAATATGGGCTATTGGTCACACTTCTCTCTTCAGCTCAACAGTTGGTATTTCTGAAGAACTGGAAAAGGCCCTATCACGTCAGGATTGGGGCCAAGGCGGAGCAGTATTACTACAGTAAGTTTAATGTTTCTAAACAGAGTCATTTATTTTGTTTAATTTGGTTAACTAGGAAATGTGCTTGCTACCAAAGATGGGTTATGTTTAGTCTTTTCTTGGAACCCAGAACCAGATCTCTGGTGCGCTGGCCAGTCATTCAATTTGACTTTGGGGGTTGGTGTTCAAACGTGTACTGAACGGAAGCGGACAGTCCCCCCCCCCCCCCCCGCAAAGCCAGTCCTCGGCCCTTCTCCTTATGTAAAGTCCACCTGTGTTTACAATCCTTTGCTGTTAAAATCCAACAGCTACCTCTGAAATCACTTTTTTGGTCTAAAATAGCGGATTAACATCATTCAATGTCTGTCACAACAGGCTAGGTATAGCGGAGTCAAAAATCCCTAATTGTTGTGGAAATTATGGTTTAAATTGTATAACTTAAAAGAGTAACATGTGAATTCACGAGCTGGGTTGTAGTGCATTCGGTTACATCACTCGCTGACCTTTTTCATTGGCCGTCTGAAAAAAAAAAAAAACACTGGTTGTGGTGCCTGACTAAATCCTGAAAATACACTAAGCCTGAGGGGTCTCGAGTTGTGTGTGTGTGTGTGTCAAAGTATATGTGCTTTATACTAAACAGAGAATTGGTCTTTTCATTCACAGTTGAATTGAAGAACGCACCCTTGGATATGGTGAGTTAATGACCCGCTCCCCCTGTACAAGTACAGTATTCTTTGGCTACTGTAACCAAAAGCTTTACCTTTACACACAGCAGGGTATACTATCAATGAGTTAGCTGGCAAACTTTGATAAACAAGAAATAACTTGATTTTCTTGTTCGTTAAGAAAGCAATACTTGTCTGTTTTGGTTGTTGGGTCATTTAGGTCCTGTCCATTTCAAGCTTTCAATAAAAATAAAAACTTTTCAGAATATTTAGGCAAGTTGGCTAGTGTACCCCTCCCCAAAATATATATATTTTTTAAGGTGTTCTTGTTTGTATCTCATAAACAAGAATGTTTAATTTAGAATAACTAGGTACTTTTTAGTTGCTTGAGTTTAGGGGTCCCTGAAAAACAAGGATATAATGAACAAATTAAAATTAATAGCTGCACAGCCAAAACATCTCACATTTTATGAAACAAAAACAGTTTGACAGATAAAAAAATATTAAGTAATTTCATATTTTGAGTGTCGATTAGAGTAAACTGTTGGCACGATGTTCCTTAGAGGGCCCAGTGGTATCGAAAGGTTTGTCTTGTGTATGTCTCAATAAACCTTTAAGAGGTGTGGATATGACTTATAGGTCATAAGTGTTTTTTTTTTTTTCCCCAGCACATTTTTTTACAAATTTTGTTTGATTTATTTCACCTTTTATTTAACCAGGTAGGCCAGTTGAGAACAAGTTCTCATTTACAACTACGACCTGGCCAAGACAACAGAGTTACACATGGAATAAATAAATGTACAGTCAACACAATAGAAAAGTCTATATACAGTGTGTGCAAATGAAGTAATATTAGGGCGGTAAGTAAAAGGCAATAAATAGGCCATAGTGGTGAAATTACAATTTAGCAATTACACTGGAGTGAAATATGTGCAAGTAGAGATACTGCGGTACAAAGGGTAAAAAACAAAATTATAATATGGAGATAGTTGGGTGGGCTATTTACAGATGGGCTATGTACAGGTGCATCTGTAAGCTGCTCTGACAGCTGATGCTTAAAGTTAGTGAGGGAGATATGAGTCTCCAGCTTCAGTGACTTTTGCACTTTGTTCCAGTCATTTGCAGCAGAGAACTGGAAGGAAAGGCGGCCGAAGGAGGAATTTGCTTTGGGGGGGGGACCAGTGAAATATACCTGCTAGAGCACGTGCTACGGGTGGGTGCTGGTTTGGTGACCAGTGAGCTGAGAAGGCAGGGCTTTACCTAGCAAAGACTTATAGATGACCTGGAGCCAGTGGATTTGGCAACGAATATGAAGCGAGGGCCAGCCAACGAGAGTCACAACATACAGGTCGCAGTGGTGGGTAGTATATGGGGCTTTGGTGATAAAGTGGAAATTATTGTAGTTCACATATCTCAAACCTTGTGAAAGCACTCAACAACGAATGTATTCAGTAGACACACACCATGCTCTGTTAGGTTAGTCTTGCCCTATTTTAAGAACACACCTCTATCTCCACGTGGGTTCATAGGTCAGCCCAGACTCATGTTTATAAACAGTGTCTTGTCGGAAGCAGCTGCGACGTAGCCTTGTAATCACATTGCCGTTTGCAACTGAAAAGCTGCACCGCTGTCACACACTCTGCCTTAAATTGATTTCACGCATCGCTTGGGCAAGCAAGGCACTCTGTGGTAAGTAGCCTACTCTGCTTTCCTTGGATTGTTTGACTGGGAAAGGTTAGTGTCACATTGATTTGACTGTACATCATTTTTAGCAGTTCATTCCCACTTTAATTGTTACATGGTTATATAGTGTGCAACAGGCTGCACTTGGCAATATGTTATTTCAGTGTCTTGAAATAATTGTCAGTATATTGCTTATGTTTGCACAAGTGTATAAAGTCACTCATATACATGTTTTATATTTGGAAGTATCATGCATTAGATGCATATTATCGAGCAGCCCTTTGGTACCACTTAACGAATGGGTCCTAGTATTTGCACCTCCTTATCCTAAGTCTGGTATAAGGAAGTTAGTCATTGATTAGCTCTGGTATTGGCAGGATTATCGACTGCTTGGGTAGAAGACTAGGGCTCTGTACCAGGTTATCAGAATTGACTGAGATATGCATGGTGATCTGACATCAACACTACCACAAACATATGTTGGCCTAAATATGTTGGTAGTATTGATATAAAGTAGCCTGACGTAATGAAGCATGGGTACCAGACAGTCTTTCTTGCTGTAGAATGTTTACAAATAATTGTATGATGCAGTACTCTACCCTAGGAGGGACAGATTACTCTACCCTAGGAGGGACAGATCATAGCAAAAATAACATGGCCTGTTTAATCTCAGTTACTGATATATAAAAATGAGAAAAAAATCTTTATGCACCGGTCCATCAATTTAAGTACCACAATAAAAAAATTAAAATCGGTCAGTTCAAGCTACAGATACCAGTTTCAATTGCAGTCTCCGCATCTGCTTATGTCGCCCTTCTGCATCTGCTGTCAAAAGTGGTAGAACTACAGGTCTGTTTGTCGGACCAGGAAACACCCCGAAAATTGGTCTTCTCACAAACATCTGTAGCAGTTTTGCCTACAAACTAATTTAACCACTCTATAGAAAGGATTATGAACAAGATGTTCTCTGTCTTGCTCTTACAGCTAAACCTACTCTTGTCTCTGCTCAATCTTTTTAAATATACTCGGACTACAGATCTATAGAGCATGGATTGTTGAGTCTGTCTCTAGCCTTCTTCATGTCAGTCTCTGTCCTTACACGTGCAATCTGGGATCTGGCAATATGTTAGATGCCTCATGAGATTAGCAAAACTATATTTCAGTGGTTTAGATGGTACAATGATTCTCTACACTATACTTATTTTGTCACATGAACAGAAATATTAGAATTTTAGCAACCAGGAAATAGCAGAGCGATTTATGTGTAGTGCAACGTCAACCTTTATTTTAAGCCCACATGCAGTCTTTATAATTGTATGTTTTAATCACTCTGTCTAATAAAATCAGTGTGTTTATTTCATGAAAATAACTCCAAATATGTTTTTGATCATTTATTTCCCTGAGCCTTTTGTCATCGAAATGCTCAGTCTGATCGTGTCAAACAGATTTATATACACAGCCATGATTGGCATACAGGATCCTCTAGACCAGGGATGGGCAATTGGCGGCCTTTTACAGGCCATCGGATCAATTTCCCCCCCAAAAAACATACTGTTAAAGAGTGAGAAGAGTTAGAATGCACAAGGGGAAATTTTTCAATTTGGTTGTGTATAAGCGGTTTCTCTCGTTATGTCAGTAACTGAAAGGCACTCAACTAGCTTGTGTCAGCTAACATTTTTTTAGATTCAAGGGAGCCCTGCATGACAAGATCAGCAGCAAGTTACCTGTATCGAATACATTTAATGTATTTAGCATTGGTTATTGCTAGGCTACTTATCTACAGATTCAAAGTGTGGGAACTCCTTCAAGAATGTTGGAAAAGCATTACTGAAGCTGGTTGAGAGAATGCCAAGAGTGTGTCAAGGCAAAGGGTGGCTACTTTGAAGAATCTAAAATGTTTCTTTTTTTTTTGGGTTCTGCATGATTTCATAGTTTTGATGTGTTCACTTTTTCTACAGTGTAGAAAATAGTAAAAATAAAGAAACCCTTGAATGAGTAGGTCCAAACTTTTGACTTGGTAAAAAGTGTAAATATATGAATTCTGTATAAAAGACATAGAACACAGCCCACTACCAATGTTTTGAAAATGTAATAAAAATAAGTGATTGGGTAGTGTTGTGTACTTTCAATATGGTTGCTGGTCTACGGGTTTCAATGCTCTGTAGTTTGGCTTCTTCAGTTTGTCTGGGGTCTGTCCCAAGCACTGTCTGTGTGTCTAGCATCAAAGCAAAGGTACCCTTGCTAACAATCCCCATTGCCTTACCCTCTTTCTAACTCTGGTCTTTGCAGTTAGTTATTCCCATTCAACTCCCTAGCATCCCCCTTACCCCCAGGCCTCTCTGGAGATCTTATGAAGATCATTTGACTGGAATGCTATGTCTGCCTCTGGCGAAAAAACATGAGGGGGAAAAAAAGCAAATTTCTCACTTTCTCCGGCTAGCTCTTTGGGGAGCTTATTGTGCTCAGGCTGCAATTAGATGAAAGCCCATTTGTCCAGTCTTTTTTATTTTAAATCAGATTGGTTATTATTAGATCAGTTGGGTAGCTACTTCATCAATTTCTAGGCTTATAACAAAGTTTCTTACAGGTGTGTGTGTGTGTGCTCTTTACCCATTTTAGGGGTGTCATAGCGGGGAGACGATGCGGGTCCACACTCACACCAAGTTCTGCTTCCTATGTGTGCTCACCTTCCTGTTCCACCAGTGCAGCCACTGCCACGGCGACAGCCAGCACCATCACCACGGCCATCACCAAGGCGACCATAGCGGTGCTGGCGACCATGATGGTCATGAACACGCCCACAGCGACCTGCAGATCTCCCAGGCTCCTTACGTGGGCGGAGGAGGGTCTGGTGGGGAAATAGATGCGCAGAACAAGGGTCCTGGCGAGGTGTTAGAGCTGGAGCAGCGCTTCTACATCCACCAACTGTTCCGGCGTTACGGCCAGCGCGGCCAGCTGGACTTCCGTGGCTTCCAGAGCCTGCTGCTCAGCCTGGGTCTGGGGAAGGTGAAGGTGGTGGGCTTGGAGCATGAGGAGCTGGGCCACGATCACGTTGCCCACCTGGACCTGCTGGAGGTCCAGGAGGGGCTCCACTCACACTCGCCCACCCACGAAGAGCCAGGGCATGGCCATGGGCATAGACACCAGCATACACGGGGGAGGCCCCACGTACACTACCACCCACACACAGATCCAGGGCCAACTCATTCCCCCTGCAACCAACTGGCGACCGGTGCCAGTCCCACTGTAGATGATGGTCCATTGGAGGATCACGACCACAAACATGACCACGGCCCAGTAAAAGACAGTGATGATCATAAACCAAATCATGACCACGAACAAGACAAAGAGCACAAACGCAAAGAGAGCCAACAGCTCAACCATGAAGACCACAGCAACAAGACTCAGCCTCATCATGATCATGAACACTATCATGATCATGACCTCAAATCCCACACACACCCCCATCACTCACAAAACAACACGGACAGTCCTCAAGCACATCAAGAGCAGCCATCCACAGCCCCGGCACAGGCCCGCCAGGAGCAGCAACCAGGGGCCGAGGCTTCAGAGGTCCCTATTTCCAAGCCCTCTGCCCCACTTACCCTACCTCCAGAATCCAAGCCCAAGAGGCCAAGGAAACCCAAAGGCCAGTGGGCACGAAACCAAGACCACCATAACCACAGTCAGGAACATGACCACGTGCATGGTCACAGTCTTAGTTATGCGCCTAGGGGGAAGAGGGCGGCAGGTGAGCCCCACTTGAGCCCCATGTTACCGGTGCCAGCCCTGCCCAGGCATCAAGAGGACGTGGTTCATCAGCATGAGGAGGTGGGGGTTATTTATGTTATGTATGATGAATACACAATGTTATATATGAAATGGATTTGCATAAACTGAGTAGTAAAGGATGTGTAATGACATGGTACTGTTTGAACCTTTTCACCCATGTCCACCATCTCTTCCTCCCTCCTTCCTCAATCGCCAGTGTCTGAATCTGACCCAGCTCCTCAACTACTATGGCCTGAGTCCAGACTCCCGCATCTCGCCCAGCCAGTTCACCTACCTGTGCCCGGCCCTGCTCTACCAGATTGACAGCCGCGTCTGCATCCGCCACTATCACCAGGTGGACTTGGGGCAGGCCGCCCTGGAGCCAGCCAACTCCGGTAAGACCCTGTGATTTCACTCGGTGACAGTAATGCATTTATGTATCTTACCTCATCCACTAACAAGGTGCCCATTGTGACTTTTGTGTCAATAATGTGACAATTGCGGTACTCATGTCCAAAAGCCTAGATAATATTATTGGATTGTTCTGTGGATGTAAGGCTTTGAATCTGTTTTGAATGGTGCAACTCACACATGGGTGGCAGTATTAGGGCCTATTTACACAATAGATGTGTCAGTCACACCCTTCTGTACACACTTAGCTTCTGTTGCACGCAAACAAAATGAGCACTGCAAACAAACTACAGTATTTTTTTTTTCAGCAAATACAACCCTGCTTTAGGTAGCACATAGTGAGCTTGAAGGCTCTTCTGTGTCGAGTGAGAACTCATGCGCAGAAACATGTCAATAGCTTTGTGACAGTCTCGTGATTTGACGTGTGCCTTAAACTTTGGCATAAAAGTTATTTGCCATCAGCATTTCCCAAGGCTCTGCAGAACTTTGCCAAAACATAAGGGCTGCACAAAGGTTGATCTTACTTATGTTTTTGTCCTTTTATTGGTGTGGTGAATTGATACTACTTGGAGCTGGATAGGCCTAAGTGTTTTTCTGTTTTGACATGCGTATGATGCAATGGCACTCTCAGTACTGCAATTTAGCTTTTAGCTGCCAAGTACTACTACTAAAGTGTTCTTACCCATGACAATACATTTAAATGGAAAAGGCATTGGACAACAACATTTAGCAAAACTGCCAATCAGGGAATACTTCCCGTCGAACGTCATTTGAAACTGTGAAGAATTATCTTCCAACTGGCTTAATCATATCACATGGTCTCCATTGGTCATTTCACAGTAGCTCCATCATTTTATGTTTGAATATTAAAAGAAAAACATTTTGAAGAGTGAGCATAGCCAAAATATTATTAAAATCAGCAAGGCCAATTCAGTTGTATGTCTCAATGTTCTTTAAATGGCAGGGTTCCAAACTGTTTCATGAGGGATTGGAAAAGGCTGTCAAACCACCACACTGAAGTGCAAAGGGTGTCCCATTTTTTTTTTTTTTTTTTTTGCTCATATTACATAGTTTATACATTCTGAAAATACCTCCATCTTTTGACTACTTAGCATGTCACACCTAAGCATGTAACTGTGTTGACAGTCATTGTTCTAAAAGTAATTTTGCATGGTGAAAAACTCCAGGCAATATCAGTAGCATACTGTAATCAAACTGCACACTGTGCCCAGCTTTTGAGCGATGACCAGCGAGCGGTAGATGGCCTGTTCTTGCACATCTGCGAGGCACCTTCATCATTCAAATGCAAAAATGGTTTGTGATATTAGGCTTTATTAGTTGAGTGACAACCTACAGTATGTAATTTGCTAGGTTATTGTCTATGCACGGTTGAAAATGTGTGTTTTACTGGAATGAAAGTAAGCTCTCATCTGGCTACACAGTGCCTTCAAAGTATTCATACCCTTGACTTATTCCACAGCCTGAATTACCCATCTACCCATCAGCCATCTACACACAAACCCAATAATGACAAAAATGATCATGACATATTTTTAGTACGTTTACTGAAAATGTAATACAGAAATACACTGCTCAAAAAATAAAGGGAACACTAAAATAACACATCCTAGATCTGAATGAATGAAATATTCTTATTAAATACTTTTTAAGTGGAAAACTACACTACAGGCTGATGTAATGTCCTTAAAACAAGTCAAAATAAGGCTCAGTAGTGTGTGTGGCCTCCACGTGCCTGTATGACCTCCCTACAACGCCTGGGCATGCTCCTGATGAGGTGGCGGATGGTCTCCTGAGGGATCTCCTCCCAGACCTGGACTAAAGCATCCGCCAACTCCTGGACAGTCTGTGGTGCAACGTGGCGTTGGTGGATGGAGCGAGACATGATGTCCCAGATGTGCTCAATTGGATTCAGGTCTGGGGAACGGGCGGGCCAGTCCATAGCACCAATGCCTTCCTCTTGCAGGAACTGCTGACACACTCCAGCCACATGAGGTCTAGCATTGTCTTGCATTAGGAGGAACCCAGGGCCAACCGCAGCAGCATATGGTCTCACAAGGGGTCTGAGGATCTCATCTCGGTACCTAATGGCAGTCAGGCTACCTCTGGCGACAACATGGAGGGCTGTGACTGACCCACCGCCAAACCGGTCATGCTGGAGGATGTTGCAGGCAGCAGAACATTATCCACGGCGTCTCTAGACTGTCACGTCTGTCGCGTGCTCAGTGTGAACCTGCTTTCATCTGTGAAGAGCACAGGGCGCCAGTGGCGAATTTGCCAATCTTGGTGTTCTCTGGCAAATGCCAAACGTCCTACACAGTGTTGGGCTGTAAGCACAACCCCCCCCCACCTGTGGACGTCGGGCCCTCCCACCTGTTGTCTATTCCATTTGCACAACAGCATGTGAAATGTATTATCAATCAGTGTTGCTTCCTAAGTGGACAGTTTGATTTCACAGAAGTGTGATTGACTTGGAGTTACATTGTGGTGTTTAAGTGTTCCCTTTATTTTTTTGAGCCGTGTATATCATTGCATAAGTGTTCACACTTCTGAGTCAATACTTTGTAGAAGCACCTTTGGCAGCGAATAGAGCTTTTAATCTTTCATGGTAGTTCTTTAAGAACTTTCCACACCTGGATTGTGCAACATTTGCCCATTTTTATTATTTAAAAAAAATCTTCAAGCTCTGTCAAATTGATCATTGCTAGACAACCATTTTCAGGTCTTGCCATAGATTATCAAGTAGATTTAAGTCAAAACTAACTATGCCCCTCAGGAACATTCACTGTCTTTTTGGTAAGCAACTCCAGTGTAGATTTGGCCTTGCTTTAGGTTATTGTCCTTCTGAAAGGTGAATTCATCCCCCAGTGTCTGGTGTAAAGCATACTGAACCAGGTTTTCCTCTATGATTTTGCCTGTCCTTGGATTTATTTATTTATTTTACCCTGAAACTATTTTTTATCAGTTTTACTTTAGTGCCTTGTTGCGAACAGGATGCATATTTTGTAAAGATCAAATCTTTCAAAAAAAAGTTAGCAGAATGTTGGTCAAAATCCATCTCATTCCATCCTCTCCCACTGCCGGCCGCTTCCTCATCACCATATTTGGGAGTGAGTGGAAACGCCAACCGTATGCTTCACGTTTATACATCCGGTGAAATATCTGGATTATAGGGGGTTTTGCCGGATGTGACAAGTAAGATATTACTCAACAGTAGCAACTGCCTCTGGCAAGAGGATACATTTCAAAACAATAGACATGTTGCAAGAGTATGAAGAAAAAAACACTTCTCCAGGAAAAACATCAGGGACTGACTGATATTCTGCAAAAGGTACAGGGATTGGACTGTTGAGGACTGGGGTAAAGTCATTTTCTCTGAATCCCCTTTCCGATTGTTTGGGGCATCCGGAAAAAAGCTTGGCCGGAGAAGACAAGGTGAGCGCTACCATCAGTCCTGTGTCATGCCTACAGTAAAGCATCCTGAGACCATTCATGTGTGGGGTTGCTTCTCGGCCAAGGGAGTGGGCTCACTCACAACTTTGCCTAAGAACACAGCCATGAATAAAGAATGGTACCAACACATCCTCAGAGAGCAACTTCTCCCAACCATCTAGGAACAGTTTGGTGACGAACAATACCTTTTCCAGCATGATGGAGCCCCTTGCCATAAGGCAAAAGTGATAACTAAGTGGCTCGGGGAACAGAACATCGATATTTTGGATCCTTGGCCAGGAAACTCCCCAGACCTTAATCCCATTGAGAACTTGTGGTCAATCCTCAAGAGGCAGGTGGACAAACAAAAACCCAAATTCTGACAACCTCTAAGCATTGATTATGCAAGAATGGGCTGCCATCAGTGCCATGTGGCCCAAAAGTTAATTGACAGCATGCCAAGGCGGATTGCAGAGGTTTTGAAAAAGAAGGGTCAGCACTGGAAATATTGACTTTTTGCATCAACTTCATGTAATTGTCAATAAAAGCCTTTGACACTTATGAAATGCTTGTAATTATACTTCAGTATTCCATAGTAACATCAAAAATATCTAAAGACACCTGAAGCGGCAAACTTTGTGGAAATTCATGTGTCATTCTCAAACTTTTGGCCACGACTATATACCGACTATGTCCACATCCCCCCATCAGACTATTTTATTGGTAAACTACACAGTAATGTAAAAGTTTGATTAAAAAAAAATAATATGGTCCAATACGTAATATAGTACACGCCGTCATTTCCTTTTAATCCAGAAAATTAAAAGTTAGAAAAAGTAGGAGGGATACTAAGAGTGGATTTAAAAGAGAACATGAATCAGCGTACAATGACACATTTTTGTTTTTAAGCCCTGGATTTCTAATCCCTTCATATTGTTGCATCTGTTTTTAACAACTAACATTTTGATGGCAATAATAAATAGATTGGAAAACCCTGGAAAACCCTGTCTTACTACTATTGACTTTATTATTATTACTATTTATTTTTTATTTTTTTTACTTTCTGAGATGCAGTTTGCCAAAAGGCACCTACAAGTGGGCTGTCATGTGGCTTCCATCTAGCCACTCTACCATAAAGGCCTGATTGGTGGAGTGCTGCAGAGATGGTTGTCCTTCTGGAAGATTCTCACATATCTGCAGAGGACCTCTAGAGCTCTGTCAAGGTGACCATCGGGTTCTTGGTCTCCTCCCTGACCAAGGTCCTTCTCCCCTGGTTGCTCAGTTTTGCTCTAGGAAGAGTGTGGTTCCAAGTGTTTTCCATTTAAGAATGATAGAGACCACTGTGTTCTAGGGGACCTTCAATGCTGTAGTAATTTGGTACCCTTCCCCAGTGCTGTGCCTCGACACAATCCTGTCTCGGAGCTCAATGTACAATTCATGGCAAGAAAGACTTGGCAAGAAAGGACTGTCGCAGTCCACCCTTGACATCAATTGTCTGGATGATGAGCCTGCATTTTCAGTCTTCGACACCTGCCAGATCTGAATGCTGGTGGCAGAAGCTAGTATCAGTCTAGCGAATGCGGCACACGTTTGTGTGACATTGAATTTCACACTACATTAAACATCTAAATTGTTCTTTAGTTTCTCAGTTTTCTAGAGCCCTGGCCCCAACTATGACTGTCAAACTGATCCTGTCATGACCATATACTTTTATGACCTTTTTGATACATTATGTTTCTGTTTTAATTATGGGCCTCTGTTTTGAATAAATGTTCGAGGAGCAAGGACAAAATGAACTCCTAATGACATCTACCAACGTGGCTCTGTGTGTAGCTATTGCTTTCAACAGCGATGGAAGTGGTTGTTACAAAATCTCACTCAAGAAAGTAAGCCTATGAGTAAGCCTAAGCCTATGCCATCAGCTTGTGGACAGTAGACATTTTTCTCTGCAGGGCGACAGGTTTCTGACTATGGTGTCACCCCCCCTTCACAATATTTTTGGCAGTCGATGCATAATGCTCCTTCCCTTACGAGTTGTGGTATGACTCTTTCGGTCTTTCTCTTTCTTCACTCTCTCTCTCACCATCTTTGTCTCTCTCACCCCCTTTCTCTGTTTGTGTGTGTGTAGTGTGGGTCTGGATGTGGGGCTTTGTCTCCATCACCATTATCAGCCTGCTGTCCCTACTGGGTGTAATACTGGTGCCCATCCTCAACCAGGGCTGCTTCAAGTTCCTGCTCACATTCCTGGTTGCCCTGGCTGTGGGCACGCTCAGCGGAGATGCCCTGCTCCACCTGCTGCCACATGTGAGTACTTCTGGCTCCACTGACCCTGTGACACCTCAGTTTCTCAGCCACCCAATCTACACACATCCACCAACAAGTTCAGAGACTTGTTTGGGTTGGTGCATTTTTTGCTTTGTCATTAAGGGGTACTGTGGACGGATTGATGAAGGGGGAAAAAACATTTTAATCCATTTTAGAATAAGGCTGTAATGTAACAATGTGGAAAAGGGCACTGTTAGTACCTTACTGTAATAGATTCCATTTAAATGGATTTTTGCTGTGACTTTCTGGGAGTGGTCTGAGTGGGGAGGGGAAACTGAAAACTAGCTGTTACTAGCAGAGAGGTTTGGATCTCTCTTGTTATTGGTCTATCTATCTATTTACCGCATGGTGATTTCACCTTGGAAAGCTGAACCCCCCCCCCCCCATGCAAACCTGCTGATTAGGGCCTGTGTAGATTGTATTTTCAACCAGCAACTTTGAGGAAATAACACTGATTTTAACTTCAAAAAAAAATACTTCTACAGTGTTTGTTTCATCAGCTGTACAATATGTTATAATACACAGGAAACGCTATACTTGGAAGAGGGGAGCGGGGCATCCCCACAACAAGAATGGAAATATCTATGCGGGCCCCCCAAAAATAAAGATATTAACATCCGGCACCCCCAAGAGTCAATGTCAGGGCCTAAAACTTTTTAATGACTACCAGACACTGGCATGTAGATTAATACATCTACCAGCCACTTCACCAACCAAAATATTTGTTTTGCGTTACACTAAAAAACTGAAAACAAAATGGATGAGCATGCTTAGTAACATTTCTAAAACAAGATATGTATTACTAGAAAGAAGTAATGTGGTATCTTTCTCAGTTTAATGTAATATTTTGTGACCCGAGTCTTTTAACCAAATATCACAGATTTTGCTGCCCCTTTAAGGTTACTGTGGAATTTCGGCTCTTTTTGCTGACTGATCTTTGACTCGTTCAGTCATAACAAGTCATCTTTTGACTAATTTAGTTAATTTGAGTCAGTCATGCCCAGAGCATTCAGGACCCTCTACTGGGCATCGATGAACTGAACTCTCGAAGTCGTGAACCAGAGTCTTAAGAATCAAATGTCGTTCACCATGGGTTGCTCATTGGAGCTGTCATTTGTGACTGAAACTTGTACATTGTTTAAAGTACGTGTTTACATGTGTGTATTGCTGGGCATGCAAACATAATATTATTTATTGATGCGTTTATTACAAGGTCTACACTAGTTGTGGCTGCAACTGGACTAGATTTTGAGCAACTCTTGGCGAAATGCATTCCTTGACTGCCGTGAGGGTGATGAGCACAATGTTTGCGAGCTGCAGCGCTCCAAATGTTTCATTCTCGAGTTTGAATTTGTTGAGCTGTGTATGTTTTGGTTCTACAAAGCTGTTTCCAGCATTACATTCAATAATCAATTAATGGCGTTCATTAATGCACCATGCAATCAATTGTCAGTTCCTCCACACATATGCCAGACAGTTGGTGGTCGGAGCACGTCTCTGGAGTTGCTGTGCCGAGGAACGTGTATTAATCGTGCTTTAGGACTCATTACGGCCGGCACAAGCAGATCAAACGAACGACTTAAATTAACAAGTCACTCATGAAAAACAATTCATGACTCTTGAGTCAGTAAAAATAGTAGTTCAAAAATAATAAAAACATTTGCGAACTGCACATCACTAGTGTGCCTGAAAGAATCTGACTAGTAGAGGCTGACGACATCTCTGTTTTTGCTTCCACTGCAGGCAATGTAAATATCCAAGAAACACAAGTCTCACTTTACTAGTTAGACCAACTGTGTGCAGCCCCCCAGACAGGCAGTGTTGCTACGCGAGGTGGGGCACAACGTTTGGATTAAATTGTGCATTAACATGTATGAAACAGAATGGCATAAATACAGTGCCTTGCGAAAGTATTCGGCCCCCTTGAACTTTGCGACCTTTTGCCACATTTCAGGCTTCTAACATAAAGATATAAAACTGTATTTTTTTGTGAAGAATCAACAACAAGTGGGACACAATCATGAAGTGGAACGACATTCATTGGATATTTCAAACTTTTTTTAACAACTCAAAAACTGAAAAATTGGGCGTGCAAATCTGGACTTTGACTTGGCCATTCTAACACCTGGATATGTTTATTTTTGAACCATTCCATTGTAGATTTTGCTTTATGTTTTGGATCATTGTCTTGTTGGAAGACAAATCTCCGTCCCAGTCTCAGGTCTTTTGCAGACTCCATCAGGTTTTCTTCCAGAATGGTCCTGTATTTGGCTCCATACATCTTCCCATCAATTTTAACCATCTTCCCTGTCCCTGCTGAAGAAAAGCAGGCCCAAACCATGATGCTGCCACCACCATGTTTGACAGTGGGGATGGTGTGTTCAGCTGTGTTGCTTTTACGCCAAACATAACGTTTTGCATTGTTGCCAAAAAGTTCAATTTTGGTTTCATCTGACCAGAGCACCTTCTTCCACATGTTTGGTGTGTCTCCCAGGTGGCTTGTGGCAAACTTTAAACAACCCTTTTTATGGATATCTTTAAGAAATGGCTTTCTTCTTGCCACTCTTCCATAAAGGCCAGATTTGTGCAATATACGACTGATTGTTGTCCTATGGACAGAGTCTCCCACCTCAGCTGTAGATCTCTGCAGTTCATCCAGAGTGATCATGGGCCTCTTGGCTGCATCTCTGATCAGTCTTCTCCTTGTATGAGCTGAAAGTTTAGAGGGACGGCCAGGTCTTGGTAGATTTGCAGTGGTCTGATACTCCTTCCATTTCAATATTATCGCTTGCACAGTGCTCCTTGGGATGTTTAAAGCTTGGGAAATCTTTTTGTATCCAAATCCGGCTTTAAACTTCTTCACAACAGTATCTCGGACCTGCCTGGTGTGTTCCTTGTTCTTCATGATGCTCTCTGCGCTTTTGATGGACCTCTGACACTATCACAGTGCAGGTGCATTTATACGGAGACTTGATTACACACAGGTGGATTGTATTTATCATCATTAGTCATTTAGGTCAACATTGGATCATTCAGAGATCCTCACTGAACTTCTGGAGAGAGTTTGCTGCACTGAAAGTAAAGGGGCTGAATAATTTTGCATGCCCAATTTTTCAGTTTTTGATTTGTTAAAAAAGTTTGAAATATCCAATAAATGTCATTCCACTTCATGATTGTGTCCCGCTTGTTGATTCTTCACAAAAAAAATACAGTTTTATATCTTTATGTTTGAAGCCTGAAATGTGGCAAAAGGTCGCACAGTTCAAGGGGGCCGAATACTTTCGCAAGGCACTGTACATTGAAAAATAAATGCTCAGTATCAGTTTTCTATTAATCACAACTCGCATGTGCCCATACTTGACTTGTGACTATTTTTATAAAATTGCCGCACTGTAGAGCCCTGAGGAACTACCCGCCAAAACCTACCTGCATTTGGTGTGTGGCGGGTGTTTAATTTTAGGCCTTGATCCATATGCAATTCGAACACTGAGTAGATCAACTTCTCTGCCCTGTACCACCCACACATCCACCTTGCATGCCATCTGTTCCCGCGTAGCCATGGCACCCAATCCACACACACCCACTTACCACATTCTGGCCCAACGTTAGAGCGTTCAGATAGAAGTGGATTGCGTAGAGCAGACATTATTTAGTTTTCTTGCAGAATAAGAAATACGGTGTTGATTCTTCATGACGTTTTCAGCTGCAAAGTTCTAAACATTGCACCCCACTGCGTAAACCCCTGCCATTGCCAGACCAACTCATTCACTATAAGATCCTGTTCCCTTACCACTGGTGCCCTCGGTGGAATGCCAATATAGTGCCACACATACAGTGCCAAATCCCCTCACAGCCCGCAGCCTGACAGCTCCTTGTGAAGTTTCACACACATGACTCATTCAGATTTTTTTTTCTATCTGTGTAATATCAGACTGCTTTAGTTGAGTTAGCCTTTTGCATTATCCCAGATAATCGTTCTCCACAACCTGCATTCAGACCACCCCAGAAAATCAGCTCCCTGCAAACTATTCCATCCAGACTTCCTCACCTCTGAGTTTCATGCCAGTCATCAACCCATCACCCCTAGTAGCGATGAAATAATTGCCTTGACATTTCATACTGTTATCAAGTTCAGGAATCCTGGCCATGAAATTAAAAAAAGTTACTAGCTAAGCATTTTCTAAAGTTTCTCTGTTATTTTAAAGAAACAGTACGTTTGTTGCTAAATGGCACTATGCTTATCCTTGTAATTCCAATCATAACTATTTTATTAACATTCTTTTGGCCAAATATTATATTCACAAATGTAAATTGAGTTTATTTCACTGTTACAATTTTATAAGTCCCTCAAACCTCAAAGTATTAGAAGTCATGTCTGTTAATGTCTCACTGCCTTGTCACATCTAAAAATGTCCCGAATTGGTGTTTTTATTTTTTCATTGTATACAAAGAAATGTCTCTGTCTTGATGTGTAATATTGATATTATTTTTGCAATAAACACACAAGTTTTTCAGCACTATGCTAAAATAGTTATATTCATTGAATTTCGAAAAAAAGTACACCGCATCTAGTCTGGTACCAACCTTTTTTAGCCAACATTCCACGTTCAGCATGCAGCTGGATGTCCGGCGGGGTTGCTAATTGGTTTTTGGAAATTACATTCATATTTTCCATGACAACGTGCAGCTTCAAAATTAGAATTATACAAAGTCAAAAACAACAAATTAGCTGTTAGCTAGGCAAGTTGTTGCATTTTAAAATCAAAGCTACAATGTTCTGTTTGAATTGCAGTATATCTTTAGTTTGAGAATTTAATCAAATCAAGCTTTATTTATACAGGCAGCACATTTCAGACATGGAATGCAACACAATGTGCTTCACATGATTTTTTTTTTTTTTTTTTTTTTTTTTTTATGAAAAAAATGAAAATAATAGCTTAAATATTTACTACACAACAAACATGTGGTGATAACACTGAAAGGAGCGAAACTGAATGACTAAAGATGCGTTTTTAAGTTCTCTTTTAAACCGGTCTACAGGTTCGGCCCCTCTGGTTCTCTGGCAGGCTATTCCAGAGATTGGGGGCATAATAACTAAAGGCTGCTTCTCCATGCCTCTTGTTCCTAGGATATGGGATAGTTAACAGGCTGCCAGAGGACCTGAAGGACCTACTGGGTACATACATGAAATGTATTGGGGTGCACAATCATGGATTGATTTTAAAACAATAGAAGAATCTTAATGTATTATATTTTATTAGAAAAATTCTGCAGAGACCTTAACCAATGTAACGTGTGCTCCATCTGGTCTTGGTCATTACCCGTGCTCCAGCATTCTATGTTTTGCAGTTGACTAATGGCTTTTTTTGGGTAGACCAGACAGGAGAGCATTACAGTACTCAACCCTGCTTGTCCTAAATGCATGGATGAGTCTCTGTATCAGCCTGAGAGAGAAACGGCCACACCTTGCCAATGTTCCTCATGTGGTAAAAAAGCTATTTTAGTCACATTCCTAATGTGTGATTTGAAATTTAGATCCGACTCTAAAATAACATGTAGGTTTTTCAACCTGGTGTTCTTTATTACCTGTGAATTAAAATGTGAGGCCAGATTCTTTCTGTCCGTCCCGTCCGCAAGTACCTTGGCCTTTGTCTTGATTTAGCTGGAGAAGTTGTGAGCCATCCAAGTATTTATCACTAATACAGTCTAATAATTTATCTGTGAAGTTGAAATCTTCTGACACTCTAATGTAAAGTATGCGTAGCAGTGAAAATCGTGTGTGAGAGTAAAAACTGACCGGTACCATTTTTTTTTTCTCAGTTGCTGTATGTTCACCAAGGGTGACAAACTTTATACTGGTTCAATAGGTTCTAAACTAATTTACTTCTCCAGTATGTCCAGAAGGACATCATGGTCAAAAATGTAGACATGAGCTAGCAACTTTTCAGACAAAAACGCCACAGAACAATGAGCCATATGTTTCACCGAATGTATACATCTGAAGCATCTGGTTGGCATTTCCACTCACCACGGAATATAGTGGCCGACAGTCGGAGAAGATGGAGCGAGACGCATTTTTTTTTTTTTACCGTTTTGGAGCGTAGGCTATATCACCTGTTTTAAGTTCATTCGCACATTTTTCATGCCTCTGACATACGGTAATGATGATTAAAAAGTGGTGTAATAGCCTACAGTTTTCTTGACCTTTTGTTTTAATTAATGTGATAGGCTCATGTTTTACCGCTACGCCGTACCACACTTTCTTTTGCCGTGACACTGTAGCGGACCGCCTTATTTTAACCCATGGTTATTGCACATGTGTACTTCAGAGTAGGCATTTGCCAATAGGTTTGTGCTTGGCTCTGCCCACCTCGATTGTTCTGCCCACTGATTCATTTTCTTCCATTGGAAACGACAGGATGTGGTCTCTTGTGTTAGTTATAAAAGTCTTTGCTTACGTGATCTGTGAAGAAAATAAATGTTTATGTAGTTCCAATATTTGCATAACTTTTGTGATTTGGAGTACAGCTATGAGGGTTATCGACTCAGGATCAAATCCTCATCTCCTCGGTCATTAATGAGAATGTTCATATTTGAAGATTGAAGAAAGGCCAGTCTCTTTGACAAATGACAGGAGAGGCGAGGAGTGGAATGTTAGCTAAAAAGACTGGTACTCCGGCTACACTATACCACAATTTCCTATTACATACCAGTGGAAACAAGACTGTAAAATAGTGCAACCAATGTTTTTTTGTTTTCATCTCGCAGGCTCAAGGGGAGCACGACCACAGCCACGGTGAGTCAGGAAACAAGAGCAACACTAAAGAGGTGGACATGCTCACTGCCTTTGACGGGGTCTGGAAGGGCCTGACAGCGCTGGCTGGAATCTACTTCCTCTTTATTATTGAGCACTGCCTCGGCATGTTCAAACACTACAAAGACGCAGGGGTAAGGAGAAGCCATGCACCCATACCTGATTGAATGCTATGGAAATAACTTCATAACTAGGTGTTTACCAGAGGTGGGACCAAGTCATTGTTTTAGAAGTCACAATTAAGTCTCCAGTCTTAGCACTCAAGTCCCAAGTCTAGACAGTCAAGTCCGAGTCAAGTTTCAAGTCCTAAACAAGTCATGTGCTCTTCACCAAATGTAATACAATTTCATATTTATAACAAGAGTAATAGTTAGTATATTACATTTACAAATCATGAATGACTTAAAATATGTATCCCCCCCCCCTAATCGGGCGATGTAGGCCCGGTTACGAACTCAGGTCTCCGGTGTGAGAAAATCACTTAGCAAACTGAGCCACTAATAGTCGGAGAACCCAGAAGATGAGGCAGACACAGCAGTTCTTGAGACGGTGTTTTAATAAAGTTAAAAGGAAAGTTCTTCAGGCAAAAATATAAATCCACAACGTCAAAAGTAATTCCAAGAGAAAAAGGTAATCCTCCAAGTCGAAAGGTAAATCCACAAGGTGGTAGGTACAGCAGACAAAAGCCTCAAAAGATAATCAAAAATAAATAAACGAGAACAAAAACCGAGTACCACGAGAGTCCAACTGGAGCAACAAATGTTCACAGCATCGCCGGGGCTGGGTGCTAACATTCAAACACAGAGCAAAGAACTGAGGAAAACTAAGGGTTTAAATACATTCAAGGGAAACGAGGCACAGGTGCAAATAATAACTGGAAACAAGGGAAAACAAAAGGGTCAAAAAACACTGAGTGCATCTAGTGTCCAAAACCGGAACAATCCTGACACCACGCGCAACTTTTTCTCAGCTGGCACAATTTGATTGGCTGCTGTCTAATTCAAACTGTAATCCGTTAAATGAAGAGTTTATGCGCTGCACACTTTTTCCTTTTATTATTAGGTTGGGTTTGTGTAGCGTGTCAAGTCAAAAGGCTCAAGTCCAAGTTAAGTCTCGAGTCATTGGTGTCAAAGTCGAGTTGCAAGTCACCATATTTGTGACTCGAGTGCACACCACTGGTGTTTACTATTGTGAACTGGTATTCAGAATACCTGGTAAGTAAGACATACCTTATGACGTGAAAGAGTAGATTGTAGGAAATACCGTGCCTTAAAGTATTCACCCCCCCCCCCCCCCCCCCATGACAGTTTCCACATTTTGTTGTTAGTCTGAATTTAAAATTGATTCAGTTTTGATTTTTGTATCAATGATCTACACATAATGTCAAAGTGTAATTATGATTTCAGAAATGTTTACAAATTAATAACAAATGAAACGCTGAAATGTGCTTAACAAGTCACGGATTCACTGTGTTTAACATGATTTTTAAATGATTACCCTGTACAGTTGAAGTCGGAAGTTTACATCACTTAGGTTGGAGTCATTAAAACTTGTTTTTCAACCACTCCACAAATTTCTTGTTAACAAACTATAGTTTTGGCAAGTTGGTTAGCCTCTCTGGGATATGTGGGACAGTAGCGTCCCACTTGGCCAAAAGCTAGAGAAAATGCAGAGCGCCAAATTCGAATAAATTCCTATAAAAATCTAACTTTCATGAAATCACACAGGTAAGATACCAAATTACAGCTACACGTGTTGTGAATCCAGCCAACATGTCAGATTTAAAAAAGGCTTTTCGGTGAAAGCAAACGATGCTATTATCTGAGGATAGCACCTCCGTAAACAAAAGAGAACATTTCAACCCTGCAGGCATTTCAACAAAACGCAGGAATAAAAATATAAATCATGCCTTACGAGCTTCTTCTGTTGGCACTCCAATATGTCCCATAAACATCACAAATAGTCCTTTCGTTCAATTAATTCCGTCCATACATATCCAAAATGTCCATTTTATTTGGCGCGTTTGAGCCAGAAAAACACCGGTTCCAATTTGCGAGAAATGCAACCACTCACAGACAGTCATGGCCACAGACCGACCATCCACTGGACCAAAAATAAAGTTTACAATGCTTTAAAATATAAATATATATATTTATATATATTTATATGAGAAACATTTAAATATTAATTCCCAGAAACCTGACAGTTTGACAGCCCCAAAACATATGCAACAGTGTGGCTGGTTCCACTTTACATCTGACACAGGTAGGATCAAAATCAGAGAATATTCTTCCAAGTTTGGCCCCCGACCAGTGGATACGGTGAACCACCTTGAATTGAATGAGGCTGTGTCTAGTGCTAAAGTTCCTCCCCCAAATCCTTTTCCCATCAAGTCTTTAAAGGCACCAAAGAAGGGTTCTTCTGTAAGTCATTAATGATTGCATATACATCTGAAATTGCGCCCCTAGGAAGCTTGTTCAACTCCAAGATGCTCTCTATAGCTGTATTCTCAGGCCTATTGGGAAATCCAGGTGTGTTAGCTCTGACAAAGTTTCTAGTCTGGAGATAGCGGAAAAAGTGGGATTTTTCGGAGATTGAACTTTTCCTGCAGCTGAGAAAGAGGCAAATGTATCATCAAAGAATAATTGGGCTAGCGAGGAGAGTGCCTAGTGAGTGCCAAATGCCAAAAGCCCCATCATTCAAAGATGGAGGAAATAAAATGTTCTGATTGATTGGGCCTGATAGAGAAAAGCCTCGGAGGCTAAAGGCTAAACGGAACTGATTCCGCATTTTAAGAGACTGCTTTACAATTGGGTTGACACACCTTTTGCCTAGGGACACTGGGAGAGACGAGCACAACACAGAGGAAAGTGCTGCAGGTTTACACGATTCAGACTCCATCTGGACCCAGAGTGGTCTAGGGCCAGTAGGATCAGTCTGCCGCCAGTACAGAACGGCTCTGAATTTTGCAGCCCAGTAGTATGTCTGAAAATTTGGTAGAGCTAAAGTAAAAGTGGCAAGGAAATATTCAGGGAAATATTCAAATTTGTTTCAGGAAAACTTTGACCTAGGCTTCTGTAAATGTTTTCTACTAATCTGTGGTACCTTGCCATCCCAAATAAAATGCATGAATGTTTGATCCAGTGAAATAAAAAAAGATTTTGGAATAAAAATGGGTAAACATTGAAATAAAAATTTAAATTTGGGCAACACATTCATTTTAATGACATTAATCCTTCCGATAAGAGAAAGGGGTAGCGAATTCCAAAAATTAAAAGATTGTTTCAAGCTGTCTGCTAGAGCAACAAAGTTTTCCTGAAACAAATTTGAATATTTCCTTGCCACTTTTACTCCCAAGTAAGTGAATTGATCCCGGACAATCCTAAACTGAGAACTTGTAAAAGAGCACTTTAAAGCAGCCTTGTTTACCGGAAAAAGCTCACTCTTGCCTAGATTCAGCTTGTACCCTGAGATTGATCCAAACTTTTTAAGAACAGATAGGGCACGTGGCAATGAGGTATCGGGGTTGGAGATAAACAAAAGGAGGTCGTCAGCATATAGCGAGACTTTCTGCTCCCAGCCCGCACTGATTATACCTTGAATGGCATCATTAGAGCGTAGTGCAATGGCGAGAGGCTCGATTGCCAAAGCAAACAACAAGGGGGAGAGTGGACAACCCTGTCTGGATCTGCGGTGCAAGGGAAAATAGTCAGAGGACAAGTTATTAGTCCGTACCGAAGCCATGGGGGGAAAAATAAAGAATCTTTATCCACGCAATGAATTTGGGGCCAAAGCCAAATCTGTAAAGGGCAGCGGTTAGGTAATCCCACTCAACGCGGTCAAACGCTTTTTCGGCACCAAGTGAGACCACCACCTCCGGGTCCTCCGGCGCTGGGGAGTACAGTATATTCATGAGGCGCCTAATATTGAAAAATAAATGCCTATTTCTCACAATGCCAGTCTGGTCAGAGTGTATTACTTGGTGCAGCAAGCCTTCCATACGGATGGCTAAAAGCTTAGCTAGGATTTTGTAATCACAGTTTAAAAGCGAGATTGGGCGATAGGATCCACATTCCAGGGGGTCTTTGTTTTTCTTTAGTAGTAATGAAATTGAAGCCTGATAAAGACTAGGCGGCAGCTTTGAAGTATTGAGGCACTCTGCAAATAGTTGAGACAAGAATGGGCAAAGCAGACCAGAAAACGTCCTGTAAAATTCGGTTGGAAAACCGTCCCGACCCGGTGATTTACGACTTTGCAACAGCAGTGTCCGCAATGAAATCTCCTCTAGCGTAAATTCTTCTTCTAGACAGTCATGGGAGTCTATCAATTGAAGGCATATTCAAGCCTTTAAAGAAGGAGTCAATCAGCAAAGGGTCTTGAGGGGATTGAGGTGTATAGCGCAGAGTAAAATTGTTTAAATTGATCTCTTTATGAATAACTGTGGTGGCACCAGACGGGGTCCTTATTTGTGGGATTAAATGTGAGGCCTCAGATTTACAGATCTGATGCGCAAGGAGTTTACTGGCCTTGTCGCCTTGTTCATAGACTTTGTATCGAGCTCGCAAGAGTAACTGTTCAGCTTGCCTGGTAGAAAGCTCATCAAATTCAGATTGGAGTAGTTGCCGCTCTTTATGCAGATCAGAGGAAGGATCCGTTGCATACTTCTCATCCAATGTGGCTATGGACTCGCTCAGGTCCCGAAGTCGCTGGGAGCGAACTCTGTTTTGGTTGGCTGTATAAGAAATAATTTGGCCACGTAGGTATGCTTTGAGACTCCCATATGGTAGAGCAGGACATACCTGGTGTTGAATTCGTTTCTAGGAATAAGGTGATTTCAGAAGAAATGAAATTGACAAACTCCTTATCTGAGAGTAAAATGGGGTTGAGACGCCATTGATAACACCTAGGAGGTCGCTGGGGAAACTCTAGTTCAAGCACTAATGGTGAATGGTCAGAGAACAATACTCTCGTAAGTACACTGCCGAAGGTTAGGCAGAAGTTTTTTGTCCAAAAATAAGTAGTCAATCCGGGAGTATGTTTGATGAACATGAGAATAAGTTCGCCAACTATACAAGACTAGCCTGTTATATCTAAACATAATTGTACCACAGGTGGGTTACTTGCTATCCACAGTTTGCAAGCAACGGTTGCTGAACTGTGAGCATGTTCAAGACTTCTGAATGTGACGTTGAATGTGAGCCATAGCCTCATCTGGAGATTCAAATGTGTAGTCTTTACCCTCATGAGATATCCATAAACGGGCCGGGAATCGCAGTCCATACTTCACACTTGGATGGTCCCGAAGTACTCATTTGGCCTGTCCGAAAGCTGCGCGCTGCCTGGAAACAGTGGGGGAGTAGTCCTGGTAAATGGAAAAGCTCTGTCCTTGAAAGCTCAGAGTGGTATTGCGGGCTCGTCGGAGGATCTCCATCTTCTCATGAAAGAATTATGTCACGGGGCCTCCCGGGGCTTTGGGCGCAGCGACCGGTGGGCTCGATCAATCAGGGGCTTTTCATCTAAGGCAAGAACATCCTTCAGCAGCCCTGAAACGAAATCCGTGGCGCGATGCATTTCCGCTGACTCTGGGAACGATACAAGTCTCAGATTATTGCGGCGAGAGAATCGCTCTAAACTCACACAGCTCTCCTTCACCTTTTTCAAATCCGCAGTTAGGCGTTTAACTTCAGCCTCCAGGGATGTAGTTAAGTCGGAGACATTAGTAGCGGAGGTCTCCAGTTCTGCAATCGTTGTAGTGTGTGACGCAGTTGTTTTGAGTAATGTGATTGCTGGCAGTCTCGTTCCGCAGGATGGTTAAATGTGCTTTTAAAGTATCAGAAACCTCCTGTATTCTGGCCTCAATCGTAGCAACCACTTGTGTTTTCATTTCAACTATCTCAGAGCGTAGTAGTTTGATGGCCTCGAATGTTCATTTCAGCGCCGCCAGGCCAAGCCGCACCCCCGGGTAAAGTGTGCGTCCCCGGGCCCTCAGACTCAGGAGAGGGCGGTGATGAGAGCGGGTCTTGTAGGCCAGGTTTTCTCAAAGTCATGCTTTTGGCCTTATGCTTGGTCGACATGCTGACATTCGGAAGCAAAGTAGTCTTGGTTTTTATGGAAAGGGATCACCAAATTAATATTTGAAAATAAATACGGTTCTGCTGCAAAATTCACAAACTTTAAGAATACCACGGGAGCAAACGGAAAACACGTCAGTCGCACATGGCGTCCCTCCTATCCCCCCCGACTGTGCCTTTTAAACCGCTTGGAAAATTCCAGAAAATTGTCATGGCTTTAGGAGCTTCTGATAGGCTAATTGACATAATTTGAGTCAATTGGAGGTATACCTGTGGATGTATTTCAAGGCCTACCTTCAAACTCAGTACCTCTTTGCTTAACGTCATGGGAAAATCAAAAGAAATAAGCCATGACCTCAGGAAAAATAATTGTAGACCTCTACAAGTCTGGTTCATCCTTTGGAGCAATTTCCAAACACCTGAAGGTACCATGTTCATCTGTACAAACAATAGTATGCAAGTATAAACACCATGGTACCATGCAGCCATTATACCTCTTAGGAAGGTGACGCGTTCTGTCTCCTAGAGATGAACGTACTTTGGTGCGAAAAGTGCAAATCAATCGCAAAACAACTGCAAAGGACCTTGTTAAGATGCTGGAGGAAACCGGTACAGAAGTATCTATATCCACAGTAAAACGAGTCCTATATCGACAACCTGAACGGCCGCTCAGCAAGGAAGAAGCCATTGCTCCAAAACCGCCATTTAAAAAAGCCAGACTATGGTTTGCAACTGCACATGGAGACAAAGAGCGTACCTTTTGGAGAAATGTCCTCTGGTCTGATGAAACAAAAATAGAACTGTTTGGCCATAATGACCATCATTATGTTTGGAGGAAAAAGGGGGAGGCTTGCAAGCCGAAGAACACCATCCCAACCGTGAAGCACGGGGGTGGCAGCATCATGTTGTGGGGGTGCTTTGCCCGCAGGAGGAAATGGTGCACTTCAAAAAATAGATGGCATTATGAGTTAGAAAAATTATTTTGAGACATTGAAGCAACATCTCAAGACATCAGTCAGGAAGTTAAAGCTTGGTCACAAATGGATCTTCCAAATGGATAATGACCCCAAGCATACTTCCAAAGTTGTGGAAAAATGGCTTAAGGACAACCAAGTCAAGGTATTGGAGTGGCCATCACAAAGCCCTGACCTCAATCCCATAGAAAATTTGTGGGCAGAACTGAAAAAGAGTGGGCGAGCAAGGACGCATACCCACCTGACTCAGTTACACCAGCTCTGTCAGCAGGAATGGTCCAGAATTCACTCAACCTAAGGCTACCTGAAGTTTGACAATTTAAAGGCAATGCTACCAAATACTAATTGAGTGTATATAAACTTCTGACCCACTGGGAATGTGATGTAATAAATAATAGCTGAAATAAATAATTCTCTCTATTATTATTCTGACATTTCACATTTTTACAATAAAGTGGTGATCCTAACTGGCCTAAAACAGGGATTTTTTTACTGGGATTAAATGTCATGTTTGTGAAACAGAGTTCAAATATATTTGGCTCAGGTGTATGCAAATTTCCGACTTCAACTGTACATTGGATTTGCTTACCAAGACAACCTTGAATGTTCCTGAATGTCCTAATTACAGTTTTTATGCGGAAATCGCTCCAACATTTCCTGGTTGTTAAAATTCTAATAGTTTGACTTTCAGTTTGTGACAAAAGATTGTACAATGATTCTCTACAATATAATCTAAATCACTTTGAAATATATTTTCAATAACCCTAAATATTGTATTTTCAGCATTTTGAAGCTGGTGTACAAAACCAAAAGTAAAAGATGCAAATAACAAACTTAAGCACGGGAAATGTAGTAATAGCGCACATTAAACAGATCTACCGCTTCTTAGTCTTGCTTTCATTGAGTGACAGATCTGTATGTCATTATGACCGGGTTGCTCAAAAAGTTACATATTGCAGCAGAGCTTCAAGATTTAAAAATAATAATGGGCTAATATTGTGTCTCAGCTGTAAGAGCTGCCAAAGGTGATTTTAACATGTATTGTGTCAGGTGGTTGAATACATATCCTCTTGATACTAGCCATCCCGGACCCGGGATCGTAAATACAGCCTCAAGCCCATTACCATAACGCAACGTTAACTATTCATGAAAATCGCAAATGAAATGAAATAAATATGCTAGCTCTCAAGCTTAGCCTTTTGTTAACAACACTGTCATCTCAGATTTTCAAAATATGCTTTTCAACCATAGCAAAACAAGCATTTGTGTAAGAGTATTGATAGCTAGCGTAGCATTTAGCGTAGCATTCAGCGGGCAACATTTTCACAACACGAAAAGCATTCAAATAAAATAATTTACCTTTGAAGAACTTCGGATGTTTTCAATGAGGAGACTCTCAGTTAGATAGCAAATGTTCAGTTTTTCCAAAAAGATTATTTGTGTGGGAGAAATCGCTCTGTTTTGTTCATCGCGTTTGGCTACCAGAAAAAAACAATATTATGCCTTCAAATACGTCACAATGCTGCAAACGCCTTGGGGAAAGGACAGAAAGTGTAGGCTCGTTCCTTGCGCATTCACAGCCATGTAAGGAGACAATGGAAAACAGCACCTCAAATTTTGCTCACTTCCTGTTTGAAGTTTCATCTTGGTTTCGCCTGTAGCATCAGTTCTGTGGCACTCACAGATAATATCTTCGCAGTTTTGGAAACGTCAGCGTTTTCTTTCCAAAGCTGTCAATTATATGCATAGTCGAGCATCTTTTCGTGACAAAATATCTTGTTTAAAATGGGAACGTTTTTCATCAAAAAATGAAATATTGCCCCTAGAGTTTCAACGGGATATCTAATCAATATTTATTCGTTTTTTTTATTTTCGATTAATTACAAAAAAGTTAATTTGTTCTTCCTCTTTGACAGAGTAGTTTGTCGATCGTTGACAAAAAAATGACAATCCATTTCTCATTTCCTCTTTGTAACAACAAAATATGGAAAATAAATACTTTCTAAAGGCACTGTAGTAGTACATTTACAAAGGGGGCTGAATAATTTTGCACGCCCAATTTTTCAGTTTTTGATTTGTTAAAAAAGTTTGAAATATCCAATAAATGTCGTTCCACTTCATGATTGTGTCCCACTTGTTGTTGATTCTTCACAAAAAAATACAGTTTTATATCTTTATGTTAGAAGCCTGAAATGTGGCAAAAGGTCGCAAAGTTCAAGGGGGCCGAATACTTTCGCAAGGCACTGTACAGGTAGCTGCCAAAATAAAGGAAACGCCAGCATAGCATCTTTGGGCCGTTGGGCCACCAGAACAGCTTCAATGCGCCTTGGCATAGAAGTGTCTGAAACTTTATTGGAGGGGTGGACACCGTTCTTTCATGAGAAAATCCTGGAGTCGCCTCTTCACTGTTGACGTTGAGACTGGTGTTTTGCAGTTACTATTTAATGAAGCTGCCAGTTGAGGACTTGAGGCGTCTGTTTCTCAAGCAAGACACTTATGTACTTGTCCTCTTGCTCAGTTGTGCACTGGGGCCTCCCACTCTCTTTTCTGGTGGGTCTAATCCTGGACGCTGATTGGTTAAAACCGCATTCCAGCCTGTCTATTCCACAAGTTACCACTGGCTGCAGAACAAAAAAACTGAACGACTGGGTCATGTCTCTGGCAACCAATAGAACAAACAACCAGCTGGCTTGGGTAGCAACCCTAGATTTGTGTCGGGACTATCTTGTGGAAGGATGAAATAGTATGAATAAATTAATCAAAATAAAATGTATGAAAATATGTCAATTATTTTAGTATGTTTGTAACCCAGTTTCTCAGGAATTGTCACTTACGTGTGGGTGAATTGCTATACTTGAGCTAGCAAACAAGTCTGTCTTTCTATTAATGTGTCTGTTCTTTCTTCCTTCAGGGAACCTTCTGTCGTAGGAAGAAGAGGGGTGAGGAGGCCAAGATTGGCAGGAAGCTGTCCGATCACAAGCTGAATCGACGCTCGGACGCAGAGTGGCTTCACCTCAAGCCTCTCACAGAGGGTGAGAGTTCACTTTAGGACAGGACACCCTAACACAAGAGTAGGATTGTTACCACACTTAAAATGCACCTGAGTGGAAGATTTGTGTGAGACGTGTGTAGCTTGGAATTTTGTGTGTAGGAGGATGATTATACTATGCATGACAAAAGTACCAGGTGTGTTTTTTACTTTTTATATATATGCAGGGCTGTATTGCCAGCTTGTGTTTTGTAGGACATGCCATGTACAGTATATCCTGAACTTGGCATTTAGTAACAGCTTTCTACTCCTTTCCCCCCTCAAGGTCTGGACAGCACGGCCATTTCCTGCGACAACGGCCACAATGACACCCAGCTTACAGAGCTGCAGCCACCTGACTCGCCCAGCAACAAGACGCCACTGGCCCCTGCAGACTTGCTTACCAAGGAGAATGGCCGTCGGCCCAAGAAACACGGGCACAACCACGGCGGGCATTCTCACGGAGGTGGGCATGGGCACTCACATGGCAGGAACTGCCACTCGGACCAGGAGATGAAGGACGCGGGCATCGCCAGCATCGCCTGGATGGTAATCATGGGTGATGGCATGCACAACTTCAGCGACGGCCTGGCCATAGGTGAGCAGTAAGCCACCACGTTGTAAAATATTTTGTTGTCAGTTATCTGGCTAGGTAAAGGTTGAATTAATAAAGATTAGACTGTATTATACTGTTCTGTAACATAATTAAGTCTGTGTCAATGTTCTTGTTGTTGAATGTTGTTTCTTTGACAGGTGCTGCCTTCAGTGCAAATATTACCGGTGGCATCAGTACATCTGTTGCCGTGTTCTGCCATGAATTGCCTCACGAACTGGGTAAGTGCACCATTCCTGGTCCGAGAAGCGCTTCAGAGCCATCAATCGTCAAACAACATCCATTATTTTGCCAAAACTCATTTCACAATTGACTCAAAAAGCTTGGATAATTATCCTATCCCCAAGGACAATGTGTTGGGCAATGGAGAGAATGCACAGTGCCTTCTATCTGTTAAACAGACACTAGCCCTGATCCAGTCAAACCCCCACGCTATCAACACTCGGACCAGTCATCTACTCCTAATAAATGACGCCAGCGCATTTGCAAAGTGAGCCTCTCCTCTCCCGTCGCTCCAAAGACAAATGCCTCCTCCAGGCTCTTTAACACCCCGCCGAGAAGTTCATTGGCAGTGATGGGTGTGTTAATTGCATGCAGCAACACGGTCAAGATGGGCGGCTTTGAGTGCGTGACGACAGATCAGAACCGACCGAACCATGGTCCTCAGTAAACACCAGAGGAAGCAAAGTGGAGACTGGATAGTGGTAATGGTGTGAGACCACCGCTCGGCGCTCTCTCTTTTTATTTGATGGATACGAGGAGACCGGAGTGATAATATATTCATTGTGGTAATTAGCCGGGAAAAGGGAACACTTGGTATGGCGTGGAGTAAATGTAGGTCAGCGTCTATTCATTTCTCACTGAATCGAGGGCTTTTCCGCTGAGAGTTGGGCTTTCTTCCCACAGCCGTGCTGCGCTGGCAGTGAGTGAGGAGGATGGTGTATGTGCATATGTTATCCTAGGTGATTTCAACATTCACATTGATTCAACAAAATGTTACTCTGTTACGGATTCCTGAACATGCTTGACTGTCTCAACCTGGTACAGCATGTCAATGTCTCCACACAATCGTGGGCATACACTAGTCCTCATCATTGAAGAAGTCCCTGCCTCAGACCTGGATGAACATGAGCTAGGTGTATCTGACCATAGGGCCATGACAATGTCTGAGTACTCCTGCAGGTGAGCTTCGCCCCAAGCGCACTATTAAATTCAGAAAAGTCACTTGACACATCCCTCTTCCAGGAATCTGTTCATCCTACCCTACAAGCTGACTTGAGTCCACCCCTGACGAAAGGGTCGACCTGTATAATATCACCCTAAGCAACATCTTAAACAGCCTTGCCCCTGAAAAACACATCAAGTATCCTTCCAACTATCAAATCACATTTTATTTGTCACGTGCGCAAAATACAACTGGTGTAGACCTTAGTGAAATGCTTACTTACAAGCCTTTAACCAACAATACTTTAAGAAGTTAAGAAAAAATGAGTGGTAAGTAAAAAATAGAAAATAAGTCACAAATAATTGAACAGCAGCAGTAAAATAACAATAGTGATGCTTTATACAGGAGGTACTGGTACATGTGTGGGGGCACCTGTTAGTCAAAGTAATTGAGGTAATATGTACATGTAGGTAGAGTTATTAAAGTGACTATGCATAGATAATCAGAGTAGCAGCAGCAGCATAAAAGAGGGGTCTGAGTTGCCCTTTGATTAGCTGTTCAGTAGTCTTATGGCTTGGGGGTAGAAGCTGTTAAGATGCCTCTTGGACCTGGACTTGGCACTCCGGAACCGCTTGCCGTGCGGTCGCAGAGAGAAGAGTCTATAACTAGGGTGGCTGGAGTCTTTGACAATTTTTAGGGCCATCCTCTGACACTGCCTTGTGTAGAGGTCCTAGATGGCAGGAAGCTTGGCCCCAGTGACGTACTGGGGCGGCAGGGTAGCCTAGTGGTTAGAGCGTTGGCCTAGTAACCGGAAGGTTGTGAGTTCAAACCCCCGACAAATCTGTCGTTCTGCCCCTGAACAGGCAGTTAACCCACTGTTCCCAGGCCGTCATTGAAAATAAGAATTTGTTCTTAACTGACTTGCCTGGTTAAATAAAGGTAAAATAAAAATAAATAAAACTGGGCCGTGCACACTACCATCTGTATTGCCTTGCGGGCGGAGGCCCAGCAGTTGCCATACCAGGCAGTGATGCAATTACTCCGGATGCTCTCGATGGTGCAGCTGTGGAACCTTTGAGGATCTGCGGATCCATGCAAATCTTTTCAGTCTCCTGAGGGGGAATAGGCTTTGTCGTGCCCTCTTCACGACTGTCTGTGTGCTTGGACCATGATAGTTTGTTGATGTGGACGCCAAGGAACTTGATGCTCTCAACCTGCTCCACTACAGCCCCGTTGATGAGAATGGGGGCATGATCGGTCCTCCTTTTCCTGTAGTCCACAATCATCGCCTTTGTCTTGATCATGTGGAGGGAGGTTGTTGTCCTGGCACCACACAACCAGGTCTGACCTCCTTATAGGCTGTCTTATCATTGTTGGTGATCAGGCCTAGCACTGTTGGGTCATCGGCGAACTTAATGATGGAGTCGTGCCTGGCCGTGCAGTCATGAGTGAACAGGGAGTACAGAAGGGGACTGAGCACGCACCACTGAGGGGCCCCCGTGTTGAGGAGCAGTGTGGCAAATGTATTGTCACCTACCCTAACCACCTGGGGGTAGCCGTCAGGAAGTCCAGGATCCAGTTGCAGAGGGAGGTGTTTAGTCCCAGGGTACTTTGCTTAGTGATGAGCTTTGAGGGCATGTTACGCACGCCTCTATGAAGAGGGAACGCAACACCCTGCTACAACTAAACTCTCTGTGAAGTGAAAAGGGTATGGACTGTAGGTGCGAGTAAGAATGACAACAGACAGAATGTGGTACCGTTTACAAGGACTTTATTCCTTTACACGGTAATATGGGGAAAAGGGGCTGGACAGAACCAAAGCAAAGAAAGTAAATCTCAAAGTCCCCCCTCTCCTATCTTACCTGCCTAACCACTTTTACCTAATTTAGCACCACCTGGTGCCCTAACCAAAATACAGGGGGTGGTCCGCCCAGGTCTTACCTAGTGTGCCTAGACAGTGAATATACTACGGGTATATGTATGCCCGCGGGCCTCTTGCCTAAGCACTCCCAAGGTGCCCTGGGAACAAATGAAACAGAATATTAAACAATTTCACAAACAAACTAAGCAAACAAAGGACATCAACTAAGCTCCACCTGAGCAACAAACTCACAAAACATACCAACTCTCAGCAATGAACTCCCAGCAAAATCAACCTCTATCAAAATCTCTCTGTAATGACCTCCCAGCAAAAATCTCTCTCAGTAATCCCTACCTCCAAAATCTCTCTATCACAATCAATCACTCAGCAAATCTCTAACTCCTGAACAGAACACTGGCTTTTATATAGCTTGATTGAATGGGTAATTGGAGACAGCTGCGTCTTGACGAGGGGGCGGGGTCAGCTCTCCAATTAGCCCTGGAGTCGACCAATCAGCTGCTTGAGGGATTTCAGGAAGCCATTTCCTGAAATAAAACACATGCAAATACACAAACTACAACACATAAACTGGGGAACGTAACAGGGCACTATGGTGTTGAACGCTGAGCTTTAGTCAATGAATAGCATTCTCACATAGGTATTCCTTTCGTCCAGGTTGGAAAGGGAAGTGTGGAGTGCAATAAAGACTGTATCATCTGTGGATCTGTTGGGGTGAAATGCAAACTGAAGTGGGCACAGGGACTATGGTACTCTGCTTGAAACATGTTGGTATTAGACTCTGTCAGGGACAGGTTGAAAATGTCAGTGAAGACACTTGCCAGTTGGTCAGCGCATGCTTAGAGTACACGTCCTTGTAATCCATCTGGCTCTGCCGCCTTGTGAATGTTGACCTGTCTAAAGGTCTTACTCACATCGGCTATGGAGAGCGTGATCTCAGTCATCCGAACACCTGATGCTCTTATGCATGTTTCAGTGTTACTTGCCTCGAAGCGAGCATCGAAGTAATTTAGCTCTTCTGGTAGGCTCGTGTCACTGGGCAGCTCGCGGCTTCGCTTTGTAGTCTGTAATAGTTTGCAAGCCCTGCCACATCCGACAAGTGTCAGTGCCGGTGTAGTACAATTCAAACTTAATCCTGTATTGATTTCTTTTTTTTTGCCTATTTGATGGTTCGTCGGAGGGCATAGCGTGATTTCTTATTAGCTTCCGGGTTAGAATCCCGCTCCTTAAAAGCGCCAGCTTTACCCTTTAGCTAAATGCAGATGTTGCCTGTAATTCTGTGGGGACGACATCAGCGCTTATTGATGAAGCCAATGACTGATGTGGTGTACTCCTCAATGCCATCGGAAGAATCCCAGAACATATTCCAGTGTGCGCTAGCAAAACAGTCCTGTAGCTTAGCATCTGCTTCACCTGACCACTTTCTTATTGATCGAGTCACGTGTGCTTCATGCTTTAGTTTTTGCTTGTAAGCCGGAATAAGGAGGATAGAGTAATGGTCAGATGTGAAGCTCCTTTTGGTCACAAGACACGGTGGCAGAAACATTATGTACAAAATAAGTTACAAATAACGAGAAAAAACACATGAGCAAGATTGGTTAGGAGATCGTAAAACGGCAGCCATCTCTTCCGGTGTCCTCCCCATGGTTCACAGAAAGCATAAAGACCCATGTTAGCAATTTAGAGTCTGTGGAGAAGTACTGTCCACCTACTGGCCTATAAAGACAACCAGGCTTGCTATTTCAAAGCACTAAAAGCAGCCCGATCCACCTTCTACTCTGCCATGATGGACAACGACAGAGGAAATCCCAGGATCTTGTTTTCCACCATCAGTCGCCGCCTCCACCTATAGACTTTTGCACTCCCACAGCAACTCTTGAACAATGCAACCGAGTATCTGAGTTCTTCAAGGCTAAAATCAACACCATCCGAAAGGATATTGTATCCACCCCACCCCCCTTTAAGTGACTTTGCTCTGGTTTCACCTGATGCTGTTTTAGAAATCCTCAAATGTATACTATCAGTGACCCCTAAACCCTATTCCAACTCGGTTGGTCTCATCCAATTTGTAGCCAACCTGTTCAAGTCCCTCCACATTGGGAAGGTGCCATCACTGTTCAAAATTGCTATTCACCCCTTTGCTTAAAACATCCCTTGACCAAATCCTCATCTCAAACTACAGGCCTATTTCCAACTTCCCATTTTTACTTAAAGTCCTGGAGAAAGTAGTGCAACTCCGTTTCACTCACACTTCCGTGCTAACTAACTTTGAGGCTCTCCAGTCTGGCTTTAGGACCATGCACAGTACTGAGACAGCCCTGGTGAAGTTTGTAAATTACATGTTCATGGCTGCAGTTACAGGATTCCCCACCATCTTGATTCTTCTGGACCTCTGCTGCTTTTGACACAGTAAATCACACCATTCTACTGCAGTGCCTCCGAGAGCACACTGCCATCTGTGGGACTGCCCTTAACTGGTTCTCATCCGACCTCCAACCGCAAGCAATTTTAATCTACCATAAACTGCTCTCTCCCACAAGGGTCTGTGTTAGTACCTATCCTCTTCCCACTTTACATACTCCCACTTGGCCAGATCTTCAGGCAGCAATTCCAATGCTATGCAGACTACACACAGTTGCTCTGTCAACATTGTCCAACTGGATGCAGAACAACTCAAGTGGCAAGACTGAGGCAATGCACATAGGCACCCCCCACAAGATCCCCAACTCCTGCAACGTCCACCCTGTTATAGATGGCTACATCATCCCCCTCTCCTCAGTCATCACTAATTTGGGTGTGAAATTCGACCCTGCACCTCTTTCAATGCCCACATTAGTTACGTCTGTATACTTCATTTTTTTTCACCTAAGGAACACCTCCCACCTAAGACACTCCTCAAATATTGATGCAGAAAATCGAATCCATGCATTTGTTCTCCAGAATAGATTAAGAAAACGCAGTACTTGGAGGGGCTGCAAATTCAATTAATAAACTACAGCTCTTCCAAAAGAGTGCCGCAAGGATTCTGAAACAAACAAAGAAGTCGGCCCACATCAGCCCTATCCTTACTAATCTCCATTGGCTACCTGTTCCTCAAAGATTTGACTATAATGATCAGCCTTGTCGACAAAGCCCTGCATGGCATCGGACCAGTCTACCTGTCAGACCTACTCTCTCCCTATTAACCCCCACACACCCTACGACAAGCCACGTTCAAGCCATATATACAGTGCCTTCATAAAGTATTCGTACCCCTTGACTTATTCACATTTTGTTGAATTCAAAATGGATTGAATATTTTTTTCTAACCCATCTACACACAGTGCCCCATAATGACAAAGTGGAAATATGTTTTTAGAAATTGTAACTAATTTATTTGAAAATTAAATCCAGAAATCTCATTGACATAAGTATACACACCTTGTCAATTACATGTTAGAATCACCTTTGGCAGTGATTACAGCCGTAAGTCTCGAAGCGCTTTGTACACCAGGATTGTACAATATTTGCACATTCTTTTTAAAATTCTTCAAGCTCTGTCAAGTTGGTAATTGATCATTGCTAGACAGCCATTTTTAAGTCTTGCCATAGATTTAAGACGATTTACAGGGGGGCAAAAAAGTATTTAGTCAGCCACCAATTGTGCACAATTTCTCCTTCGAAATATCAAAGAGATACAAAAGCCACTATTACTGGAACACACCGGTCTCTAGTGTTTTAACATAATTTGATGTGGACCTTTTCTTATTTTCACTCTCACCGGCCACTGTAACCTCTACTTACTGATTGGGGCAGGATTCAATAAGATTAGCATTAACCTGCTATTAACCGGGTTTTAGCTGTCATTTACAAGCTGCTCCCAGTGTTATACCCATTGCGGACACTGCCATTGGATGCATGGCATGCAAGTAGCATTTGTAGAAATCCCATGCAGTCGTGTTTAAAGTTCAAACACTGGTATGTGTTATGTAATTAATCTATACCTTGATAAACTGATAGAAATCCTTATTTTGTTTAATGACTTAATTTAAGTGCCATTATTTCTATATAGCCTACACTCTCATTCTGAACTCTCTGACATGAGTGGGATTTAAGGATGGGTGTGGTTTTGTGACAATGACCACAAGGGCAGCCACTCACCGACTTGACAGATCCAACACAGGTACACCTCTGGCATAGCCTAAACAAATGCTGCCGTTTATCATGGGTTGACACTGAAATTATTGAAACAAGGTGGATCGATTGAATCCCGGCCTGTGTTGGGTAAGGGTGGAACAACAAATGTTTGGATTGGGATTCTAACTGGTGACCTTGTTGCAAACCGGTTTTTACTCCCTCCACCACCCTCCAACCTAGCCTGTTTTAAATTTGACTCACCTGTAAGCTTTCATCCAACCAATCACATTGGTTCTGCCTTCGAGGTAATTCAGCACAACACTTTGAAAAGTTTAATTCAATGTAAACTGTGGTGTTCTGAACTCCCAGTTTACATTTGTCATTTAGCAGATGCTTTTATCCAGAGCGACATTCAGGAGCAATTAGAGTTAAGTGCCTTGCTCCAGGGCAGAGATGTTTTACCTAGTCGGCTCAGGGATTTGAACCAGTGACCTTTCAGTTACTGGCCAAAAGCTTTTATCCGCTAGGCTACCAGCCGCACCCATTTGAAGAATGTTGTGATTTTTGGTGTTTAAGGACCAGAAATGGGTTTAGAATATTTAATGGTTGTGACAATGAGGATTCAGGAGAGGAATGAGAATGGACCGGATGAAGCCAAGGGCTGCAGATGAAGGATCCGTGGTAGGGGTGGACTCTGTACAGTTTGGCTTGGAGTCTCAGGTAGACATCATTGTTAGGCCATGGTAGTTATAGGCTGCTGTGGTGATGGCAGTCCCCAAAAAGAGAACTCCAAGTTAGTCGGACCTTGGAGAGGAAATGAGCCGTTCTGGATTGCTAGTGCTGAATGGTTGGCTAAACAGTGGGGCAAAAAAGTATTTAGTCAGCCACCAATTGTGCTAGTTCTCCCACTTAAAAAGATGAGGCCTGTAATTTTCATCATAGGTACACTTCAACTATGACAGAAAAAATGAGAAAAATCCAGAAAATTACATTGTAGGATTTTTAATGAATTTATTTGCAAATTATGGAGGAAAATAAGTATTTGGTCAATAACAAAAGTGTCTCAACACTTTGTTATATACCCTTTGTTGGCAATGACAGAGGTCAAACGTTTTCTGTAAGTCTTCACAAGGTTTTCACACTGTTGCTGGTATTTTGGCCCATTCCACGATGCAGATCTCTAGAGCAGTGATGTTTTGGGGCTGTTGCTGGGCAACACAGACTTTCAACACCCTCCAAAGATTTTCTATGAGGTTGAGATCTTGAGACTGGCTAGGCCACTCCAGGACCTTAATGCTTCTTACGAAGCCAGTCCTTCGTTGCCCGGGCGGTGTGTTTAGGATCATTGTCATGCTGAAAGACCCAGCCACATTTCATCTTCAATGCCCTTGCTGATGGAAGGAGGTTCTCACTCAAAATATCACGATACATGGCCCCATTCATTCTTTCCTTTACACGGATCACTCGTCCTGGTCCCTTTGCAGAAAAACAGCCCCAAAAGCATGATGTTTCCACCCCATGCTTCACAGTAGGTATGGTGTTCTTTGGATGCAACTCAGCATTCGTTGTGCTCCAAACTTGACGAGTTGAGTTTTTACCAAAAAGTTATATTTTGGTTTCATCTGACCATATGACATTCTCCCAATCTTCTTCTGGATCATCCAAATGCTCTCTAGCAAACTTCAGACGGGCCTGGACATGTACTGGCTTAAGCAGGGGGACACGTCTGGCACTGCAGGATTTGAGTCCCTGGCGGCGTAGTGTGTTACTGATGGTAGGCTTCGTTACTTTGGTCCCAGCTCTCTGCAGGTCATTCACTAGTTCCCCCCGTGTGGTTCTGGGACTTTTGCTCACCGTTCTTGTAATCATTTTGACCCCACGGGGTGAGATCTTGCGTGGAGCCCCAGATCGAGGGAGATTATCGGTGGTCTTGTATGTCTTCCATTTCCTAATAATTGCTCCCACAGTTGATTTCTTCAAACCAAGCTGCTTACCTATTGCAGATTGTGTTCCCAGCCTGGTGCAGGTCTACAATTTTGTTTCTGCTGTCCTTTGACAGCTCTTTGGTCTTGGCCATAGTGGAGTTTGGAGTGTGACTGTACATGTCCAGGCCCGCTTTGTATTGAGGGCATTTAGTTAATTTTTTACAGTGCCTTATTGCAAGCAGGATGCATGTTTTTTTTCATCTCTGCCGGATTCCTTCACAGCCATTAAACGCAGTAACTGTTTTAAAGTCACACTTGGCCTCATGGTGAAATCCCTGAGTCTTCCCAGCCGGCAACTGAGTTAAGAAGGACGCCTGTATCTTTATAGTGACTATCTTTATAATACTTTCGGAAGGCACTGTGTGTGTGTGTGGCCTTATAAGCATTCTAGTACAGTTAAATAGTTAGCACACACACGGACGCTGCGGTCTATAGCACTACCTTTCAGTGCAAGAGGCGTCACTACAGTCCCTGGTTCGAATCCATGCTGTATCACATCCATGCCGTATCACACAGCCGTGATTGGGGGTCCCATAGGGCAGGGCACAATTGGCCCAGCGTCGTCCCGGTTTGGCCGGGTTAGGCCTTCATTGTAAATAAGAATTTGTTCTTAACTGATTTGCCTAGTTAAATTAAGGTTACACACACCACACTGACCAACAAGTTATTTTGTTGGCATTTATGTCCCCATTACCAGTAAAACATAATCAAAATCTATTTTTTTTCACTTACTTGCTGTGCTGTTGTTCATTTGTTCAGTCGTTTCATTCTCAACCAGGATTTCTATGGAACTCCGTTTGTGTCAACAAGCATATTTGACACGTCAAATAGTGTTATATAGTATATTGCTATGTTACGACATTTGGGTCTTTTGCGTATCAAAAAATATACTATATAACACTATTTGACGTGTCAAATATGTTTGTTGACCAATCAGGACCTGAATATGACTGCACGTCATATAATAATTTAACACGTTCATACATTTTTTACATAGTTATTACACATTGAAAGTCACAGCTCTTCAGTAAGGTTATTATTTTGCCAATGTTTGTCTATGGAGATTGCATTGCTGTCTGCTATATTTTATACACCCATCAGAAATAGCTGAATCCACTAATTTGAAGGGGTGTCCACATACATGTGTATAAATAGTGGTGACGCAGCCAGTTAAGATGCTCTCAATGCTGCAGCTGTATAAAGTTGAGGATCTGGGGTGCCAGGCCAAATCTTTTCAACCTGATTGGGATGAGGCGCTATTGCGCCTTCAAGACTGTTGGTGTGAGAGGACCATATTAAGTCCTTAGTGGTGGACACAGAGGAACTTGAAGCTCTCGACCTGCTCCACTACAATGTGGATGTGGGCGTGCTCGCCCTTCCGTTTCCTGTAGGCCACGATCAGCTCCTGTTGTCTTGCAGACATTGAGGGAGTGGTTATTGTCCTGGCACCACTCTGACCTCTCTGTAAGCTGTCTCATTGTCGTCAGTGATCAGACCCACCATCGTCTTGTCGTCAGCAAACTTGATGATCAGTAAGTAACACCATTTTGTGGGTATTGATGAGTATCAAATGGTTGCATACAGTAAGTGTGAGGTGAGTGACTGAGTGAATACTGTCACATGCGTGTTGGCCAGCCCATGTAATTCTTACCCGGTCATCCTTGTGCTTTTCTGGCTCCAGGTGACTTTGCGGTGCTTCTGAAGGCTGGCATGTCGGTGAAACAGGCCATTGTGTATAACCTACTCTCTGCCCTCATGGCCTACGTGGGCATGATGATCGGCACAGCCGTGGGCCAGTACACACACAACGTCACCAGCTGGATCTTCGCCGTCACCGCTGGCATGTTCCTCTATGTGGCTCTGGTGGACATGGTGAGTTTGTTTCACTGTACAACTATCTCAACCATTTCACAAAACCTGTTTTAACATGGGCAGTGCCATAGAAGGCTTTCGCCATTCTAAAGTAAGTCGGCAGGGTGGGACCTCGTGGTTTAATTACAAAATTCCATACTGGTTAGCAGGAAGGATCAGCCAATTCATTATTTATGTCCTGAGCAAATTGCAGCACTCCAGGTGGCATGAAATGACCAAACCTTGGCTTTGTGCCTTTTCAGACTAAACACATCCCAGCACCGTAGATGGTGGTAAGCACCTTTTCAGTTTGTTTACGGACCACCAATAAACTTGTAGAAGAAGAAATTGACAACTACTGTAAAATAGTGACAGCCCTTGATGGTGCTTCCCACTCAGTCACAGAAGCAAAACTCAGGGGTGGGCTCTTTCCACCCCCTAACGCAGAGATTACCAAACTGGGGGTTCTGATTTGAAAATGGGGCTGCAAGAAAAAAAATATACAATCTGTAGTCAACTGAATTTGCTGCTTAATCCATAGAACCGCAGTTACGTGAAAGCTATTAGCGGTTGGGATAAACGGAGCGGTTACAGTTTTTTCTACAAATGTGGCTTTTCATTGGTTGGAGCTTTAACCTATTATGACCTGGTTCCTGAAAGTTAAGACTTAACAACACGTACTATGCTCACAAGCGCAGGACTTATTAGAACAGTGAACGAGACTAGGCATCAAATCAGAACAAAATGACTTGGGGTGGGATTTTCCACATACAGAATTATTGCCTAATGATCTTCCCTGATGTTTTCCTTAACTTCTCAATACCTCTCTGGTGCATTTGTCACTTCAAACCATACTTCCTTCAGATTGAAATTCTGTCTGACTGACTGAAATTGTAATTGACTGTCATAGCCCCAAATAGAAAAGTAAACGCTGGCTGTTGATTACGTAACTATTTTGTCATGGTGGGGTCACAATTGTCTAAAATCAAAATGGCATCACGGGCATAAGGTTTGGTAACACCTCACCTAATGTCGAAGTCCAGTACAGTTGAATGGCCTCTATCGCCTCTAGTGTCTAACGTTAATACAGTGTAGTCCCCTCTTAATTTTCCTGTATTGTGTCTGACTACATTGTGACCTCTTGCTCCCTCTCTAGTTACCAGAGATGCTCCATGGCGATAGCGAGGAACACAAGCGCTGTCAGCTGGGCCACTTTGTCCTGCAGAACCTTGGCCTGCTCACCGGTTTCTCCATCATGCTGCTCATTGCCATCTTCGAAGACCAGATAGTTTTTGATTTTGGCTTCTAGCGGTGGAGGGTGGGGCCGGTTGGTACGAGGGAAGGCGAATGTGAGGTTGTCGCTACTTGTACTTTTTTGGCCTTTAAAAAGTGCTTTGTTTGTTCTGTGGTGGTCCAGTGTCCTGCATGCATAGTGATCGAGCTCTCATTCATGCTCCCTGTGCCTCTCCATTCCGTAGCTCAAAGCAGTGGCTTATACATATTCCCCCATTCTGTTGCCTTTCTCTGTCCCATTGAGTTATTCCTTTCAGCTCCTAGGTTCTATCCTATGCTCCTTCCCATGTAGCTTAGATGCTGTATTGAAGGTACACCTCAAGGTTACACACTCACCAACAAACACCTCTTTAGTTGATATTGATAAGGCCACCTTCCTTTCGGAGACTAGCTTATGCAAGCAACACTTTGATTACTCTCCCCATTCCTCTGAAACCCATTGTAGCAAATCAAAAGGAATGTCACATTCCAATTGGTCTAAATACATTTGTCGACAAGATAAGTTCACATATCGGCGGCTCGCCTCAGTATCAGCAGGTGTGCTCCACAACCTTTGAGCTTCTCTCTCAGATAGTGGACAAAGTTCCTCACCCGACTGTGTAAGATGGATAACCTCCTACCCTGGAGATTTCTCCAGATTGCTTCCCACCGGGCCTCCCCTACAGAGAGGAAGCTGTCATGGCCCAGCAGCCCTCTGCTCATCCATCATAACCCTGTGCAGTGTGTCGTCTTATGTCGTTCCCACTCCCTTTATCTGTTATCAACCCTGTGGCTTATCCCATTATCCATGCCTAGTGCACCTATGGTGCCTTCCCATTGCCCCCATCCATCGTAAACTTGTGAAATCTGTCCCGCTGTGTATCAACATTTATTGTCTAAAGCCGTGGCTGTGCCAAGTCCATTGTGGTGGCTTTGCCAATGAACACACTGTAATAGAGTAGCTAGGAGCTAGCTAGTCCGTAGACTCGGAAGTGTTAAAGGAAAGTGGTGCTAAAGCCCAAATTTGTCCCCAGGCATTGCATGAGTCAACAGGTCTGTATTGAAGGTCTTCGCCCTGTTGAACCACAGCTTAGCTATGCATTTTGCCAAAAATGTGAACGCTACTACCCCAACCTTAAAAGAGCGATTGAGTGTCTAATTATAATGTCTCGGTGTTCATTTGCAGCAGTCTCCATATTTATATATTTTTTGGTCTTGTTTTTATGGCTAATTTGAGAAGCATTGTGGGTATTGAGGGTACGGTAAAAAAATCAGGTACGACTTTAGGTACTCACTTGGATGTAGGCTCCAGTCCGTTTCATTTCATTATGAGTGTTCAAGACCGATGTTAAATGTAGACTCAGCGACGCACAAAGTAAACAGAATATTAACTAAATTTCCACAACAACTAAGAGTGTTAAAGCATGGGCCTCAAGTTCTCCACTGCTTTGGTCCTGTAGCTACCATGTTATAGTGGTGTAAAGTGCACCCGAGCACATGCTCAGATACTCTGTGTGACTATTGGAGAGCAGTCTAGCATCGCGCTCATCTCAATATCTGCGGTACTGATTCATAGCGCTGAGTCGATCTCTGAAATGATATGGGAGAAAAAAAGTTGGATTACCTAGATATATATTAAGAACCAAGAAAGATTGCCCAACTGCTTTTGGAGGACTGATGATAGTCTGTAAACAAACATTTGACATTTTACAAAATGAAACTTTGCATGCCCTAAGTCCTATGTGAATTTAAGATAGAAGAAAATACTATGTCGAAGAAACAGTGTTACTTTGCATTTACTCCATTATTGAGGGCACTAGCTTGTTTTTGTAGCCAAATACATGACCCATGCATTCTGTTGTGGTATTTTCTTATTTTTAAATGGGTTACTGTAAGTCTTGATTACCCCCATCGCAATCGGGCAAAGTCAGAAGTCAATTAGATTGAGAGCGAATTAAGTATATTAACTTTGCTTATTACATGGGGGTTACACTAGTTACCTTACCAAAATACCCAAGTTAAGACTGTTTTCAGCATCATATAAGCACAGGAACCGTGCAAATCTAAAGAGTGTCACTTGTATTGTTAAACCCTGAGATGTTTGGATACTGTGTTGTGTATCATTTCTCCCAAATCAGTTTAAGAAAGTACTTGTGTCAAATAATACATTTTCCTGTGTCATTTTGAAATTGTCAGAGAACAATCTGGAAAAGAACAAGCATGTCAATGGCCTTTTTATCACTGCTAAAAATATGCTTTGTCTATATATTTGAATATGTTCAAATTAGCACACTTTGCACTTGTGTAATTGATATTCGACTTGTAATCAAACCGTATAACTATAAGGTTATCAGATGTTCCTTTGATTTGTTTATTTTTATTTTTTATCAATCATTAGTTGTATATCTTTGGTTAAATGGGTGTATGAGATAAGACACCACGCCGACTGTGCCAAAAGTGGCCCATTTGGGTTTTCTTTACCATAATTCTGTGCTTGCCGTCGCCTCCTGACATTCCATTGGCTGTCTGCTGCTCGAGTGCTAAGCTAGCCAGCCTGGCTGCTTCACCTGCTGGATCACATTGAAATGTGCAACCTCCATTTATCCTGTCACTGTGTGACATCCATCGTCTTGTCTTATTGGCTGTGAATCATCGTCAATCACATTAAACTAATGTACTTGATTGGATCGAATCATGCATGAGGCATGAGTGAAATGGAACAGGAAAATGTTTTGGATGTAATTGTTTCTCTGCTTTTGTATAGAAAAATGTAAATTAAAAAGACTAGTCAAATGTTTTGTTTATTTTTTAAATAAACCAATCAACTGTAGCGATGAGGAATTATTTGGGGCCTGCTGAGCCTACTGGTAGAGCTTTAGTGTTTTAGAACATTAATGTTAACTCATTTTCATAGTCAGTTTTTCAACATGAGAAAACAAATAGAAATATGTTCTTAATGGGCTGAATAGGTGCCTGCAATGTCGCTATATTCTTTTAACAATACATTTTTCATGCAATGGAGATGGTTACAAGTGTCTAGCCACCATTTAGATTACCATGCCCCAAGGAATATCAGAATCTCTTTACTGGACTAGGAGCAGCAAATACAAAATAATATGAAGGTCCATGGTTAATTAATTTGATACATTGTTTACAAAAGGAAAATAAAGTTTGCAAAGAGCCCCTTTTGTGTGACCTTTTTGCAATAACCAGGAATTCTGGAATTTCTAAAAATGAAATTGCTTGATTTTAGAATAATATATCTTCCTGAGACTAGTACAACAGTCTTCAAGAGAACTTACAATGTCATTGTTGCTCAGTTGAACTTTCTTGTTCTAAGGGCAAGGGTGTGTTCCGTTCATTAAACGCTTTGCTATGTTGCGTGATCGTTTGTACTGAACAGCACGATACCCGTGTACATCGTTCTTCAACCGTCTTCAAGGTAGGTTTGCTCCTGTTGATGGTGTTATGAATCAACACTAGTTCAGGAGAGAGGACCTGGGGGACCATCAAACGGCTGCTATGAAACCCTTAACAAGGAGTTGCAGTCAGTTTTGGAATGGGTGGCCAGTCATAAACTGGCCCTGAACATCTAAAACAAAGACCATTGTATTTGGCACAAATCATTCCCTAAGCTCTACACCTCAGCCCGATCTGGTAATGAATGTTGTGGCTGTCGGTCAAGTTGAGACCAAATTACTTGGTGTGACAAGATTGTAAACTCATGTTCAACACCTATAGATTCAAAGTTGTAAACATGTCCATAATAAAGAGATGCTCTGCTTATTTGACACCACACTCCAAAAATGCAAGTCATGCATGCTTTTTTTTTTTTTGTTGCCTTATCTTCATTTATGTCCAGTCATGTGCTCAAGTGTTGTAAAAAGACCCAGTTCAACTGCAGCTGGCCCAGGACCGAGCAGCATGTCTTGCTCTTCATTGTAATCAGAGGGCTAATATAAATGCTTTGTAGACCAGTCTTTCTTGGTTAAGTTGAGGAGACACTTTTTATAAGAAACAATGTGTTGAAAATTCCAAATTGTTTGCATAGTCAACTTACACACAGCTCTGACCCCACCAGACATGCCACCAAGGGTCTTTTCACAGTCCCCAAATCCAGAACAAATTCATGAGAGCCATTATTGCATGGAACTTCCATCTCATATTGCTGAAATGAACAGCAAACCTGGTTTCAAAAAATGGATAAAGCCACACGTCACGGCACAACGTCTCTACCCTATTTGACCTAGATATTGTGTGTATGTATTGATATGTTGGCTGTTTGTGCCGATTTTAACTATGTCGTTCTGTTCTTGCCTATTAATGTTCTGTATTATGTCGTGTTTTGTGTGTACCCCAGGAAGAGAAGCTGCTGCTTTCACAACAGCTAATGGAATCCTAATACAATACCTAAAATACCAAATGCACAAAAAAGCTTATTTCTCTCATTTTGTGCACAAATTTGTTTACATCCCTGGTAGTGAGCGTTTTTCCTTTGCCAAGATATTCCATTCACCTGACAGGTGTGGCATATCAAGAAACTGATTATGAAACAGCATGATCATTACACAGTTGCACATTGTGCTGGGGAGAATAAAAAGCCACTCTAAAATGTGCAGTTGTGTCACACAACGCAACTGATGTCTCAAGTTGAGGGAGCGTGCAATTGGCATGCTGGCTGCAGGAATGTCCACCAGAGTTGTTGCCAGAGAATTGAATGTTCATTTCTCTACAATAAGCCACCTCCATTGTTTTAGAGAATTTAGTATGTCACGTGTATGGCGTTGTGTGGGCGAGCGGTTTGTTGATGTCAACGTTGTGAACAGAGTGCCCCATGGTGGCAGTGGGGTTTTGGTATGGGCAGGCATAAGCTACGGAGAATGAACACAATTGCATTTTAGCAATGGTAATTTGAATGCACAGAGATACCATGACTAGATCAAGGGGCCAATTGTCGTGCCATTCATCCGCCGCCATCACCTCATGTTTCAGTATGATAATGCAAGCCAAGACTCCAAGCCAAACTGTACAGAGTCCACCCCTACCACGGATCCTTCATCTGCAGCCCTTGGCTTCATCCGGTCCATTCTCATTCCCCTCCTGAATCCTCATTTTCACATCCATTAAATATTCTAAACCCATTTCCCATGTCTGGTCCTTAAACACCAAAAATCACAACATTCTTCAACTGGGTGCGGCTGGTAGCCTAGCGGATAAAAGCTTTTGGCCAGTAACTGAAAGGTCACTGGTTCAAATCCCTGAGCCGACTAGGTAAAACATCTCTGCCCTGGAGCAAGGCACTTAACTCTAATTGCTCCTGTATGTCGCTCTGGATAAAAGCATCTGCTAAATGACAAATGTAAACTGGTAGTTCAGAACACCACAGTTTACATTGAATTACACTTTTCAAAGTGTTGTGCTGAATTACCTCGAAGGCAGAACCAATGTGATTGGTTGGATGAAAGCTTACAGGTGAGTCAAATTTAAAACAGGCTAGGTTGGAGGGTGGTGGAGGGAGTAAAAACCGGTTTGCAACAAGGTCGCCAGTTAGAATCCCAATCCAAACATTTGTTGTTCCACCCTTACCCAACGAATTGCAAAAATCGCTGAAGTTGGAGACTTTTATCTCCCTCACCAACTTCAAACATCTGCTATCTGAGCAGCTAACCGATCGCTGCAGCTGTACATAGTCTATTGGTAAATAGCCCACCCATTTTCACCTACCTCATCCCCATACTGTTTTTATTTATTTATTTTTATTTTTCTGCTCTTTTGCACACCAATATCTCTACCTGTACATAACCATCTGATCATTTATCACTCCAGTGTTAATCTGCATAATTGTAATTATTTGCCTACCTCATGCCTTTTGCACACAATGTATATATAGACTCCCCTTTTTTTCTACTGTGTTATTGACTTGTTAATTGTTTACTCCATGTGTAACTCTGTGTTGTCTGTTCACACTGCTATGCCTTATCTTGGCCAGGTCGCAGTTGCAAATGAGAACTTGTTCTCAACTAGCCTACCTGGTTAAATAAAGGTGAAATAAAAAAATAAATAAATAAAAAAAATAGGCCGGGATTCAATCGATCCACCTTGTTTCAATAATTTCAGTGTCAACCCATGATAAACGGCAGCATTTGTTTAGGCTATGCCAGAGGTGTACCTGTGTTGGATCTGTCAAATCGGTGAGTGGCTGCCCTTGTGGTCATTGTCACAAAACCACACCCATCCTTAAATCCCACTCATGTCAGAGAGTTCAGAATGAGAGTGTAGGCTATATAGAAATAATGGCACTTAAATTAAGTCATTAAACAAAATAACGATTTCTATCAGTTTATCAAGGTATAGATTAATTACATAACACATACCAGTGTTTGAACTTTAAACACGACTGCATGGGATTTCTACAAATGCTACTTGCATGCCATGCATCCAATGGCAGTGTCCGCAATGGGTATAACACTGGGAGCAGCTTGTAAATGACAGCTATAACCCGGTTAATAGCAGGTTAATGCTAATCTTATTGAATCCTGCCCCAATCAGTAAGTAGAGGTTACAGTGGCCGGTGAGAGTGAAAATAAGAAAAGATCCACATCAAATTATGTTAAAACACTAGAGACCGGTGTGTTCCAGGAATAGAGTGGCGTTTGTATCTCTTTGATATTTTGAAGGAGAAATTGTGCACCAATATTGTATTTTAAAGGCCTGTTATAAAAAATGAACTACCCTTTAATATAGACCACATAAAAAAATTATATAAAATCAGACTTGTTCTATGAATAAAGACTTGCAAGTGTCAACAATAAGCATTTTTTTCAACTTCTATGTAGATTTTAACCAACTTTTAACCCCAACATTTCCCAAAGTTTCACCATTATTGTAAAGGGCTGGATTCGATCCCAATCGCTGAAGACCCGTGTAAAAATATAAAGGTCATTTCCGATTGAGCCGTCATATCCATCTTTTGCCGTGAATGCAGTCTCCGCGAACGTGGGAACGTAGCCTTTAAATTTCAATCTTGCGCTGTAGTGCAGGTCTTCAGCTCTACAGATTGAATTGAGCCCCAAGTTACTTTGTTCCAGTAACAAAGAACTGCATTAAATCCGTAGCGCCGAAGATCAGCGTTGTAGCGTGATTGAAATTTAAAGGCAATGTTATAGCGGAGACTGCACTCACAAAAAAACGCTGCATATGCCAGCTCAATCGGAAATGACCTTGAATTTCAATCACGCAATCTAATGCTTCAGCGATACATTGAATTGAGCCCAAAGTAATATTTTAAGATTAGTTATTTCACATCATTAGTGATTCATTTACGTTTGTCCCTCATTTTAATGTAAACACTGTTACGGGAACTGAACACTCATTTTAATATGGTGAAACTATTCCTTTTTTAATGTTTTTTATATATATATATTGTATAATAATCAAATCCTAGTGTAAAAGCAGGTGGCTGGTTCTAATCTCTTAGGCCATTTTCTGGTGTTTTGTGCTGAAAAACGGAGCGGGTCGAGCAAAACCGATTTGTGTTTTTGGTTTGTTTATCTGCGTTGTTTATCATTTATTTTTTTACTCTTTTTGTACATAATGTTGCTGCTACCGTCTCTTATGACCGAAAATAACTTCTAGACTTTGGTTACTCACCACGGACTAGCAGAATCCTTTTTCTTCTTTCACGATTCTGACGAGGCAGAGGATATACGGCTCCCTCGGGAACAGGCCCCGACCCCAGGGATCTGCGAGAAGAGGATGCCGAGAAAGAGAAGCCGGAGAGCAGGCTGCCTTCTGAGAAGTAGGAGTTGATCGAATAAATCCCCACTTCCCTCAATTCTGCTAGCAAACATGCAGTCTTTGGACAATAAAATGGACGAGTTACTGGGAAGATTAAACAACCAGCGGGTCATTAAAAACTAACATCTTATGCTTCACAGAGTCGTGGCTGAACGATGACAATATCAACATACATCTGGCTGGTTATACGATGTACCGGCAGGATAGAACAGCGGCGTCTGGTAAGACAAGGGGAAACGGTCTATATATTTTTGTAAACAACAGCTGGTGCACAATATCTAAGGAAGTCTCAAGGTTTTTCTAGCCTGAGGTAGAGTTTCTCACGATAACCTGCAGACCACATAATGTACCGAGAGAGTTTTCATCTATAGTCTTTGTAGCTGTTTACATACCACCACAGTCAGAGGCTGGCACTAAGAGCATTGAATGAGCTGTGTTCCGCGATAAGCAAACAAGAAAATGCTCACCCAGAGGTGGCGCTCCTAGTAGCCAGGGACTTTAATGCAGGGAGATTTCTATCAGCAAGTTAAATATGCAACCAGAGGGAAAAGAACTCTGGACCACCTATCTCCACACACAGTGATGCATACAAAGCTCTCCCTCGCCCTCCATTTGGCAAATCTGACCATAATTCCATCCTCCTGATCCCTGCTTACAAGCAAAAATTAAAGTCTGGTCAGATGAAGCAGATGCTAAGCTACAAGGCTTTGTTTCTAGCACAGACAGGAATATGTTCCGGGATTCCTTCAATGGCATTGAGGAGTACATCACATCTGTCATTGGCTTCATCAATAAGTGCATCGATGACGTCGTCCCCACAGTGACCGAACGTACATGCCCCAACCAGAAGCCATGGATTACAGGCAGCATCTGCACTGAGCCAAAGGCTAGAGCTGCCGCTTTCAAGGAGCGGGAATCTAACTCGGAAGCTTATAAGAAATCCCACTATGCCCTCCGCCGAACCATGAAACAGGCAAAGAGTCAATACAGGAATAAGATCGAGTCATCCTACACCGGCTCTGATGCTCGTTAGATGTGGCAGGGCCTGCAAACCATTACAGACTACAAAGGGAAGCACAGCCGAGAGCTGCCCAGTGACACGAGCCCACCGGACGGGCTAAACTACTTCTATGCTCGCTTCGAGGCAAATAACACTGAAACATGCGTAAGAGCACCAGCTGTACCGGAAGACTGTGTGATCACGCTCTCCGCAGCCGATGTGAGTAAGACCTTTAGACAGGTCAACATTCATAAGGCCACAGGGCCAGACAGATTACCAGGACGTGTACTGCGAGCATGCGCTGACCAACTAGCAAGTGTCTTCACTGACATTTTCAACCTCTCCCTGTCCGAGTCTGTAATACCAACATTTTTTAAGCAGACCACCATAGTGCCTGTGCCCAAGAACACTAAGGTAACCTACCTAAATGACTACCAACCATAGCACTGACGTCTGCAGCCATGAAGTGCTTTGAAAGGCTGGTCATGGCTCACATCAACACCATTATCCCAGAAACCCTAGACCAACTCCAATTTGCATACCGCCCCAACAGATCCACAGATGATGCAGTCACTATTGCACTCCACAACACCCTTTCCCACCTGGACAAAAGGAACACCAATGTAAAAATGCTATTCATTGACTCAGCTCAGCATTGCCATAGTGCCCTCAAAGCTCATCAATAAGCTAGGACTATACACCTCTCTCTGCAACTGGATCCTAGACTTCTTGACGGGCTGTCCCCAGGTGGTAAAGGTTGGTAACAGCACATCAGCCACGCTGACCCTCAACATGGGGGCCCCTCAGGGGTGCGTGCTCAGCCCCCTCCTGTGCCTCCTGTTCACTCATGACTGCATGGACAGGCATGACTCCAACACCGTCATTACATTTGCTGATGATACAACAGTGGTAGGCCTGATCACCGACAACAATGAAACAGCCTATAGAGAGGTCAGAGACCTGGCCGTGTGGTACCAGAACAACAACCTCTCCCTCAACGGGATCAAGACAAAGGAGATGATTGTGGAAAAAGAGGACCGAGCACACCCCCATTCTCATCGACGGGGTTGCAGTGGAGCAGGTTGAGAGCTTCAAGTTCCGTGGTGTCCACATCTCCAACAAACTAACATGGTCCAGGCATGGCCCAAATCTATTCCCCCTCAGGAGACTAAAAAGATTTGGCATGGGTCCTCAGATCCTCTAAAAGTCCTACACCTGCACCATCGAGAGCATCCTGACTGGTTGCATCACTGCCTGGTATGGCAACTGCTCGGCCTCCGACCGCAAGGCACGACAGAGGGTTGTGCGAACGGCCCAGTACATCACTGGGACCAAACTTCATGCCTACCAGGACCTTTATACCTGGTGGTGTCAGAGGAAGGCCCTAAAAATTGTCGAAGACTCCAGCCACCCTAATCATAGACTGCTACCACATGGCAAGCAGTACCGAATTGCCAAGTCTAGGTCCAAGAGGCTTCTCGACAGCCAAGCCATAAGACTCCTGAACATCTAGTCAAATGGCTACCCAGACTATTTGAATTGCACTCCCCCCTCTCCACACCAACGCCACTCTGTTGTCATCTATGCATAGTCACTTTAATTAACTCTACCTACATGTACATACTACCTCAACTAACCGGTGCCCCCACACATTAACCCTGTACCTGCACCCCCCTGTTTATATTGTTATTTTTCACGGCTTACTTTTATCTCTTATTCTTATCCGTATTTTTTTTTAAACTGCACTGTTGGTTAGGGGCTCGTAAGTAAGCAATTCACTTTAAGGTTGTATTCGGCGCATGTGACTAATAACATTTGATTTGGTAACACATCAACCCTGTTACCCATAGATAGATAGGCAAAAAAATGTGGGAAGCTTGCATTTTATTGCCATTCTCTGTTCCATTCCTCGTGTCACAATGGGAGTTATGGCTGATTTAAGATGACAACTTCAATGCTGTTACTTTAATTGGCTCTTAAAGGGCGACTGCACTTCCTGATTTGGCATTGTTATACATTTGGTTCATTAAGAGACGCTAACTGCCATGACTGAATTCAAACGTGAGTTGGTTTTGGGGTGTGGTTTGATGTGGGTGTCGTGTGTGTGTGTGTGTGTGTGTGTGTGTGTGTGTGTGTGTGTGTGTGTGTGTGTGTGTGTGTGTGTGTGTGTGTGTGTGTGTGTGTGTGTGTGTGTGTGTGTGTGTGTGTGTGTGTCCGCAGGCGGGAAGAGTTGGATAAATTATTTAGCAAATGTATCTCTCTTCAGCCAGCTTGTGTGCGACCGTGGCAAAGTTGGTTTCTTTGGATTGCCTATCTCCGGAGCTACAGAGGGGAGAATGGATGGAGGACAATAATGGAGAGAGGAGGGGGGTACAAGCAGAGAGGGAGTTATGGCTGATTTAAGATGACAACTTCAATGCTGTTACTTTAATTAACACAAGGAGTAGACATGAGGACAATGATGAGAAGAATATAAAAGGTGGGATATCGGTTTTAGTAAAGAGGGAAAAATTAAGGTGGGGAAGGAAGTTGGGACAATAGCAGAGGATGAAACAGTTAGGTAATTGTACTTCATGTCATTTTACTGTCCAAATGTTGAGTCGCTGTAACGTTTGTCGTCCTCGTCTGAGGAGTATGAAGGATCGGAGGACCAATGCGCAACGTGGTACGTGTTCATGATGATATTTATTAAACTCAGAACACTAAAACAGAAATAACAAAGAGAATGACACGAAATGAAACAGTCCTGTCTGGTGAAGACACAAAACAGAAAACAATCACCCACCCCACACAGGTGGGAAAAGGCTACCTAAGTATGATTATCAATCAGAGACAACGAACGACACCTGCCTCTGATTGAGAACCATACCAGGCCAAACACAAAACCACAACATAGAAAACCGAACATAGACTACCCACCCAACTCACGCCCTGACCATATTAAAAGAAAGACATAACAAAAGAACTAAGGTCAGAACGTGACAGTCACCAGTAGGAAATTTGGGGACATAAAATGTGATACAATAGCAGTGAGTGAGCAAGTCCCCAGGGCCCATTAGCAGGCCTGGTAAAACAAAAGGGATAAACTGGGACACTGAACTTCTCACAAAGCGAGTTTGTTGAGTTCCAAAAAATAAACCCTCATTCATTTCAATAGCGGGAGCTGCCGGTTAGATTAGCATTTCAAAGCTGACTGTGTTGTGTTTTCCCCCACAAATAATAAACACATTTTTAATTAAGTTCCGCTCTTGTCAAGAACTGATTTTGTTAATAAGATTGCCCTGAAATGTCTGAATATTAAAAACAGAAAGCTTGTGCATTATTCAACAGTCTGCATTGTGAGAGTAAAGAAAAAATCAACTGAGAACTTACAAAGCAATCAGTTATACTGTGTGTGGGAGCTTCTTGCGTGAATCTGCCACTAGCAATCTACTTTAATCTCTTACTTAATACACTATTCATACACCATATCAAGTTGTAATTAAGAAGCCCCCTAGAAAACTAAGGGAGGATGAGAGTGAACAAACTTAGTTATTGCACACGCCGAGTTTGGGCTGAATTTGGTGCAACTGCATGAGAGCCTGAGATAGAACTTTGAGTACAAAGCTGGGAACAATCTCCTGGGTTGAACTGCGCAGAATCATTTATTCTGCTGTTTGTTGTTGTTTGTACTCTCCTCGGCACCTATAGGGTATTGTAGTCTGATAAAAAGAGCTGCCTCGTAGGAGTAAAAAGAGCTGCCTCGTAGGAATTAAGACACAGAATATAGATAGAATGTGCTCTGTTTTTCTGCAGTCAGATCCACTGATACATGGGAAGATATTATCCGTCGCTCTTTCTGCCCGGTGGAATTAATGGGAAAAGGAACCATGATTCTTTATCCCCTCAAACCACTGTGAGTCATATGTCAGTATGCTATATACACAAGTATGCTGACACCCCTTCAAATGAGTGGATTTGGCTATTTCAGCCACACCCGTTGCGGACAGGTGTATAAAATCGAGCACCCAGCCATGCAATCTCCATAGACAAACATTGGCAGTAGAATGGCCTTCTTGAAGAGCTCAGTGACTTTCAACATGGCACCATCATAGGATACCACCTTTCCAGTTTGTAAAATTTCTGCCCTGTTAGAGCTGCCCCCAACTGTAAGTGCTATAATTTTGAAGTGGAAACATCTAGTAGTAACAACGGCTCAGCCACGAAGTTGTAGGCCACACAAGCACACAGAATGGGACCGACGGGTAACAATCATCTGTCCTCGGTTGCAACACTCACTACCGAGTTCCAAACTGCCTCTAGAAGCAATGTCAGCACAATAACTGTTTCGTCGGGAGCTTCATAAAATGGGTTTCTATGGCAGAGGAGCCGCACACAAGCCTAAGATGACCATGCGCAATGCCAAGCGTCGAATGGAGTGTAAAGCTCGCGAGCATTGGACTCTGGAGCAGTGGAAACGCGTCCTCTGGAATGATGAAGAACGCTCCACCATCTGGCAATCCGACGGACAAATCTGGGTTTGGTGAATGCCAAGAGAACGCCACCTGCCCAAATGCATAGTGCTAACTGTAAAGTTTGGTGGAGGATGAATAATGGTCTAGGGTTGTTTTTCATTGTTCGGGCTAGGCTCCTTATTTCCAGTGAAGTGAAATCTTAACGCTACGGCATACAATTACATTATAGACGATTATGTGCTTCCAACTTTGTGGCAACAGTTTGGGGAAGGCCCTTTCCTGTTTCAGCATGACAATGACCCCATGCACAAAGCGAGGTCCATGCAGAAATGGTTTGTTGAGATCGGTGTGGAAGAACTTGACTGGCCTGCACAGAGCACTGACCTCAACCCCATGGAACACCTTGGGGATGAATTGGAACTCTGACTGCCAGCTAGGCCTAATCGCCCAACATCAGTGGCCGACCTCACTAATGCTCGTGGCTGAATGGAAGCAAGTCCCCTGCACCAATGTTCCAACGTCTAGTGGAAAGCCTTCCCAAAAAAGTGGAGGCTGTTATTGCAGCAAAGGGTGATCCATCGCCATATTAATGCCCATGGTTTTAGAATGAGATGTTTGATGTGCAGGTGTCTATATACTTCTTGTCATGTAGTGTATATTATTTTTTAACATTTTATTTAACTAGGCAAGTCAGTTAAGAGCAAGTTCTTATTTACAATGACGGCCTACCCCGGCCAAACCTAGACGACGCTGGGCCAATTGTGTTCCGTCTTATGGGACTCTCAATCACGGCTGGTTGTGATACAGTCTGGAATCGAACCAGGGTGTCTGTAGTGATGCCTCAAGCACTGAGTTGCAGTGCCTTATACCGCTGCCCCACTCAGGAGCCCAACAACAAGGGAAGAAAGAGACATTGTCCTGACTTGCAGTGGGAACTCAGCTGACATCGAATCATTTGCAGGAAACATCAGGATGACAAGACTGAGGCCAGGATTCAAACACACTAATACCTTATAAAACAGATATTTACTGATAAGGTCCCTCTTTAAATTAACAACAACTTATAAAGGCTTCATATAGCACACATAAAGTCTTCATAAGCACATAACACTTATTTCAAACTGTATAAATGGATGCATATGTCACGACTTCCACTGAAATCTGTTCCTCTCCTTGTTCAGGAGGCGTTCGGCGGTCGGCGTCACCGGTCTTCTAGCCATCGTCAATACACTTTTCATTTTCCACTTGTTTTCCTACACACCTGGTTCTCATTTCCCTCATTTAGTGTTGTGTATTTAACCCTCTGTTCCCCCCATGTCTTTGTGTGGAATTGTTTGTTGTAAGTGCTTGTGCACATGGTTACTGGTGCACGTCGGGTTTTGTACCCATGTTGTTATTTTCTTTATGCTGTTTCGTTTTGAAATTAAACTGCTCCGGCTATTACCTAGTTCTGCTCTCCTGCGTCTGACTTCACTGCCACCAGTTACGCTTACAGTATAAAGTGTGACATTCCCCAAAAAGCTGTGCTTTATAGTGTGAAAGATTGTGTTCTTGTCTGGAGCAGTGCAGGTGTTACTTTCACATGAGGCCTATAGCATGTTTCATGCTAAGCTCAACCAATAACACCAGTCGGTTATTTCACATTTTGCACCCTCCCCTCAAGTTTTCAGACAACATACCTAAAGTAAACTGTGTGAAACTCGTGATCCAACTGCCATACCTGGCCTAGAGTGTGTTCTTGCCTGGAGAATCTGTTATGACACACTAGAACTGTACCCGTCATGTACTGGGCACATGTGAATATAACATTAGTGTATATATAGACAGCTTTCGAAAGACAGCATTAGTGTATATAAAGAATATTACTTTATTTATTCACTACTGTCTTTATTCACACAAATGTTCTTTATTAGTTACTTGCCTAATGATGGAACATTGACTGTAGATGGGAATCCAATTTTATACAAACTGGTGTTGGGTAGGTTTAGCCTATTAGTAACAACATTATGTCATAAAATAATGTTATGTCACCCTTTATAAAGCACAGCGTTTTTGGGAATTGACATAGTGATTTATGCACCATACATAAGGAACTGTTATATCACACTTTATGTAGCATTTTTAATACAGTATAACATAAGCTAGATGATTTGTGAAGCATTTACGTCAAACTTTATGTACTGTATGCTAGTTAAAACTTGAACACAGGATGGTGCACACCAGTCAAACTGTTTTTATATATATACAGTACCAGTCAAAAGTTTGGACATACCTACCCATTCAAAGGTTTTTCTTTATTTTTACTATTTTCTACATTGTGGAATAATAGTAAAGACATCAACACTTTGAAATAACACAAATGGAGTCATGTAGTAGCCAAAAAAGTGTTAAATAAATATTTTATATTTGAGATTCTTCAAAGTAGCCACCCTTTGCCATGATGACAGCTCTTGGAATTCTCTAAACCAGCTTCACCTGGAATGTTTTTTAAACAGTCTTGAAGGAGTTCCCAAGAGCTGAGCACTTGTTGACTGCTTTTCCTTCACTCTGCTGTCCAACTCATCCCAAACCATCTCAATTGGGTTGAGGTCGGGTGATTGTGGAGGCCAGGTCATCTGATGCAGCTCTCCGTCACTCTCTTTCTCGGTCAAATAACCCTTACATAGCCTGGAGATGTGTTGGGTCATTGTCCTGTTGAAAAACAAATGATAGTCCCACCAAGCGCCAACCAGAATGCTGTGGTAGCCGTGCTGGTTAAGTGTGCCTTGAATTCTAAATAAATCACTGACAGTGTCACCAGCAAAGCACATCACACCTCCATGCTTCACGCTGGGAACCTGTGTTCAAGATACCATTAAAAATCTGGATTTTGGCTAGGGAACAGTTCAGTTTCAATGAATGGAGGATTGTGTCAGAAAAGCAGAATTCCTGATTAATCATGAGAAATCTCATCCTTCATCTCTTTTTAAACTTCACCCCTTTACTTCTTCCTGCCCTCTCTCACCCACTCTTCCCTCCCTCCCCCTCTGTCTGTCTCACCATCTTTGGGGGGCTGGCGGTACTCTTTGTCATGGAGCACCTCAAGGTCGATGGAATAGTGTGTTTGCTGGAGCAGTTCTGCTGGCCACCCATCAGGAAGCCCTGGGTGAAAAAGAAGCCTGACATCCAGAAGACCACCAGCATCCTGTCATCGTATCAGTCCTGCAGAGGGCCAGACAGAGCACAGCACAAAGGGTTAATGCAGAGAGAATTGGTGTGTGTGTGTGTGCAAAAGACGAAAGGCTGCAATATTAGGGCAATTAACATCTACATGTGAGAAACCTGGTTTCTAATGGACTTTCTTAGCATCTGGACCTTTCAGGCAAAGCTGGGCAGGTGAAACTTTTTTGATTGATTGTATTACTTTTTATTGATTGGATTTTGTAAAAGAGACCTGGGTCTCAATAGGAGTTCCTGTTGAAATAAAGGTTGAATAAATAAACGCAATAAATGTTTTAACTGTTGTGGGTGACACTGTACAGTCGTGGCCAAAAGTTTTGAGAATGACACAAATATGAATTTTCACAAAGTCTGCTACCTCAGTTTGTATGATGGCAATTTGCAGATACTCCAGAATGTTATGAAGAGTGATAAGATGAATTGCAATTTTTTGCCAAGTCTCTCTTTGCCATGCAAAGATCCCCCCCCCCCAAAAAAAAAATAATTCCACTGCATTTTAGCCCTGCCACAAAAGGACTGCTGACATCATGTCAGTGATTCTCTCGTTAACACTGGTGTGAGTGTTGATGAGGACAAGGCTGGAGATCACTCTGTCATGCTGATTAAGTTTGAATAACAGAAAGGAAGCTTCAAAATTAGGGTGGTGCTTGGAATCATTGTTCTTCCTCTGTCAACCATGGTTACCTGCGAGGAAACACGTGCCGTCATCATTGCTTTGCACAAAAAGGGCTTCACAGGCAAGGATATTGCTGACAGTAAGATTGCACCTAAATCAACCATTTATTGGATCATCAAGAACTTCAAGGAGAGTGGTTCAATTGTTGTGAAGGCGGCTTCAGGGCGCCCTAAATCAACCATTTATCGGATCATCAAGAACTTCAAGGAGAGCGGTTCAATTGTTGTGAAGAAGGCTTCAGGGCACCCAAGAATGTCCAGCAAGCGCCAGGATCGTCTCCTAAAGTTGATTCAGCTGCGGATCGGGGCACCACCAGTCCAGAGCTTGCTCAGGAATGGCAGCAAGCAGGTGTGAGGCGTCTTCCCAGCCTGGTGCAGGTCTACAATTTTGTTTCTGGTGTCGTTTGACAGCTCTTTTGGTCTTGGCCATAGTGGAGTTTGGAGTGTGACTGTTTGAAGTTGTGGACAGGTGTCTTTTATACTGATAACAAGTTCAAACAGGTGCCATTAATACAGGTAACGAGTGGAGGACAGAGGAGCCTCTTAAAGAAGAAGTTACAGGTCTGTGAGAGCCAGAAATCTTGCTTGTTTGTAGGTGACCAAATACTTATTTTCCATCATAATTTGCAAATAAATTCATAAAAAATCCTACAATGTGATTTTCTGGATTTTTTCCCCTCATTTTGTCTGTCATAGTTGAAGTGTACCTATGATGAACATTACAGGCCTCTCTCATCTTTTTAAGTGGGAGAACTAGCGCAATTGGTGGCTGACTAAATACTTTTTTGCCCCACTGTAGCTGGCCGGTGCCTGATACAAAAAAGTTTGAGAACACTTATGGGAACTTAGTTTGATGTGTTTTTTGGGACTACATACTGCTCTGTATCCAGTATGTATTTGACCGTACTGAATGTTCAACCTCTCTAGGGTTGGCCATCTGGCCAACATCCAGTAAGGTTGCAGAGCGCCAAATCCAATTACAGAAATGCTCATTATAAAAATTCAGAAAACAAAACATATTTTACATAGGTTTAAAGATTAACTTCTTGTTAAACCAACCACAGTGTCATATTTATAAAATGCTTTTCGGCGAAAGCATACCTAGCCCAGAACATACCTAGCCCAGAACATAGCCCAGTTGACAATTTATTACAAACAGTAACCAGCCAAGCAGAAGCATTACAAAACTCAAAAATAGAGATCAATTTAATCCCTTACCTTTGATGATCTTCATATGGTGGCAATCAGAAGACATTAATTTACTCAATAAATGTTCCGTTTGTTCGATGAAGTCTCTTTATATCCAAAAACCTTGCGTTTTCTTCAGTAACCCCACAGGCTCAAACTCAGTCAAAACAATCAAACAAAAAAATCAAAATTGTATCCGTAAAGTTCATAGAAACATGTCAATGCACTCACTTGTGCAAGACATCTGACCAGCCCCTGGGATATTTCCCACGATCTCTCATTGTTAGTGTGTGTGTGAGTGATTTGGGATTAAGTTGATCCTGTGCAGTAATGAACACCAACTGCCTTTATCCACACATGACCGAGCAGCACCATGAAGGGTATTATACTAGTAGTACTCATAAGTGCCAAATTTAGAAGATTTGCTCTTTTACCACAGATAAAGCATTTTCCATATGGTGGCCTTTGTCTATTCTGTTCCATTTTGAAGTACGGAATCAATCTTATTCCATCTATTGTCCTTTCACATGGAACTTGAGTGAGATGGTACAGGAATGTACACCTACAGCAATACAGCCAAAAGCAGAAGCAACCCAAGAGCCTCCTCTTAATTAAACTACTTAGGGATGTATTCTGTCTTCAGGGATGTATTCTGCATTTGTAGACAGAACTCAAACTTCAGTGCAAATCTTGTACATTACAATGCTGCACGGTTTATGTTTTATATTTTCTTTTTAACTGTTTCTAAGAAAGCAGCAATTAAAGTTGAACCCAAACAAGGGGTTAAAAAAAACTACATTGTAAATCTCCAGCTGTAACATTTGGAACTCACAAACAATAATTTGCCATCCTGTCTGTTTAAAAAAGTGAGCCATTCTGCTTATTGCCCGGGTTGTAGTTTGCATGTCAAACAGTGGAGGCTGCTGAGGGGAGAACGGTGCAAATGGAATGCCATCAAACACCTGGAAACCATGTGTTTAGTGTATTTGATACAATTCCACTGATTCCCCTCCAGTCATTACCACAAGCCCGTTCTCCCCAATTGAGATGCCACCAACCTCCTGTGGTGTCAAATTGGTTTTTGGAGGGGTTCATTGGACTAGGGGTTCATTTGGAATTAGGCATGAATATGTGAACTGTGAAGCATGCTGTTTACCAGCTAACTCTATATGGGCCAAAGTAGCTAGCTAGCCAATTAGCTAAAGCCAGGAAGTGGCTTTAGAGTCCAAATAGGACTTGTCAACAAGCAGTACTTCCTGTTTATTTGGGAGTAGGGTGAAGCTGCTCCTAGACGCTGATCTTGGGTAGGTTTAGCATTTTCCACACTAAGGTGAGGTGAGGGATGGGGGAGGGGAAGATGATCTTAGATCTGTACCTAGGGGAAACTATGCCCGGAACATGTTCCTGTAGGAACTTGAGCCTATCTAGGAAATCATTGACGTAGCTACTCAGGGGTTTGAGGCTGTGGTAGGACTTCTTCCTCCACATGCCAGGGGCACTGCCTTTCAGAATGCTGTTCACCACCTCCTCCAGCTCAGCAGACATCACCACCAGGTCCTGACACACACACACAGACACACACATAGACTCACACAGAAAGACAGACAGGCGCACGCACAACGCGTGCACAAAAACAAACAGACAGACATATGCACACACACACAAACACACAATTAAGACGAGAGTTATGGCAAAACATTGCATCTGTAGTGTGCCAGCCTATAAAATGAATAAATCATAATACCCTCACATATACACACAGAGAAGAATTCATTCATTAGGCTCATTCATATGCAGGTATGCTGAACAGTAAACACTATAGCCCATCTCAGAACTTGGAATAGAGTCACAGACTGTGGAGTGTAGCTGCCATGAAGAGATCCAGGCTTGTCCCTTTGGAACATCCCTCCAGAGACATATGACAGACAAATAATGTGTATTCTTATCATAGATGGGTCCATTTGATAAGGGCTATGCAAGAGGCTCCACTCTACTTGAATCACTGCCACCTCCTGATAACCCTACTCGTCATACAGTTCCTTTTTGAAACCCACAGGACTAGAGCTTCATCTGAATAGTCGACTCAGACAGGGACTTAGTTCAAAAACCCCTACTTAACAGATTAGAAGGCTTTAGTATGGGAGCTCTACAGTGGCAGTACCCTAGGGAGGCTCCCTAGAGCTAGTGTCTGTCTCTGAATGGATTACTAGGCCCCACTTAGACACGGAGGGAGCACTACTGACGCCCACCACCCCTCTCAAGTACCACATCAGTGCAGAGGCGTTCACACGAAGTAGGATCCATGCAGAGATTAGTCCGGCGTTTGAATAGAAGAATGAAGAACACTCTGAGAGGCGTTGGATGGATGCAGAGCTCCGAAAGTACTTTATGGGACGCATAGGATGCATTGTTTACATCTTTCTTGTTTACATTTGTGCCGGTGGCCCATGCTTTGAGGGTATACGTAATGGAGTGCGAGTGTGGTTTAATCTAGTCAATAGAGAATTTCCCACTTGAACTCTTTTAGTCGACAAGAATCTTAAAGCTTTTGAGCCTAGCTCTGCTTTTCAGTGGGGTAGAACAGTGGCTAGCCCTTCGCATTCAAAATCAACTTTTCATCATGTCCATTTCAACCAGTTCACTTAAAACAAGCTCTATTCATAGATTGCATATCCGTGAATCTGCATTGTTCTGAACATTTTAAAGACGTCTCAGCCATAGTGACTACCAAAAGTAGAGTGGTGGAAAGTCATTCTAATGACATTATGATTGTTTAGTCTAAATTACACTATAGTGGCTTGACAATACGATGACATTGCTAAAGTAGACCAAAACAAATTCAGCGATACACTTAAAATAAGAATAAAGACTTTCTATCGCTGGATTCATATATGCAACCTTTGGGCACCAGAGGCAGATGCTTACAGTTAGAGTTAAGGTTTGGCACTAGAGGCACATGCTTATGCCCTTCCGCCATCCCCTTCCACAACGCCTTAGCAAAACCGAAACCTGCTTGATGGTAATAGCTCTCACTGTTGCAACTAGTGGCTGGTTTCCACGTCTTCTCCCGACGTCTTAAGACATGGATGGACCTCGAATACTGACTTGTATCATGGGTGACCTGGCTGAAAAATTTTAGGAAACAACTTTAACATTATAATGTTGTAAACATGTTTTATTTATTTAACCTTTTATTTACAAAGACGGCCTACCAAAAGACAAAAGGCCTCCTGCAGGGACGGGGGCTGGGATAAAATAATATATATGTCAAGGAAATATACAAAACACACATCACGACAGAGAAAGCTTGTTGGACACTAAGAAAGCTTTGTTGTACAGTCTTTAACACAAAATCCAGGGAGGGGCCAGCTGAGTATAATTCTGTATCATCTGCATAAAAATGGATAAAAGAGCTTCCTACTGCTTTAGCTATGTTTTTGATGTCAATTGAGAAGTGCGTGGGACCTAGGATCGAGCCTTGGTGTACTCCCATGGTGACAGGCAGTGGCTGAGACATCCGTTCTGACTTTATACACTGCACTCTTTGAGAGAGGTAGTTAAGAAACCAGGCCAAAGGCCCCTCAGAGACCCCAATATTCCTTAAAATACTCCTTAATTTACTTTAGACAGATGGCAATGTTGATATTAGCTAGACAAGCTCATCAAAAATACCTGCTACTAATGTTAATGCTACTAACATGAACTAAAATCATGTGCTCTCCCCTCACTCTTAGCTAGCTAGCAAACATTATCTAAAGGCCCTTTCTTACCAAGTCTGTTTTTTTCATCCAAATAATTTGAAAGCAAGACAACTGCAGCAGCAGTGTCTGTGACGTTATGTCAATATTTCGGGGAAAGTGGGAAAATGCATCAGACTTGGTGTGAATGGGTTTGTGCGTCAAAATCATTTTTTTCAGAATTCGTAAGAAAAGTCAAGAGTTGCATGTTTCCTCTGCTGATGCCATAGAAATGTTTGAGAATTATAAACCCACCTCATCTTCTGGCGCTACCAATGTGTCAGGTTGCTGAGGATGTCCACTATCACATCGTACACCATGTCATCTGACAACTTGGCGTCAACACCTGAGGAGCGAGACTGACATGACACGATGTGCAAATTTGGACAACAAATCACATTTTGTGCTACTTAGTGTATGTTCAAGCTGAAAACATTGTTAGATATTACATTTACTTTACGAGTGTAAGTCTCTTCCAAGGTCCTATCATGTAAATCCCACTATAACCTTAAAAAACACAAGATTCTGACTACCCACTTGAAACTCTCTACTTATGCCTCTACTTACCTCTATTTGCAGGTACTGTATCTATCTGCCTGTACTTAGTGTTGTTTCTCCCTTGAGTCTAAGCCATATCACTGAGGTCCAAGGCCTGAGCTGCACTGACTGTTAACTCTCCCTGCAAATACGCAGGCACGCGCATGCACACACTCACGCACAGACAAAAGAGGACAAGTTACCTGTGTCATCATGAACTTTGACATCCCTCTCGCTCGTAATTCTGGAGTGCCAGGAAGACAATTAAAAAACAATTCCTTGGACTTTTTAAAATCATTCATTCTAAAGAACGGTTACTTCCCTGCTTGCCATATTTAGGGGCGGCAGGGTAGCCTAGTGGTTAGAGCGTTGAGGAAGGTTGCAAGTTGAAACCCCCAAATCTGTCATTCTGCCCCAGAACAGGCAGTTAACCCACTGTTCCTAGGCCGTCATTGAAAATAAGAATTAGTTCTTAACTGACTTGCCTAGTTAAAGAAAGATAAATAAAATAATTTAACCGCTGGTGGCTCTGTCATGACCTAGCGGTAATCGATGATATGTGAGTTTACAGTAGTAATGACAAATAGTTGCTTCATTCCGTTTGGAGCTTCTTCCTGTTTATCGGCAATTCAGGGTAATGGTCCTGTATTAGCTGCAAATAAAGTTCACACTTGACTGCAACTATTATTAATCTTAGTGAAGACAAAGTATATCCAATTGTACTCGCAACATCTAAGTAGCGATGCCTCGGCTGGGACAATTTGTCTTGTTGAGTTTTTCTCAACAGTTGACTTCTGTATCTGTCTTTAAATGTGTTGATTTAAATGTGCATTTAAAATGTGTGTCTGTGAGTATCTGATGTGTGTATGTGAGTGTGTGTCTACTTGTGCGACACTATGCCCATTCTTAAGTTCAGAAATCCCTTATGGGAGCAGTTAGCCTTAAACTTTTGGCTGTCAAACTTTTAGCAAAGCTACCAGTGCATTAAACTCTGTGGAGAGAAAAACAACAACTCTTCTCGCTGTAGATTCTAAAAGTCTCTCCACTTCTGTCACATCATTTTGTTTGATCTTCACTCCTTTAGAGTTCTACGCGAGAGGTTGTGATATATATAAGCTAAGTTTCTGCGAGCGAGTAACCTGGGCTGACTCAAAGAAGAGAGCTTTAATGGAGTACGAACTAGGATCACAGAGTTTCTCCAAAGCCAGTGATAGTCAAACCATGTTCTCGTTCTTCGTCAAAGGCAGACAACCCAGCACATTTACACTGAAGGGAGTTTGGGTTTTCGGTGGGAGATATCCCTGTACAAACAACTTCAATATTAATGGAGTTTTTTTCTCTTCTTAATTAATGTTACATGGTACATTTTAATGGAAGTTAATAAAATATTAAAGTCTGTCAAAGATACTGATAAAATAGGTTTGAAACCGAAGGGAAGAGGGCGTTGGACGTGTGTGTGCATGCATACATGCAAGGCACCACACGCACGCATGGACACACACACACAGACTTGGATGAGAATTAATTACGTAAAAAGTTATGTGACATCTGGGATATGGGCCAAGAGGTTTGGTTTATGATGTACCACCAAACTCACTGCCAACAGAAAGAAAAGGCTGTGCTAACTTTAGCCAATGTTTCAATAGATCCCGAGCCAAAGAACACTGCTATTGAGTGTCACTTGAGTGAGTTCACAGTTGAATGGATGTGGACCATATTGCTAGCATTTTTCTCTAAGTAGCTGTCATAAAACAGAGTGGGGTAAGTTGAGTTTTGTACATTCAGCAACACTAGTATTCTATAGTATTATTTCTAACAAAGATACCTACATATATTTCAGGATGTTGTGCATCACCTGGAATTAATCAGAATTCATCTGAACAATACAGTTTTCAAAAACATAGATTGTCAAACAAATCTCACATTTGGCGTCATCAGACGAAAGGAGAGATTTCCATCGATCTAATGTCCATTGCCCGTGTTTCTTGGCACAAGCAAGTCTCTTCTTATTGATGTCCCTTAGTAGTTTCATGTTGTTGCAGCAATCAACCATGAAGGCCTGATTTATGCAGTCTCCTCTGAACAGTTGATGTTGAGATGTGTCTGTAACTCTGAGAAGCATTTATTTGGGCTTTAATATGAGGTGCAATTAACTCAAATGAACTTATCCTCTGCAGCAGGACTCTGGGTCTTCCTTTCCTGTGGCGGTCCTCATGAGAGCCAGTTTCGTCTTAACACTTGATGCTTTTTGCGACTGCACTTGAAGAAACGTTCAAAGTTCTTGAACTTTTCCGTATTGACTGACCTTCATTGTCATGTATTGTCATGTTGTGTCTTTCTGTCCTTTCCTTTCACCCTGTCTCCCTCTGCTGGTCGTATTAGGTTACCTTTTCTCCCCCGCTTTCCCCCAGCTGTTCCTTGTCTCCTCTTGACTACCTCGTCACCCCTTCTCCCACCTGTTCCCCTTTTCCCTCTGATTAGTCCCCTATATCTCTCTCTGTTTTTGTTCCTGTCCTTGTCGGATTCTTGTTTGTTGTGTTTCATGCCTGAGCCAGACTATCGTCATGTTTGCTGTAACCTTGTCCTGTCCTGTCGGAATCTGCCGGTCTATCTGAGCCTACCACAGTTTGGTTATTAAAGAAGCTCTGTTTAAGTTAGTTCGCTTTTGGGTCCTCATTCACTCACCGTAACATTCATGTCTTAAATTAATTACGGACTGTCATTTCCCTTTGCTTCTTTGAGCTGTTGTTGCAATAATATGGGCTTGGTCTTTTACCAAATAGGGCTCTCTTCTGTATACCACCCATACCTCGAATGCATTAAGAAAGACATAAATTCCACAAATTATCTTATAACAAGGCACACCATGTTAATTGAAATGCATTCCAGGTGACTACCTCAAGAATCTGGTTGAGAGAATACCAACAGTGTGCAATGCTGTCATCAAGGTAAAGGGTGGCTACTTTGAAGAATCTCAATTATAAAATATATTTTGATTTGTTGAACACTTTTTTGGTTACTACCTGATTCCATATGTGTTATTTCATAGTTGTTATGTCTTCACAATTATTCTACAATGTAGAAAATAGTAAGAACAGAGAAAAACCCTTGAAGGAGCAGTTGACAGGTACTGTATATACACTACCTTTCAAAAGTTTGGGGGTCACTTAGAAATGTCCTTGTTTTCCATGAAAACATAAATGAAATGAGATGCAAAATGAATAGGAAATGTAGTCAAGATGTTCGCAAGGTTCCCCCAAGCAGACACATCGACGGCCCTGAAAGAACTTCATTTAACTCTATGTAAACTGGAAACCACATATCCTGAGGCTGCATTCATTGTAGCTGGGGATTTTAACAACGCTAATCTGAAAACAAGGCTCCCTAAATTTGATCAGCATATCGAATGCGCGACCCGGACTGGCAAAACTCTGGATCATTGTTATTCTAACTTCCGTGACGCATATAAAGCCCTCCCCCGCCCTCCTTTCGGAAAATTTGACCACGTCTCCATTTTGTTGCTCCCAGCCTATAGACAGAAACTAAAACAAGATGCACCCGTGCTCAGGTCTGTTCAACTCTGGTCTGACCAATCGGATTCCACGCTACAAGATTGCTTCGATCACGTGGACTGGGATATGTTCCGCATAGCGTCGGACAATAACATTGATGAATACGCTGATTCGGTGAGCGAGTTTATTAGCAAGTGCATCGGTGATGTTGTACCCACAGCGTCTATTAAAACATTCTCCAACCAGAAACCGTGGGTTGAGGGCGGCATTCGCGCAAAACTGAAAGCGCAAACCATTGCTTTTATTCATGGCAAGGCGACCGGAAACACGACCGAAAACAAACAGTGTAGCTATTCCCTCCGCAAGGCAATCAAACAAGCTAAGCATCAGTATAGAGACAAAGTAGAGTCGCAATTCAACAGCTCAGACACGAGAGGTATGTGGCAGGGTCTACAGTCAATCACAGACTATAAAAGGAAAACCAGCCCTGTCGCGGACCACGATGTCTTGCTCCCAGACAAACTAAACAACTTCTTTGCTCGCTTTAAGTTCCTCTGCGTACACATCCTGGACAAACTGAAATCGTCCACCCACACAGACTAGTGAAGTAGGCGCAGCAGCACCTCTTCAACCTCAGGAGGCTGAAAAATTTGGCTTGTCACCAAAAACACTCACAAACTTTTACAGATGCACAATCGAGAGCATCCTGTCGGGCTGTATCACCGCCTGGTACGGCAACTGCTCCACCCACAACCGTAAGGCTCTCCAGAGGGTAGTGAGGTCTGCACAACGCATCACCGGTGGCAAACTACCTGCCCTCCAGGACACCTACACCACCCGATGTCACAGGAAGGCCAAGAAGATCATCAAGGACAACAACCACCCGAGCCACTGCCTGTTCACCCCGTTATCACCCAGAAGGCGACGTCAGTACAGGTGCATCAAAGCGGGAGACTGAAAAACAGCTTCTACCTCAAGGCCATCAGACTGTTAAACAGCCATCACTAACGTTGAGTGGCTGCGGCCAACATACTGACTCATCTCTAGACACTTTAATAATGAAAATAATGTAATATCTATCACTAGCCACTTTAAACAATACCACGCTACATTTCTTATCTCATATGTACAGTGGGGCAAAAAAGTATTTAGTCAGCCACCAATTGTGCAAGTTCTCCCAAAATACTAGCAACAGTGTGAAAAGTATTGAGATAAACTTTTGTTATTGACCAAATACTTATTTTCCACCATAATTTGCAAATAAATTCATTAAAAATCCTACAATGTGATTTTCTGATTTTTTTTTCTCATTTGTCTGTCATAGTTGAAGTGTACCTATGATGAAAATTACAGGCCCTCTCTCATCTTGGTAAGTGGGAGAACTTGCACACTGTATGGTGCGGCAGGGTAGCCTAGTGGTTAGAGCGTTGGACTAGTAACCGAAAGGTTGCAAGTTTGAATCCCTGAGCTGACAAGGTACAAATCTGTCATTCTGCCCCTGAACAGGCAGTTAACCCACTGTTCCTAGGCCGTCATTGAAAATAAGAATTTGTTCTTAACTGACTTGCCTAGTAAAGTTAAAAATAATATTTAAAATTATGTATAGGCACAAAACTACCTCCATACTTCCATTCATTTTTTTCAACTGGTAGTTAACAAGTGTCAAGGGAGATGAGTCCCATGACACTTGTGGGGGTCGTAGGGCAAAATAGAGAACACCATCATGTTTGGACGCTACAGATGTTTTCATGAGACGCAGCCCATGCAAAATCTTAAACAGACATATTTTGATGATGATTTTTTTTTATTAAAGTTACTTAGACTCTGGGACATATTCGGCATATTTTAACAAAGGTGTAACACCTAACAAACACTTAGCACTTTTTGTTACACTTTTAAAATAGGCCAGGCCCTCTTGTTACCTCATATCCCAGCAATAATGCCATTGGCCCAACTTACCCCAAGGCAAACATTTTGACTATATTAGCCCACACAGCTACAAGGATGCACTTTCATGCTAGGTTTAGGACCTCATTATTGAAAGGAAAGGGGATACCTAATCTGTTACACAACTGAATGCATTCAACCATATAGGTGCGGGAGTTTACCTTAATCAATATCCACGTCATCGGCACCCGGGGAGCAGTTGTTGGAGTTTAACTGCATTGCTCATGGGCAGAATGGCAGATTTTTCCAACTTTCTGTCTCGGGGATTCAAACCAGCGACCTTTCAGATACTGGCTCAACACTCTTTTCCACTAGGCTACCTGCCGCCCAAAGCTTATAGAGACCCCAACTGATGTATAGAACACTCTTCAAATGATCTACTTTGGTTTAGATACAAGCATTATGAAACCTCTAACACAATAAATGAATTTACTTGCTTTTTTACCTAACTTGCTTACCACTTTTTCCATGTGGTTTATTCCTTGACAGACTTAAATTAAATGACGACCTCTTCCTAAATATTTGGTGCAATTATACATTTTGGGTATGGTTTCCTAGAAACAAGGGGGCTCAACTTACCATTTTGGCACAACTTAACCCATTTCCCCATTACTGTCATTTGAAAACGGCCATCAGAGAGCATGGCACATAACACTGCCATGAGAATCCCATATGAGGACATGGCAGATTATGACAACAATCATTATACTTCTGACAACTGGGATTCACTGTGTCAAAAAGTTGAAGGTGAGCTCACTTTGTAAGTTGAGCAGGAGGGTGTAATGTATGTATTCCATATCTTTGCATGACTATGATAAATATGTGTGTGTGTGTTTCAGTAAAGGCACTATAATTGCGGTGTATGGTGTGTATTTTTAAAGAGTGTGCCGGCCATACCTGTGTGAACAGGCTGTTATCAAAAAGCAGCTGGTGATGGCATGGTTGGCGTTCATATCTCAGGAGACGGATTCAGAGGCAGAACCTTGGTGTTGTGTAGTTTATGTAACTGTTATACTGCATAAAACAGAGAGGGGGCACATTTTAACACAACACCACAAGACAGGAACATAGTAATTCATAATGCTCATTGAAAATCAGTCTATTCTTGAGATTGCTGACATTTATAATAATGACTATGTAAATGAAGGTTCATGAATAAAAGATAGCAGTGAGGAAAATGGCAAATAAAATTGTGCATATATTATACTTGTGCGCACAAATTAAATGGCACGATTGGCAGCGGCCCGCTGTGTCTCGTTACTGGAGTGCTATCTCTTAATGACTTTTTAAAGGTACCTCCAAAAGTGAACTTTGCTCAAACAAGTTAATGTACTGCTTAACTAAATCATTCATTAACAAATGTCATCTATAAGGAGCGAAGACAAAAGACATCATGTCACAGGCTAGGATGAATACATAATGTCTTCACATTATATTGAGTGGGAGCAATGTACATGTTTCATGCACAAATGGGCATTAATAGTAAATATGAACATGCCTGTGTGGATTAACCCCAGGCTAACCCATACTCTACTTTGACTTTTATCTCAATTGGGCTCACCTGGATAAATAAAGGATAGACTAAAAAAAGGAAATGTCCTTGAAGGGACTTTAAAAAAAAAATTAAACCTGTGCGAAAATGGGGTGTTTCTATGTTTTGTAGTAAAGAAGACACAGGAAGATGTGTTTCCAATGAACTCATCGGTGTGCGTCATGTGATTTTAACCAATTATGAGTTGGCACTAATTGAAGGCTCCCGAGTAGCGCAGCGGTCCAAGGCACTGCATCTCTGTGCTGGAGGCATCACTACAGACCCTGATTTGATCCCTGTCTGTATCACAACCGGCCATAATTAGGAGTCCCATAGGGCGGCGCACAATTGGCCCAGCGTTGTCCGGGATAGGGGAGGGTTTGGCCGGGATAGGCCGTCATTGTAAAATAAGAATTTGTTGTGATCTGACTCCCTAGTTAAATACAAATAATTGTCTGCTAATTGGTTGATGATGTAATTGGAAACACACCATTTTCACATATGTTGTTGTTGGGGGAAGTTGAACAATTTTGTAATTTCTCTTCAAGTGTTTAAAATCTAAACCATTTTGGAGTTACAGCAATTGGAATAATCATTAATATGTGGGAATTTTAGAGTGTTCTTGCTTCCAGCAAGCACACTTATACATTTCAACCACATAAGAAGTTATTCCTTACATCGCCTTGTATTGATGAATAGTACAGGCTGCTGGGGTCAAACTTGTATTCAGGGTCTTGAAACTTGGGGGTGTAGAAGATCATCAGGATGGTGTGCAGTGTCCGCCGGTCCAGATCGTCTGTCACGCATCCACCGTAGTTACATTCACCTGTCATATAGTGGATTTCTTCAAATGGCACTTTCTGTGTAGGGTGGGCAGAGGGATGTCATTAACTATATCTGACATGACGTCCTATTCCCTATATAGTGCACTACTTTTGACCAGGACTCGCAAAGGGTAAAAATGTGTGCTCTACAGTGCATTCGTAAAGTATTCAGACCCCTTGACTTTTTCCACATTTGTTACGTTACAGCCTTATTCTGACATGGATTAAATCGTTTTTCCCCCTCATCAACCTACACACAAAACCCCATAATGACGAAGCAAAAACACGTTTTTAGAAATGTTTGCACATGTATTAGATATAAAAAACTGAAATATCAAATTTACATACACTACCGGTCAAAGGTTTTAGAACACCTATGGATTAAAGGGTTTTTCTTTATTTGGACTATTTTCTACATTGAAGAATAATAGTGAAGGAATCAAAACTACACTACCGTTCAAAAGTTTGGGGTCACTTAGAAATTACCTTGTTTTTGAAAGAAAATCACTTTTTTTACCATTAAAATAACATCAAATTGATCAGAAATACAGTGTAGATATTGTTAATGTTGTAAATGACTATTGTAGCTGGAAAAGGCAGATTTTTAATGAAATATCTACATATCTACATTCTCAGCAACCATCACTCTTGCGTTCCAATGGCACGTTGTGTTAGCTAATCCAAGTTTCGAATTGAGCATTAGAAAACCCTTTTGCAATTATGTTAGAACAGTTGAAAACTGTTGTTCTGATTAAAGAAGCAATAAAACTGGCCTCCTTTAGACTAGTTGAGTATCTGGAGCGTCAGCATTTGTGGGTGGCTAGAAACAAAGGACTTTCTTCTGAAACTTGTCAGTCTATTCTTGTTCAGAGAAATTAAGGCTATTCCATGTGAGAAATTGCCAAGAAACTGAAGATCTCGTTCAACCCTGTGCACTACTCCATTCACAGAACAGTGCAAACTGGCTCTAACCAGAATAGAAAGAGGAGTGGGAGGCCCCGGTGCACAACTAAGCAAGAGGACAAGTACATTAGAGTGTCTAGTATGAGAAACAGACGCCTCACAAGTCCTCAACTGGAAGCTTCATTAAATAGCACCCGCAAAACACCAGTCTCAACTTAAACAGTGAAGAGGCGACTCCGGGATGCTGGCCTTCTAGGCAGAGTTGCAAAGAAAAAGCCATATCTCAGACTGGCCAATACAATTAAAAGATTAAGATGGGCAAAAGAACACACACTGGACAGAGGAACTCTGCCTAGACAGACAGAATCCCGGAGTCGCCTCTTCACTGTTGATGTTGAGACTGGTGTTTTGTGGGTATTTTTTTTATTGAAGCTGCCAGTTGAGGACTTGTGATGCAGTTACCAAAAAAGTGTTAAACACATTGTAGTGGAAATTCAGTACTGAGAGAGATTTGGTCATTTCTTCAAACAAACAATCATCTTTATTTA